>NC_036851.1:33790009-33854328 GCF_002910315.2 Salvelinus sp. IW2-2015 | reverse complement strand
CCTCATAACATGTGGAAACGGCCCTGCATGCAACACACGTCTTTCCTTTTAGCTCCCCAAACACCAGTGCTGCCAGCGTGTCCTTGCACTGTGAAGCAAACCACCACAAACAACACACACACACACACACACACACACACACACACACACACACACACACACACACACACACACACACACACACACACACACACACACACACACACACACACACACACACACACACACACACACACACACACACACAAACAATCCAAAAAAACATATTTAACGTCGCCGTTAAACTTGTTCACTATGTTTAAAGCTGACTGTTCTATTTTCATAACAAAGATTCAAGTTAATGTCATCATGGCCATTGTGTTGTGTTAGGTATATTATGTTGATCATTGTTGTCTATCTGATTGTAACAACCAGTGTATGTTACACAAACTTCTGCCCTTGGTCCATGTGAACATTCCCAGTCCCCATATCTCTCTCTCTCTCTTTCTTTCTTTCTTTCTTCATATACATTTTTTTTTCTCACCTGTGCTCTGTGGGAACCCAGGGATGTCGGAGTAAGGAAAGGAGTCCTGGCACTTGAGAGCATCAGCCAGCATACCCAGTCCGGAGCCACAGATGATGGCCACTTTGGGCCTGTGCTGCGTCTGGGACAGGAGCCAGCTGGCTGTCTTCTGGTAGTCATCATGACTAAAGGAACAAGAAGAGGATAACACTGACATAGACTGTACAGAGCGGGAGCTGGGAACAATAACTATCCTGTCATGGGCAATACTGTAAGTCGCTTGGATAAAGGGTCTGCTAAATGGCATAAAYTATAATAATAATTATTATTAACATGGTCCCCTCAGTGACAATTTAGTTCCCACACAGAATCTGACGTATTTTAAGACAGGTCTTGTATGTTCTATTGTGAATGTGCATGAACTGGAATAGCTTGCATCCCAGACTACATGTGATTTTACTTAACATACATTATGGGTGTATAGCACAGGGTTAGGGTCAATTGAAATTGAAAAATGGAAAAGCATTTCAAACAAATAGCTTCTCTTTTTCAATTTATTGCGAATTTAATTTCAGTTTTTGAATTGGAATATAAATTTACTTCCTGAATTGACTGACTTAATTTCAAATTGAACCCAACCATGGTATAGTATACACTCAGATACACCTTCAGTATAAGTGAGATGTCCTGTTGTCATGGTCTGTCTGCCAGACCATGAGGGTTGCCTTACAGCAATCTTGAATCACGCAATCCTACTTATTCTTGCCATAAAAAGGTATTCTGTCTAACCTAAGCAGAACGAGAAATAATATCCATACAAAAGACTGTCTCTCTCTTTACATCCTCAGTACTGGTATGTCTAATAACTGTGAAAGTTGTCAATAAAATGTGGCAAAAGCACGAAATGCATAAAACTAGAAGACTAAAGGCAGCGTGAAACAACATGAATATTATTACTCTGTACAAAAAAGTAAAGCAAATTACTAACAAAACAAAACAAATCCATTAAAGACAGATAATGTTCTAACATTCAAGTAATGAGGACAACTTGATTTCACACAAAAACAGCTGGCACTTCACTGGTGTCCAGATTGAATCCTATAGAAAATATACACACGGGACAACTCACCCAAAAACCAGTAAAGGAAAATGAAATGACTTACCAGATCTGATCTTTTCTGTGCATTTTGAAGGTTATGTGGTTGATATACAGTAGGTCTTGAAATAGCAAAAATAAAGCCTTAGGTTGATGTTGTTGTATTTGTTATGATGCAGTAGTACTGTAGATCTAGACAGTACCCTATGGACACAGTGGTGTGTGAATGAAGTCACATTATCTCTGGCTCCAGTTAAATAGACTCCGTTCTGGTTCCAGAGTAGTCATATGGTCCCTGATTGGTTACAACACTTCCATATCCAATAGCATTAATAAATAAGACTCTAGTAGAGAGGTGTGTCAGGGGTTTGTGTGCATGCAACAAATTGTATTGGAGCTCCACACTGAGTTACTTCCTTTGGCTATGCCTCCTGTATAATCCCTTTGGCTCAGTTTTTGGTCAAGCCCAATGTAATGTAATTCTGAGTTAAGTTGGGTAATGATGGTGATGCTGAGCACATTTTCTGTTCCCCTCCTAATCATATTGTCACGGCCGTCGTAGGGAGGAGACCAATGCGCAGCGTGGTAAGCGTACATTCTTCTTTATTTAAAGAACGAACACTGAACAAAACGAACAAAATAACAAAACGAACCATGAACGCTAATATGGATAGTGCAGACAGGCAACTAAACGTAGATCAAGAACCCACAAAACCAAAAGGGAAAATGGCAACCTAAATATGATCCCCAATCAGAGACAACGATAAACAGCTGCCTCTGATTGGGAACCAATTCAGGCCACCATAGACATACATATACCTAGACTTACCAAAAACCAATAGACATACAAAAAACCCTAGACAATACAAAACTAGCATACCCACCCTCGTCACACCCTGACCTAACCAAAATAATAAAGAAAACAGAGATAACTAAGGTCAGGGCGTGACACATATCTTATAGTGGACCAGCCAAAGTTAGAAAGACCCATAGAAGTATTTTTGAAGGTCCACCGTGAAGGTCCACAGTTAGTTACGCCACCATCATAAAACTGCGTACAGAAGACCCATGTTAAGAAGCTGTTGTATAGCTCACTGTATGATACAGTGCCTTCGGAAAGTATTTATACCCCTTGACTTATTACATATTTTGTGTTACAGCCTGATTTCAAAATTGACTAAACAGATTTTGTTCTCTCACCCATCTACACACAATACCCCATAATGACAAAGTGAAAACATCTTTGTGGACATTTTTGCAAATGGATTCAAAATGAAATACAGAAATATTTCATTTACATAAGTATTGACACCAATGAGTCAATAATTGTAGAAGCACATTTGGCGGCTTTAAGTCATCTTGGGTATGTCTGTATTAGCTTTGCACATCTGGATTTTAGGATTTTCTGCCATTCTGTTGAAATTATTTWAAAAATGTTTTATTTCACCTTTATTTAACCAGGTAGGCCAGTTGAGAACAAGTTCTCATTTACAACTGTGACCTGACCAAGATAAAGCAAAGCAGTGCAACAAAAACAACAACACAGAGTTACACATAAACAAACGTACAGTCAATAACACAATAGAAAAATCTATGTACAGTGTGTGCAAATGTAGAAGAGTAGGGAGGTAAGGCAATAAATAGGCCATAGAGGCGAAATAATTACAATTTAGCATTAACACTGGAGTGAAAGATGTGCAGATGATGATGTGCAAGTAGAGATACAAGGGTGCAAAAGAGCAAGAGGAAAAATATCAGTATGGGGATGAGGTAGTTGGGTGTGCTATTTACAGATTGGCTGTGTACAGGTACAGTGATCGGTAAGCTGTTCTGACAGCTGATGCTTAAAGTTAGAGAGGGAGATATAAGACTCCAGCTTCAGTGATTTTTGCAATTCGTTCCAGTCATTGGCTATAGAGAACTGGAAGGAAAGGCGGCCAAAGGAAGTGTTGGCTTTGGGGATGACCAGTGAAAAAAATACCTACTGGAGCGTGTGCTATGGGTGGGTGTTGCTATGGTGACCAGTGAGCTGAGATATGACAGGGCTTTACCTAGCAAAGACTTATAGATGACCTGGAGCCAGTGGGTTTGAGACTGATATGTAGTGAGGGCCAGCCAATGAGAGCATACAGGTCGCAGTGGTGGGTGGTATATTGGGCTTTGGTGACAAAACGGATGGCACTGTGATAGACTACATCCAGTTTGCTGAGGAGAGTGTTGGAGGCTATTTTGTATATGACATCGCCGAAGTCAAGGATCGGTAGGATAGTCAGTTTTACGAGGGTATGTTTGGCAGCATTTTTTCAAGCTCTGTTAAGTTTGATGGGGAGCAGTAGTGAACACCAATCTTCAAGTCTTTCCACAGATCTTCAATGGGATTCAAGTCTGGGATTTGGCTTCGCCCCAGTCTAAGGTCGTTTGCACTCTGAAGCAGATTCTGATGAAGGATTTACCTTAATTTGGCTCCATTCATTGTTCCCTCTGTCCTTACCAGTCTCCCAGTCCCTGCAGTTGAAAAGCATCCCCATAGCATGATGCAGCAGCCACCACCATGCTTCATGGTAGGGAGGGTGTTAGACGGGTGATGACCTGTGCTTGGTTTACTCCAGAGAGAGCTTTGCATTCAGGGCAAATAGTAACATTTTTGTCTCATCAGACCACAGAATCTTTTGCCTTTCACATGTCTTTCACATGCCTTTTTGCTAACTCCAGTCATGCTGTCGTGTGCCTTTTTCTCAGGAGTGGCTTCTGTCTGTTCACTTGTCTGGTGAAGTGCTGTAGAGACTGTTTTCTTTCTGGCAGGTTCTCTGATCTCAGCCAAGGAACTCTGTAGTTCTGTCAGAGTGGTCATTGAGTTCTTGGTCACCTCCCTGGTCAAGTACTTCTTGACTGGTTGCTCAGTTGGGTCGGACGGCCAGAGTCTAGGTAGTTCAATATTTTTTTACCTTTCCCAGTGATGGAGACCACTGTGCTTTTGGAAACTTTCAACATTCTAGAAATAGCTTGATACCCTTCCACAGATATATTTGTATTTGTATTTATTATGGATCCTCATTAGCTGCTGCCAAGGGGTCCAGCAAAATGAAGGTAGTTATATACAATAAAAAAACATTACATTACATTTCACAACCCTCAGGCCACTACTCTACTACCACATATCTACAACTCAAAATCCATGTGTACGTGTGTGTATAGTGCGTATGTTATCATGTGTGTATGCGTGTGTCTGTGCCTGTGTGTGTCTCTTCACAGTCCCCACTGTTGCATAATGTGTATTTTTATCAGTTTTTTTCAATCTGATTTTACTGCCTGCAGGAGTTACTTGATGTGAAAAAGAGTTCCATGAAGTCATGGCTCTATAAAGTACCACCGCCTAGTCTGTTCTGAACTGTTCTGGCATGTTTTGTGCAGTATGCATCGGTGTATGAGCTGTACGCTAGTAGTTTAAACAGACATCTCGGGGCTTTCAACATGTCAATACTTCTCACAAATACAAGTAGTGATTAGGTCAGTGTCTCCTTTACTTTGAGCCAGGAGAGATCAACATTCATATTATTAATGCCGTGCTGCCCTGTTCTGAGCCAATTTTCCTAAGTCTCTCTTTGTGGCACCTGACCACATAAGAAGGCAGAGCAGCGCTTTATTCTGGACATATGTTTTGACCATGAAGTGGGGCTGTGACGGTCATGAATTTTTCAGCCGGTGACTGTCAGTCAAATAACTGCCAGTCTCACAGTAATTGACTGTTAATTAACATAAACACCTTTAGCATCTCCAGCTTCCATGCATAGCCTACAAGCCACTGATACAGACTTTAGGAACATCTACATTTTAAAAAGTCTAATAAATCAATTACATCATCAAAATAAATCCATGATTTATTTTAGGCAGGTCTAAAGAAACACATCTAAAGAAACATGATATCAAGAAAATGTAGAGTATTTCAGAAGAACAGAATAGCATATTCTGAGTCATCCTTATGTTAGGCCCTTATCTTGTATGCTATATGGCTGTGGGCTACAGTTCATTTAGCAGGAAAGATTTGCTTATAATTCCTGTGGCATTATTTTATAGTAAGAACAATACAATTGAATGTAGCTGAATAAAACTGAAAGGATATTTTTCCCCAAAAAGATTTGAGGGAGGCTATTCTGTGTTATGCGGTTAACAAATAAACAGGTCCTCCTATATGCTTAATTTAGAGTTATTTATAACTTTAGTTCCGATACAAACATTAGGCTATATGTTTTGATTTCTAATACATTCTAAGGCTGAATGATGCAATGAAGTTGCAAGAAAGGGAAGAGCTATGCTCTGTATCTTGCGCAGGCTGCACACACTTCATCCGTCTCTCACAATTAGGCAAGCACTTGATAATATACTCACACAGTATTCTTAATGTAACCTGGTCTTTACATATAGCCTACTAATATATGTGTGGAATTATTGTTTTATGTAGAATGGCCCACAAAAAAAAGTAACCCATAGACTGTACAGTTACTTTTGTAATATGCCAGGTAGGCTACACCGTTTGTAAAGTGGATTAATGTGCTTAATTTTTAAGAATTGAGCAATAAATATAGCAACACGAAAAAGCTGGGATCCGCTTTTATTATATAGGGACCAGTCAAAACTCTGTTTATAAATTGAAATCAATATGCCAAAGTTATAGAAGTACTGCTGTCTGTTCAGAAAGAAATGAAATAATTCAGAATAGCCTACTACACCATGAGAAGGCCTATAATTTAGAGGATCAATATCTTCTTTTAAAAAATAGCCTAGCTGTGGATTATGTGTAGCCCAATAACAAGGCATAGCAAACAGTCGGGAACGTGCAACAAATCTGTCCTTGAACAGCATGCAGACAAAACAGGCCTTTCGCAATATTTCAAATACAATCATGGGAAAACAGGTTGGAAAGCAAATGGCTCCTGCTGAAAAGAGAAGAGTCTAATCCATATGCTGTAGGAAACCAAAATACTTGATCAACTTCCAAATATTGTTTTACAAAGTAAAACAAGAGAGCTATAGGTTTTTGGCATGAACGCATCGGCCATCACCGGCGAGTGAGCTGTGCATCATTGGGTGAGTCAGTGAAACTGGAAAGCATTTTTAGGGCTATAATTTCCTCCTCGTATTGTAGCTTACAATATGTGCATTTCCACATAAACCTAGGCCTAGGCAATTGATGGATTCAAGACAAGGTCATTTTTATTGATCTCAGATTCTCAGTTTGTCAGTGTCAAAGTAGCCTGTCATTTCAATCATTTGTGCGGTATTAAAAAATATTCTGCCAGACTCTAGTCATGTAAAATTACTTAGAATTGTATGAAATGTGTTTATAAAAGGATAAATCTTTCTGGGATCCTAGGCTACTAAAAATGTTCCCCATGCATGCAACTACTGTAAGGGCCTCAATTCAACAGCTCTATGCCACTAAGCAAATGCAATGATATGCATGCAATTATTTTTTTATGCGTTCCAATACCTCAGATCTCCCCAGGTCACCCCCCTCTCGATCTCACTTTTTGTTCAGGCACCTCCCAATTTACAAATGAAGGACTAGTCTTTACATACACTAAATAATATGTGTTTTGATTTAGAATGGGATATTATCATGCACCTGTCGGAACAGGTGGATGCCAGCCAGGTAGACAACTCCGGTTGTAAAGCGAAACAATGTGCTTAATATATGGAAAGTTGAGAAATAGATATAGTAAGCCTATAGAAAGCTGATGGGATCCTCCTCTTTTAAAAGAGGCCATCAAAACGATGTTTTCTCATGCAATTGCATAGCATAGCCTATAGAAATGTTGCACAACAGGAACACTTATTTTATTCCATGTATCAACCAGCCATAAGGAGCTGGCCGTTGCTGCGCAAAAGGTGATCCTATTCCTCTCAAACTCTGAATGCCAGGGATTTTCGATTGAATTTGCATTGATGTCAGAGTGATTAGAGGGAAAATCGAGTGCTGAGTACCGGCAATTAGCGACTTGCCGTTAGCTAGTTTGGTAGGCCACTAATGATCATCAGAGGCATCAGAGACAGTTTTGGAGAAGCCTAGTTACCATGACTCAGTGGTCACATGGCATTTGACTGCGGTCATGACTCCTGACTGCCAATGTGGCGGTAATAGGGTCGCGTAACAGCCCTAACCATGACAGTTTACAATCCAGGGTTACTCCAAGCAGTTTAGTGCTACATCTGCACCTGCCCCGCCTTCTACTGCTCCTCCTGTGTCTCCCTAACCTGCAGCCACTCCCCCAGTGCTCTCTCCCTCTTTCTCTCTGTGTGTGTGAGATTGTGTGGGCGGAGACAAGTGTGCTGGAGGCAGAGCAGATCCCCACCAGCTGTAACCTGTTCCATAATCAAGACCTCTACAAATACTCAGCCCTGCCACTTCCACGCTGCCAGATTGTAACCTCTGCTCAGTCAGTTTGYGTGTTTAGCCGTTTGTTCCTGCATAGTTCCTGTTTTTGTGTTGTGCCTGTTTTCCCTTGCCTGACGCTGTTTTCCTCTCCGCGACAGTTCTGTCGGCTCTGACTCTGGTCCCTGTCTCCAGTACCACGTCTCGTCAGTCCTGCCACCCTGTCCTGGACCCCCCACTCTAATACTTCCTTGGATTCCTCTTCGGACCTGCCTACCCAGCCCCAACTCCCCTCGCTCCAGCCTCAGCCTCAGCACCTGGCTCCCTGCACCTGGCTCACCCGCCCAAGCTTTCACTGGCCTGCACCCCATCTTCCCCCTGTATTTCAATAAATACCATGGTTACCTTATCCCAGTCTCCTTGTCTGTCTGCTCTTGGGTTCACCTGCTCCACTCCGTATAACAGTTTAGTCTCCTCAATTTCCACATTATTCATTACAATATTTAGTTGAGGTTTAGGGTTTAGTGAATGATTTGTCCCAAATTACAATGCTTTTAGTTAAAACAAATATGTAGGAATAACTTCATCCTTGCCACCCATTCTGAAACTAACTGCAGCTCTTTGTTAAGTGCTGCAGCCATTTCAGTCGCTCTAGCGGCAGACATGTATAGTGTTGAGTCGTCCACATACATAGACACACTGGCTTTACTCAAAGCCAGTGACATGTCATTAGTAAAGTGTGAAAATGTAAGGGGCCTAGACAGCTGCCCTGGGAAAATCCTGATTCTAGCTGGATCATGTTGGAGAGGCTTCCATTAAAGAACACCCTCTGTGTTCTGTTAGACAGGTAACTATTTATCCACAATATAGAAGGGGGTGTAAAGCCAGTGCATAAGCAAGAGGGTCTGACGGTTGACTGTGAATATCAAAATAGAATGTCAATACAAGAGAATGTCAATACACAACACATCAATATGTAATTACATATAGTACAGTATGTAATACAGTGCCTTCAGAAAGTACTCACACCCCTTGACTTTTTCCTCATTTTGTTGTGTTACAGCCTGAATTTAAAATTGACTAAATTGAGATTTTGTATCACTGGCCTACACAAAATACCCCATAATGTCAAGTGGAATTATGTTTTTAGATTTTTTTTAAACAAATTCATTAACAAAGAAAATTTGAAATGTCTTGAGTCAATAAGTATTCAACCCTTTCGTTATTTCAGAACATTTGCTTAAAAAGTCACATAATACA
This sequence comes from Salvelinus sp. IW2-2015, assembly GCF_002910315.2. Lineage (NCBI taxonomy): Eukaryota > Metazoa > Chordata > Actinopteri > Salmoniformes > Salmonidae > Salvelinus > Salvelinus sp. IW2-2015. The sequence goes on along the minus strand of NC_036851.1, from coordinate 33,845,100 downwards.
TTGAATTGATTCACTGTGTGCAATTCTGGTGTTTAACATGTTTTTTTATGACTACCTCATCTCTGTACACCACACATACTGTAAGGTCCCTCAATCAAGCAGTACATTTCAAACACAGATTCAACCACAAAGACCAGGGATGTTTTCCAATGCCTTCCAAAGAAGGGCGCCTATTGGTAGATSGGTAAAAAAAGCAGACATTGAATATCGCTTTGATTAATTACACTTTGGATGATGTATCAATTCACCCAGCCACTACAAAGATACAGGCGTCCTTCCTAACTCAGTTGTTGGCGAGGAAGGAAATCACTCAGGGATTTTATAATGAGGCCAATGGTGACTTTAAAACAGTTACAGAGTTTACTGGCTGTGATTGGAGAAAACTGAGGATGGATCAACAACATTGTAGTTACTCTGCAATACTAACCTAAATGACGGAGTGAAAAGAAAGAAGCCTGCTCAGAATAACAATATTCCAAAACAGGAACAAAAGGCACTAAAGTAAAACTGCAAAAAATGTGGCAAAGAAATGAACTTTATGTCCTGAATACAAAGTGTTATGTTTTAGGCAAATCCAACACAACACATCACTGAGGACCACTTTTCATATTTTTATGCATGGTGGTGGCTGCATCATGTTATGGGTAGGCCTGTCATCAGCAAGGACGAGGGAGTTTTTTTAAAGATAAAAATAAATGGAATAGAGCTAAGCACAGGCAAAATCCTAGAGGAAAACCTGGTTCAGTCTACTTTCCAAAAGACACTGGAAGGCACATTCAGCTTTCAGCAGGACAATAACCTAAAACACAAGGCCAAATATACACTGGAGTTGCTTACCAAGATGACATAGAATTTTACAGTTTTGATCTAAATTGTCTTGAGAATCTCAAATCAAAATCAACAGGTGTAGAACTTACAGTGAAATGCTTACTTACAAGCCCCTAACAAACAATGCAGTCTAAAAAAATAAGAATAAAAGAATAAGAAATAAAAGTAACAAATAATTAAAGAGCAGAAGTAAAATAACAATAGCGAGACTATATACAGGGGGTACCGGTACAGAGTCAATGTGCGGGGGCACCGGTTAGTTGAGGTAATATGTACATGTAGGTAGAGTTATTAAAGTGACTATGCATAGATGATAACAACAGAGAGTAGCAGCGGTGTAAAAGAGGGGGCAATGCAAATAGTCTGGGTAGTCATTTGATTAGATGTTCAGGACTCTTATGGCTTGGGGGTAGCAGCTGTTTAGAAGCTTCTTGGACCTAGACTTGGCGCTCTGGTACCGCTTGCCGTGCGGTAGCAGGAGAACAGTCTACAGTCTAGGACAAGGGTGGCTGGAGTCTTTGACAATTTTTAAGGCCTTCCTCTGACCTGACACTGCCTAGTATAGAGGTCCTGGATGGCAGGAAGCTTGGCCACTGTGATGTACTGGGCCATTCGCACTACCCTCTGTAGCGCCTTGCGGTTGTAGGACAAGCAGTTGCCATACCAGGCAGTGATACAATGAGTCAGGATACTCTTGATGGTGCAGCTGTAGAACCTTTGGAGGATCTGAGAACCCATGACAAATCTTTTCAGTCTCCTGAGGGGGAATAGGTTTTGTTGTGCCCTCTTCACAACTGTCTTGGTGTGCTTGGACCATGTTAGTTTGTTGGTGATGTGTACACCAAGGAACTTGAAGATATCAGCCTGTTCCACTGCAGCCCCATCGATGAGAATTGAAAATGTCAATGAAGACACTTGCCAGTTGATCAGCGCATACTCGCAGTACACGTCCTGGTAATCCGTCTGGCCCTGCGGCGTTGTGAATGTTGACCTGTTTAAAGGTCTCACTCACTTACTCACGGAGAGCGTGATCACACAGTCTTCCATAACAGCTGGTGCTCTCATGCATGTTTCAGTTTTATTTGCCTCGAAGCGAGCATAGAAGTAGTTTAGCTTGTCTGGTAGGCTCGTGTCACTGGGCAGCTCTCGGCTGTGTTTCCCTTTGTAGTCTGTAATGGTTTGCAAGCCCTGACGCATCCAACGAGCGTCAGAGCCGGTGTAGTACGATTCGATCTTAGTCCTGTATTGGCGCTTTGTCTGTTTGATGGTTCGTCAGAGGGCATAGCGGGATTTCTTATAAGCTTCCAGGTTAGAGTCCTGCTCCTTGAAAGCGGCAGATCTAGCCTTTAGCTCAGTGCGATGTTGCCTGTAATCCATGGCTTCTGGTTGGGGTATGTACAGTACGTACGGTCACTGTGGGGACGACATCATCGATGCACTTATTGATGAAGTCAATGACTGATGTGGTGTACTCCTCAATGCCATCGGAGGAATCCCGGAACATATTCCAGTCTGTGCTAGCAAAACAGTCCTGTAGCTTAGCATCTGCTTCATCTGACTACTTTTTTATTGATCTAGTCACTGGTGCTTCCTGCTTTAATGTTTGCTTGTAAGCAAGAATCAGGAGGATAGAATTTTGGTCAGATTTGCCAAATGGAGGGCGAGGGAGAGCTTTGTGGCAAGACTTGAAAATGGCTGACTAGCAATGATCACAACCAATTTGACAGAATTTGAGTAATTTTGTGCAATCCAGGYGTGCAAATATTGTGCAATCCAGGTGTGGTAAACTCTAAGAGACTTACCAAGAAAGACTTACAGTTGTAATTGCTGCCAAAGGTGATTCTAACATGTATTTACTCAAGAGGTGTGAATCCTTGTGTAAATTAGATATTTACTGTAGATATCTAATCAATTGAATCCATTCTAAATTCAGGCTGTAACACAACAAAATGTGGAATAAATCAAGGGGTATGAATACTTTCTGAAGGCACTGTTCAATATAACTTTTGCCATGCTATGCTGTTGTCTTAGGTCTCTCTTTATGTAGTGTTGTGGTGTCTCGTCGTGTTTTGTCCTATATATTTTACATTTTATTTTTAATACCAGCCACCATCCCTGCTGGAGGCCTTTTTTAATATCATTTTTTTATTTAACCTTTATTTAACTAGACAAGTCAGTTAAGAACAAATTCTTATTTACAATGACAACCTACCAAAAGGCAAAAGGCCTCCTGCGGGGACGGGGGCTGGAATTAAAAATAAAAATAAAGTAAATAAAAATATAGAGACCTAACACAACAACACAGTATGGTAGCAACACAACATGGCAGCATCACAACATAGTAGCAGCACAAAACAGGGTACAAACATTATTGGGCACAGACAATAGAACAAAGGGAAAGACGGTAGAGACAACAATTCATCACGCAAAGCAGCCACAACTTTCAGTAAATGTGTCCATGATTGAGTCTTTGAATAAAGAGATTGAGATTAAACTGTCCAGTTTGAGTGTTTGTTGCAGCTTGTTCCAGTCACTAGCTGCAGTGAACTGAAAAGAGTGCTTTGGGGACATTTAACCGAATATGACTGGCAGAACGGGTATTGTATGTGGAGGATGAGGGTTGCACTAGATGCCTTTGGTAGGCCGTCATTGTAAATAAGAATTTGTTCTTAACTGACTTAAATAAAGGTTAAGGGTCTCTGCGCGCACCACTCTACCCTGTGAGAATCTGGAAATTTGACAAACTGAGTTTGTATGTAACATGACCTACATACATAGACGATTGCATTGTCATTCCATAGTCTATGGTCATTCGTCGTCATTGTTTATGTTTGACATACACTCATGTTTTTATTGACTGAATGAATCTTGGGCAAAATTGCCATTATGCCGATTTTCACCATATTTGACATTTGGTTCCTGGAAAATGGTCTTGATTTTGGTGGTATTATTCTGATTGGATTTCTTAAAATCATTGTTCTTACGACTGAGAGATTTTCATAACCATTAATAGCTGCTCCACCACCACACATTCAATGGTCACTACAGTCTAGCTTTGAGAAAATTAAAAACTTTTGATCCCGGTGTAAATTGGAGCCGGACGTTTGCCCACCAGCAGAGAACCCACTTTACTGCACCATAAGGTCTCCAATTTATGCTGACACCTGGTTGGCCAGGCAGGCCGGCAGCATCCAGATAAGTTCTGACAGACACGATGAGGAGGACCAGGCAGGTCAGCATGTGAAGCCCATTACTCCTCTCCATGCTGGACTCCTCCCCAAATCCAAAGCACAGGACCGCAACAATTGAATTTGAGTACCTCACAAGATCCATAAAATGATCAACCATTTTGCCCTTTTAGATGCACATCTATAGCCTTGTGTGAGATATTTTGATTAATAATAAAGCTCTATACAGTTTGTTTGATTCTATATGTAGTTTTGTGAATTTTATAACTTGAAATCCCAGAAAACCGATGATGTCATGTGTGAGGATCAAGGGAGGGTCTAAAATTAGATCACATGATCTGATTATGTTACTCGTATTGACTCTTTCAACCCCACTATGTACCAGTAAAAATATTTGTTGCATTATATGATGAAAGTAAGGCTGGAATTCAATCRATGCCACCCTAGTAATAGTTTGGCAGCTAAGCATAATAATTGTTCAGTTTGTGATACAAGCACCATTTGGCACAGATGTAGATTCACTTATAACGAACAGATTTATATATTGGACCATCACATGTTTACCGTCTGGGAGACGTTGCAGTCATCTTCCAAAATGGCATCTGATAGGCAGGCCCAAAAAACACATTGTCTCTTGTTTTGGGCTCGCATATCAGGCCATTTTCTGAGGAGTCGTTCCTGTCAGTCGTGTGGCCCATCAGCAGAGAACCCACTTTACTGCCCCATGAGGTCTCCAATTGATGCTGACACCTGGTTGCCAAGCTTTTCTTTCCATGGATGTCTTTTATTTATTCAACATTTATTTTGTAAGATGGGTGTCAAACCCCCCAGGGACCAAATCTGTGGTGTCTCCATATCTAAATCTACCTCTGAGGGGAGTCATCCTGATACCCAAAATGATTTTATGGACCATGGGAAGAAGATCTTCTGTATACAGGTGTCTCAGATAAATGGAGAGAATGTGCTCAATTCATATACTCAACTCGTAAACCCTGCTCTGGATCCAAACATTACAGGCAGGGAAAGCTTTCCCATTACTCACGCATGCGCACACACTCTCCCTTTAAAACAAAGACTCAGGAGAGTCTGAAACCAAGATGTGTCTCTGCCTGCCTTCAGTCATCAGAATGCTTTAAAGGCTTATTTCAAATCAATGTATGTGTAGGTGGGGGCAAAGTGACTATGCATAGGTAACAAACAAACAGCGAGTAGCAGCAGTGTACAAAAGGGGAGGGGGTCAATGTAAATTTTCGGTGGCGATTTTATGAATTGTTCAGCAGTCTTATGGCTTGAGGGTAGAAGCTGTTGAGGAGCCTCTTGGTCCTAGACTTGACGCTCCAGTACCGCTTGCCTTGCGGTAGCAGAGAAAACAGTCTATAACTTGGGTGACTGGAGTCTCTGACAATTTTATGGGCTTTTCTCTGACACCGCCTATTATATGGGTCCTGGATGGCAGGAAGCTTGGCCCCAGTGATGTACTGGGCCGTTCGCACTACCCTCTGTAGCACCTTACGATCTCTCGATGGTGCAGCTGTAGAACCTTTTGAGGATCTGGGGACCCATGCCAAATCTTTTCAGTCTCCTGAGGGGTAAAAGATTTTGTCGTGCCCTCATCATGACTGTCTTGGTATGTTTGGACCATGATAGTTCATTGGTGATGTGGACACCAAGGAACTTAAAACTCTCGACCAGCTCCACTACAGCCCCGTCAATGTTAATGGGGGTTGTTCGACCCGCCTTTTCCTGTAGTCCACGATCAGCTCCTTTGTCTTGCTCACATTGAGGGAGAGGTTGTTGTCCTGGCACCACACTGCCAGTTCTCTGACCTTCTCCCTATAGGCCGTCYCATCGTTGTCGGTGTTGTGTCGTCAGCAAACTTAATGATGGTGTTGGAGTCGTGTTTGGCCACGCAGTCGTGGGTGAACAGGGAATACAGGAGGGGACTAAGTACACACCCATGAGGGACCCCAGTGTTAAGGATCAGCGTGGCAGACATGTTGTTGCCTACCCTTACCACCTGGGGGCGGCCCATCAGGAAGTCCAGGATCCAGTTGCGCTGAGCTGTAGTCAATGAACAGCATTCTCACATAGGTCCAGGTCCAGGTGAGAAAGGGCAGTGTGGCGTGCAATTGAGATTGCGTCATCTGTGGATCTGTTGGGGCAGTATGTGAATTGGAGTTGGTCTAGGGTGTCCGGGAGGATGCTGTTGATGTGAGCCATGACCAGCCTTTCAAAGCACTTCATGGCTACCGACGTGAGTGCCACGGGGCGGTAATCATTTAGGCAGGTTACCTTCCTTGGGCACAGGGACTATGGTGGTCTGCTTGAAACATGTAGGTATTACAGACTCGGTCAGGGAGAGGTTGAAAAAGTCAGTGAAGACACTTGACAGTTAGTCCTCGCATGCTTTGAGTACACGTCCTGGTAATCTGTCTGGCCAAACGGCTTTGTGAATGTTGACCTGTTTAACTTTTTAGGGATAGGGGGCAGCATTTTCACTTTGGATGAATAGCGTGCCCAGAGTGAACTGCCTCCTACTCTGTCCCAGATGCTAATATATTTATATTATTATTACTATAGGATATAAAACACTCTGACGTTTCTAAAACTGTTTGAATGATGTCTGTGAGTATAACATAACTCATATGGCAGGCAAAAACCTGAGAAAAATCSAAACAGGAAGTGGGAATTCTGAGGCTGGTCGATTTTCAACTCATCGCCTATTGAAATCCCAGTTGGATATGGATCTGTTTGCACTTCCTACGGCTTCCACTAGATGTCAACAGTCTGTAGAATGTTGAATGAAGCTTCTACTGTGATGTTGAGCCGGATGGGAGCTGTTTGAGTCAGTGGTCTGGCAGAGAGCCAGGTCCTGGTCATGCGCATTCCACATGATATCGACTTGCGTTCCATTACTTCTATAGACACAAAGGAATTCTCCGGTTGGAACGTTATTGAATATTTATGATAACAACATCCTAAAGATTGATTCTATACTTAGTTTGACAAGTTTATTCGACCTGTAATATAACTTTTTGAAGTTTTCGTCCGAAGTTCGCCTGGACCTCCACGAGCTTTTGGATATGTGTACTAAACGTGCTAACAAAAGTAGCTACTTGGACATAAATAATGGATATTATCGAACAAAACAACAATTTATTGTGGAACTAGGATTCCTGGGAGTGCATTTTGATGAAGATCATCAAAGGTAAGGGAATATTTATAATGTAATTTCTGTTGACTCCAACATGGCGGAGAAATGTTGTTTCTATCTGAGCGCCGTCTCAGATTATTGCATGGTTTGCTTTTTCCGTAAAGTTTTTTTTTAATTTGACACAGCGGTTGCATTAAGAACAAGTGTATCTTTAATTCTATGTAAAACATGTATCTTTCATCAAAGTTTATGATGAGTATTTCTGTTATTTGATGTGGCTCTCTGCAATTTCTCCGGATATTTTGGAGGCATTTCTGAACATGGCGCCAATATAAACGGAGATTTTTTGATATAAATATGCACATTATCGAACAAAACATACATGTATTGTGTAACATGATGTCCTATGAGTGTCATCTGATGAAGATCATCAAAGGTTAGTGATTAATTTTAGCTCTTTCTGCTTTTTGTGACTCCTATCTTTGGCTGGGAAAATGGCTGTGTGACTATTTTTGGACTTGGCGGGGATCTAACATAATCATATGTTGTGTTTTCGCCGTAAAACATTTTTTAAATCGGACACGATGGGTAGATTAACAAGATGTTTGTCTTTCATTTGCTGTATTGGACTTGTTAATGTGTGAAAGTTACATATTTCAAAAAAAGAAAATTGAATTTCCCGCGCTGCCTTTTCAGCGGAATGTTGTAGAGGGGTTCCGCTAGCGGAATGTGTGTCCTAGAAAGGTTAAAGGTTTTGTTCACATCGGCAACCGAGAGCGTTATCACAGTCATACGGAACAGCTGGTGCTCTTGTGCATGCCTCAGTGTTGCTTGCCTCAAAGCGAGCATAAAAGGCATTTATCTCGTCTGGTAGGCTCGCGTCACTGAGCAGCTCGCGTCTGGGTTTCTCTTTGTAGTCTGTAATAGTTTTCAAGCCCTGCCACATCTGACGAGCGAGCAGATCCAGTGTAGTATGATCACTCTTAATCCTCTATTGACGCTTTTCTTGTTTGATGGTTCGTATGAGGGCATAGTGGGATTTCTTATAAGCGTCCGGATTAGTCTCAGCTTTTAGCTCGATGTGGATGTTGCCTATAATCCATGGCTTCTGGTTGGGATATGTACGTACAGTCACTGTGGGGACGACGTCATCGATGCACTTATTGATGAAGCCGATGACTGAGGTGGTGTATTCCTCAATGCTATTGGATGAATCCCAGAACATATTACAGTCTGTGCTAGCAAAACAGTCCTGTAGTGTAGCATCCGCGTCATCTGACCACTTCCATATTGAGCGAGTCACTGGTGCTTCCTGCTTTAGTTTTTGCTTGTAAGCAGGAATCAGGAGGATAGAATTATGGTCAGATTTGCCAAATGGAGGACGGGGGAGAGCTTTGTATACATCTCTGTGTTTGTAGTAAAGGTGGTCTAGGATTTTTTTTCTCCTGGTTGCACAAGTGACATGCTGGTAAAAATGTTGTAAAACTGATTTAAGTTTGCCTGCATTAAAGTCCACGGCCACTAGGAGTGCCGCTTCTGGGTGAGTATTTTCTTCTTCGCTTATGACCTTATAGAGTTGGTTGAGAGCAGTCTTAGTGCCAGCTTCGCTTTGTGGTGGTAAATAGATAGATGGCTATGAATAATGCAGGTGAGAACTTTCTTGGTAGATAGTGTGGTCTACAGCTTATCATAAGGTACTCTACCTCAGGCGAGCAATACCTCGAGACTTCTTTAATATTAGACATTGCGCACCAGCTGTTATTGACAGAAAGACACACACGCCCACCCCTCATCTTACCAGAGGTAGCGTCTCTGTTCTGCCGGTGCATGGAAAATCCCACTAGCTCTATATTGTCCGTATCTTCATTCAGCCCTGTGTCGGTGAAACATAAGATGTTACAGTTTTTAATGTCCCGTTAATAGGATAATCTTAATCGTAGGTCATCAATTTTATTTTCCAATGATTGCATGTTAGCAAGAAGAATGGAAGGCAATGGAAGTTTACTCGCTTGCCTCTGGATTCTCAGAAGGGTGCCCGATCTGAGGCCTCTTTTCCAGCGTCTTTTCTTCACGCAAAAGGCGTGGCTCTGGGCCTGTTCCAGTGAAAGCAGGATATCTTTCTCGTCAGACTCGTTAAAGGAAAAAGTTTCTTCCAGTCCGCGGTGAGTAATCGCTTTTCTGATGCCCAGAAGTTATTTTCGGCCATAAGAGACGGTAGCAGCAACATTATGTCCACAATAAGTTACAAAATAAGTTACACAAAACATATTTTTTTAAACAAAATAGCACAATTGTTTGGGAGAATGTAAAACGTCAGCCATGCTCTTCTGCGCCATGTTCCCCTATTTGAAAATCTGCCAAACATTCCCTGGTTCATCCCTGCACCGCTTCCCTCCCGTCCTGCCGCCTCCCAGAGCAGAGCAGAGCAGAGCTCCAGCTGATAGATGTTCCCCTTCTCTCTCTCTTTCTCTTTCTCTCTCAACAGTCCAGCGTGGTATGCACTGTAACCAGGAAGGAGGACATTGTTCTCAGGCAGGTTTCTTGTCCTTAAAGGAGACTGTACACAGCTGTGTGTGTATGTGCATGTCTGTGTGTCTGTCTSTATGTGTGCATCAGTGCCTGTGTGTGCGTGCATGCGTGTGAGAGAGTAAACACACACTCCACATGGGCTGGGTCAACGCTAACCAAGGTCATGTGAAGGAAAGGATATAGGAGTCCAGGGTTCTAATGAGCGGGGTATGCCTGGCACTTGAGGAGCTCTAATCTGGTTATGAAACAGCAGCTGGTAAATTAGCTGGTCTGTCTTCCTCTCTGTATTGGGTTATGGCTTGGGAGTATTCTGCAGCATATGAGGCCTATGTGACTGGGGCTGTGATCGCTCACTAGGAGGCAGTGGTTCAACCCACCCACTCACTACTCTCACTCACCAGTCTAGCAATGTGATGCCTTCATAAATGCCAATATTGGAAGACATACAAAAGAGAAAGTAGACAAGTAGTTTTACAAAGCAGATAGGGGATATTATTTCAGAATAAGAGCGATAATATGTTTACACCGGCCTCCCAGTAGCCAGTCTAGGAAGTCTACCATATGGAAGCCCTATGAAAACTAAGTCTAGGAAGTCTACCCAATGAAAACTAAGCCTAGGAAGTCTACCCTATGAAAACTAAGCCTAGGAAGTCTACCCAATGAAAACTAAGCCTAGGAAGTCTGCCCTATGAGAACTAAGACTAGGAAGTCTACCCTATGGAAACTCTATGAAAACTAACAGGTCCATGCCTAAGGGTTAATGGCATCTGGATGGTTCGAAATAATATAGGGCAAGAATGATCTCTGCCCACCAATGCCTTCCTTATCGTTTTCTATGTAGGCTACATTCCTTATAAGTAAATGAAGGGATTGTGTGTGCCTCCTAAAAGGTGCCAAACATTTGTTTTGCTGGGGCAAGGTGTTTCATGTGCCTAACAATACCGGCTGTATGGGAGAGTGACCGTGGTCATGCGGAGGGTTAATTGGAGAGTTGCTGCATGTGTTGCTGAGCAGCGTATGACTGACCTGACTGACTTCTCCAACATTGTATGTCTGTCTGTCCGTCCGTCTGTTCTGTATGGGCGTCTGTCTGTCTGTTTCCATTAGCTCCTACTGTTTAACCCCAGAACCTCAGTGTATGAAATTACAATGTGTCATGGTGTAGTAAAATGCAACTGACTATTCCTGTTCTCGGACCATAATAATAGCGGATGCACAGACGAAGTCAAGGTTAGGAGTGCCCTCCGGTGGTAGCATTGAGGATAAAGCATTTGAATACAAGTGGTACTATGAATGTAACAACCACTAATACATATGAATAATATCTTGTTTCTTGTATCCAAACTTTTAACTCATGTTATGATGTTATCGTGTTATTGACTTACAGTATGTTGTTGTGCCCACAAACAAGTCTTAGGGGTGTGAGGGGCTTTCTGTGGCATTGTCTGTGTCTGTCTGTCTGTGTCTTAAACACCTGACCATAATCTTTACGAACACACAGGGAAAGAGTAGCCATATACAACTTGCCATGCAACTGGATTTGGAGTGGCAAGGACAGCCAAGGTCAAGGCAGGTAGGTAGGCCAGCAAYAAACAATATACAAACGGAATACAGACAGTCCATATAGACATCATACAGAATATACAATATCGAAACAGTAACCATAAAACATACAACTCTGGAGTATAGTCTGATCACAGTGGGAATATACAATTTACAGAGGGTATATACACTACCGTTCAAAAGTTTGAGGTCACTTAGAAATGTCCTTGTTTTTGAAAGAAAAGCTCATTTGTGTCCATTCAACTAACATCATATTGATTAGAAATACACTGTAGACATCATTAATGTTTGAAATGACTATTGTAGCTGGGAATTGCTGATTTTTAATGGAATTTCATCAGTACATAGGCGTACAGAGGCCCATTATCAGCAACCATCACTMCTGTGTTCCAATKGCACGTTGTGTTAGCTAATCCAAGTTTATCATTTTAAAAGGCTAATTGATCATTAGAAAACCATTTTGCAATTAGGTTAGCACAGCTGAAAACTGTTGTGCTAATTAAAGAAGCAATAAAACTGGCCTTCTTTAGACTAGTTGAGTATCTGGAGCATCAGCATTTGTGGGTTCGATTACAGGCAAAAAACGGCCAGAAACAAAGAACTTTCTTCTGAAACTCGTCAGTCTATTCTTGTTCTGAGAAATGAAGGCTATTCCATGCGAGAAATTGCCAAGAAACTGAAGATCTCGTACACTGCTGTGTACTTACTCCCTTACAGAACAGCGCAAACTGGCTCTAACCAGAATAGAAAGAGGAGTGGGAGGCCGGTGCACAACCAAGCAAGGAAACAAGTACATTAGAGTGTCTAGTTCAGAAACAGACGCTCACAAGTCCTCAACTGGCAGCTTCATTAAATAGTAATGCAAAACACCAGTCTCAACATCAACAGTGATGAGGCAACTCCGGGATGCTGGCTTTAGGCAAAGTTGCAAAGAAAAAGCATATCTCGACTGGCCAATAAAAAAAAGATTACGATGGGCAAAAGAACACAGACACTGGACAGAGGAGATTGGAAAAAAGTGTTATGGACAGACGAATCTTAAGTTTGAGGTGTTCGGATCACATAGAAGAACATTCGTGAGATGCAGAAAAAATGAAAAGATGCTGGAGGAGTGTTGACGCCATCTGTCAAGCATGGTTATGTGATGGTCTGGGGGTGCTTTGATGTGGTAAAGTGAGAGATTTGTACAGGGTAAAAGGGATATTGAAGAAGGAAGCTATCACTCCATTTTGCACGCCATGCCATACCCTGTGGATGGTGCTTAATGGAGCCAGTTTCCTCCTACAACAGGACAATCTCAAAGCACAGCTCCAAATATGCAATAACTATTAGGGAAGAAGCAGCCAGCTCAGGTCGCCACACTCATCAGAGTGCGCAGCTAACACTGTATGTGTACGGTCGTCGTATGAAGAAGGTGTGGACCAAAGCGCAGCGTGGGAAGTGTTCTTTTTTTTTTTTTTTTTTTACTGAACACTGAGACAAAATACAAAATGTAACAACACAAACAGTTCTGTCTGGTGAAGACCAAAAACAGAAAACAACTACCCCCAAAGCATCGGTGGGGAAAGCTACCTAAGTATGGTTCTCAATCAGAGACAACGATAGACAGCTGCCTCTGAGAACACACTCGGCAAAACCACAAGAAATACAAAACAAAAAATGAACATAGAATGCCCACCCAGATCACACCCTGACCAAACCAAAATAGAGACATAAAAATCTCTTACGCGTCAGGGCGTGACAGTAGCTGAAAACACCCGGTTTGTTATTTTTGATTTAAAACAAAAACGCTATATAATTAAATAAGAAATACCAAACTTGTTTTTTGCGTGGATTCCGATGATCGCGTTTAGCTTTTAAACAGCTAAGAGAATTACCGCTAACCAACAACAGTGGTAAGTGGCTTTACTATAGACAACTTGTTCGGTACGTGGAAAAGACGCATTGTTAAAAACTTTTGAAAAACAACTGGTTGACAGTAAAGAGCCAACCTGGATACTAAAGGAGATTCCTGAGAGAAATGACGAGCAGGTACCAACAGATTTTACACTATGGAGAAACTTCATCCATCATGGAAAGATCCGTACTACCTCACAAAATAACTCTAACCCGACAGAAAAAGAAAAACAGATTCATCTACATACACAGACGATTACCTACAGTGAAGTAGAGGCTTCATGTACTGGCTGGAATCCCATGCAACACTGGGAAAAAGTTTGTGTGCTGTAGAGGTTAGCAGGGCTGAGGGGAGTTTGGAGTTTAGCCAGAGTTAAATTTTTCAACGCTCCAAGGATAGATCAAAGGCCACTCAGCAGCCAAGGTAAAAATCCACGATTCTAAAAGGATTTCATACTCAGGAAAACACAGGTGATGAAGGCGTCGCTGCTAGACATACATAGTCGTAGCATGCGTGAATCTAATATTTTCTGGGATTCCTGAGGAAGCATCCAATAATCCAGAGGGCAACACTGGAAAAGTTGTGTGAGGAGGTAGCAGGGGCTGGGGGGAGTTGGAGTTTAGCCAGAGTGAAATTCTCCGCTTTCATTCTGAAACTCGTCAGTCTATTCTTGTTCTGAGAAATGAAGGCTATTCCATGCGAGAAATTGCCAAGAAACTGAAGATCTCGTACACGCTGTGTACTACTCCCTTACAGAACAGCGCAAACTGGCTCTAACCAGAATAGAAAGAGGAGTGGAGGCCCGGTGCAACCAAGCAAGAGAACAAGTACATTAGAGTGTCTAGTTTCAGAAACAGACGCCTCACAAGTCCTCAACTGGCAGCTTCATTAAATAGTAAATGCAAAACACCAGTCTCAACATCAACAGTGATGAGGCAACTCCGGGATGCTGGCCTTCTAGGCAAAGTTGCAAAGAAAAAGCCATATCTCAGACTGGCCAATAAAAAGAAAAGATTACGATGGGCAAAAGAACACAGACACTGGACAGAGGAAGATTGGAAAAAAGTGTTATGGACAGACGAATCTAAGTTTGAGGTGTTCGGATCACATAGAAGACATTCGTGAGATGCAGAAAAAATGAAAGAATGCTGGAGGAGTGCTTGACGCCATCTGTCAGCATGGTTATGTGATGGTCTGGGGGTGCTTTGATGGTGGTAAAGTGGGAGATTTGTACAGGGTAAAAGGGATATTGAAGAAGGAAGGCTATCACTCCATTTTGCAACGCCATGCCATCCCTGTGGATGGTGCTAATTGGAGCCAGTTTCCTTCTACAACAGGACAATGACTCAAAGCACAGCTCCAAACTATGCAATAACTATTTAGGGAAGAAGCAGCCAGCTCAGGTCGCCACACGTCATCAGAGTGCGCAGCTGAACACTGTATGTGTAACGGTCTCGTATGAAGAAGGTGTGGACCAAAGCGCAGCGTGGGAATGTTCTTTTTTTTTTTTTTTTTTTTTTACTGAACACTGAGACAAAATAACAAAATGTAACAACACAAAACAGTTCTGTCTGGTGAAGACACAAAACAGAAAACAACTACCCACAAAGCATCGGTGGGGAAAAGCTACCTAAGTATGGTTCTCAATCAGAGACAACGATAGACAGCTGCCTCTGAGAACCCCACTCGGCCAAAACCAAAGAAATACAAAACATAGAAAATGAACATAGAATGCCCACCCAAATCACACCCTGACCAAACCAAAATAGAGACATAAAAAGATCTCTACGGTCAGAGGCGTGACAGTATGCTGGAAAACACCCGGTTTTGTTATTTTGATTAAAACAAAACGGCTATTAATAAATAAGAATACCAAACTTGTTTTTGCGTGGATTCCGTGACGCGTTTAGCTTTAACAGCTAAGAAATACCGCTAACCAAACAACAGTGTAGGTGCTTACTATGACACTTGTCGTCGTGGGAAAGACGCATTGTTAAAACTTTTTGAAAAACAACTGGTTGCAGTAAAGAGCCAACCTGGATACTAAGAGATCCTGAGAGAAATCGACGAGTACCAACAGATTACACTATGGAGGAACATCATACTCCATCATGGAAAGATCCGACTAACCTCACAAAATAACTCTAACCGACAGAAAAAAAAAAAACAGATTCATCTAATACACAGACGATTTACTACCGTTGAAGTAGAGCTCATGTACTGGCTGGATCCATGCAACACTGGAAAAGTTGTGAGGAGTAGCAGGCTGAGGGGGAGTTGGAGTTTAGCCAGAGTTAAATTTCACGCTCCAAGGATAGATCAAGGCACTCACACCAAGTAAAAATCCACACGATCTAAAATGGATGTGTGTCTACTCAGGGAAACAAGGTGATGAAGGATCGCTGCTAGACATCATAGTCGTAGCATGCGTGAAAATCTAATATTTTCTGGGGATTCCTGAGGAAGCATTCAATAATCCAGAGGGCAACACTGGAAAAGTTGTGCTGAGAGGAGCAGGGCTGGGGAGTTTGGAGTTTAGCCAGAGTGAAATTCTCACGCTCCAAGGAGAGAACAAGGCACTCATAGCCAAGGTAAAAATCCACGATTCTAAAATGGATTGTCTACCTGTCACGGCCGTTAAAAGAAGAGGACCAAGGTGCAGCGTGGTTAGCGTACATTGTCTTTTTAATTAATAGAAATGACGCCGAAGAAAACAATAAACACTACAAAAACAAACCGTGAAGCTCAAAGGCTATGTGCCCTAAACAAAGTCAACTTCCCACAAAGACAGGTGGAAAAAAGGGCTACCTAAGTATGGTTCTCAATCAGAGACAACGATAGACAGCTTCCTCTGATTGAGAACCACACCCGGCCAAATACAAAGAAATAGAAAACATAGAAATAAAGAAACTAGCATGCCCACCCTAGTCACACCCTGGCTTAACCAAAATAGAGAATAAAAGCCTCTCTATGGCCAGGGCGTGACACTACTTAGGGAAAACAAGGTGATGAAGGAGTCGCTGCTAGACATACATAGTCGTAGCATGCGTGAAAATCTAATATTTTCTGGGATTCCTGAGGACGCATCCAATAATCCAGAGGGCGCGATCAGAGAATTCATGCAATCCACCTTGAAACTTCCTGTAGGATCTGTAAACAAGTTGGCTTTCCACCGTGTACACAGACTTGGAGCTAGGAGCGAGAAGACCAATTTGAACACTACTGTCGTGTCCAACGTCATGACACTACCAACAAAAGGAGCTGATCAAAAGCAGGGAAACGGTGCTTAAAGGGACAAAATTTGGGCTCAATTACCAATTTCCATGGGAGATAAACGAACGTCGCAAGAGACTGTATCCTGTACAGAGGCAACAGAGAGAGATGGGTAAGTGTGCCTTTCTCATTGTGGACAAACTCTTTATAGATGGACAGCTTTTCCGAGACAGCTCCATAACACCATGGCTGTACTAAATTTGACAGGGACTTCAGGTAACGAAAAAAAGAAAGTATGGGAACTGTAAWAATATCTGAACACTATGAAGTGGATATGAACACACATGTACTCAATTACATGTTCACGTACACATATGGACTAATACATACACATACACACTTGATCTCACTCTTTTCTCTCACTCTCTCTTTCTCTCTTTTCTCTTCCCCTCCTTCTCTCACCTCTCTCTCTATTGTCAAGAACTGTTCAATATTGAATGTTTCTTGTTTGTCTCTTTTTTCTATGTCTTTGTCTACATGTTTATATATGTTTACCACAAGCAAGGGGAAGATATCAGAATATGGATATTGGGGAATAATAACATATTGTACGGAATACATTTGTACTGTAGTAATGCCGTCTCTATAGTAATGCAAGGTCTCTTTCATGATCATGTGAAACGTCAATTTCTATGGAAATGCTGGGATGTGTTTTTCAATGATGTTATAGGTAATTATGATGCAACTATGATGGTGATACGATATGGATTACAGTTATCAACATGAATATTAAGGCTATGCACACTACATGGTACACGCATACAGTAGACACTCAAACATGCAAATTGGCGGGGTTATTATTTATTTGTACATCACACATTATAGTCTTACTCTTATACAGACATCGTACACCCTCTTACTAAATCACATCCTGTCACGATCGTTGGAAGCATACTCGGACCAACGTGCAGCGTGATCTGGGTTCCACATATTTTATTAGTGAAACGCACAAAAAAACAAAGAATAAACGACACGTGAAGCTCAAGCAGTGCTCACAGGCAACTACACAGAAACAAGATCCCACAAAAACCAGTGGGAAAATGGCTGCCTAAATATGATCCCCAATCAGAGACAACGATAAACAGCTGCCTCTGATTGGGAACCATACCAGGCCAACCTAGAAATAATAACCTAGATAGGAACACTCCCCTTAGTCACACCCCGACCTAACCAAAATAGAGAATAACAAGGCTCTCTATGGTCAGGGCGTGACAGTACCCCCCTCCAAAGGTGCGGACTCTGGCCGCAAAACCTGAAACCACCTGGGGAGGGTAGGGGGGTGACTAGTGTCGGTGGCGGCTCCAGTGCGGGTCTTTGTTCCCGCCCAGACCACGGGTCCGGCCAAGGAGCCGGGTAGAACGCCGTGCCCGGACTGTGCGTTGGCGCAGAGGAGGGCCCCGGCCATGGAGCTGGGTTGTACACCGCACCCGGACTGGGCACCGGCGCCGAAGAAGGCTCCGGCCATGGAGCTGAGTTGACCGCCATGCCTGGACTGGGCACCGGCGCAGAGGAAGGCTCCTGCCATGGAGCGGATTGGACGCCGTGCCTGGACTGGACATCGGCGCAGAGGAAGGCTCCTCCCATGGAGCGGGACCGGACGCCGTACCTGGACTGGGCACCGGCACAGAGGAAGGCTCCGGCCTTGGAGCGGGACTGGACGCCGTGCCTGGACATCAGCGCAGAGGAAGGCTCCTGCCATGGAGCGGGACTTAATCGGACTCGTCGCCGGAAGCTCTGGACTGTGACCCGTCGCCGGAAGCTCTGGACTGGGGACCGTCGTCTGAGGCTCTGGACTGGGGACCGTCGCCTGAAGCTCTGGACTGGGGACCGTCGCCTGAAGCTCTGGACTGGGGAACGTCGCCTGAAACTCTGGACTGGGGACCGTCACCTGAAGCTCTGGACTAGGGACCGTCGCCTGAAGCTCTGGACTGGGGAGGCGCACTGGAGGCCTGATGCGTGGGGCCGGCACAGGTGGCACCGGACTGGTGACGCGCACTTCAGGGCGAGTGCAGGGAGCAGGCACAGGACGTACCTGACTGGGAAGGCGCACTTGAGGGAGAGTGCGAGGAGCAGTCACAGGACTTACCGGACTGGGGACACGCACTTCAGGGAGAGTGCGAGGAGGAGGCACAGGACGTACTGGGCTGTGGAGGCGCACTAGAGACCTGGTGCGTAGAGCTGGCACAGATGGTGCCGGAACGATGACACACTCCGCACGGTGAGTGCGGGGAGATAGCACAGGACGTACTGGGCTGTGGAGGCGCACTGGAGACCTGGTGCGTAGAACCGGCACAAATTGTACCGGAACAATGACACACTTCGCACGGCAAGTGCGTGGAGGAGACACAAGACGTACCGGACTGGGGAGGCGCACTGGAGGCCAGATGCGTGAAACGGGTGCAGATGACACCGGACTGGTGTCACGCTCCTCAGCACGCCCGCTCCACAGCACTCTCATCGCCACCACCTCTCTCCGGAATCTTTCGTCGAGTTCCTCCTTCRACTCCCTGACGGTCTATTGCTCATTCCTCGGCTCCGCCAAACACCCCGTGTGCCTCCCCCTAAAAAATGTGGGCTGTCTTTTGGCTTTTCTACCTGGCCGCGAACCCGGCGGTGTCGCTGTCCTCCCTTCTCCCCTGTCGTCTGTTTCCACGGTAGGCTTTCGTATCTTGCCAAGACTTCCTCCCAAGTCCAGGATATTCTCTCCTCGATCTCCTCCCAAGTCCAGGATGCCATCTCCTCCTGGGCACGCTGCTTGGTCCTGGTGTGGTGGGATCTTCTGTCACGATCGTTGGAAGCATACTCGGACCAACGTGCAGCGTGATCTGGGTTCCACATATTTTATTAGTGAAACGCACAAAAAAACAATAAAGAATAAACGATACGTGAACCGGCGACGATCCACGGTCCGGTTCCTCCGGTGACGATCTACGGTCCGGAGTCCCCGGCGACGATCCACGGTCCGGAGCTTCCGGCGACGATCCACGGTCCGGTTCCTCCGGCGACGATCTATGGTCCGGAGCTTCCGGCAACGATCTACGGTCTGGAGTCCCTGGCGACGATCCACGGTCCGGAGCTTCCGGCGACGATCCCCGCACCAGAGTCGCCCCCCGAGCTGGCGGACCCGCGAGCAGACCCACCGAGGCTGGATGCCCACCCGGACCCTCCCCTATAGGTTCAGGTTTTAGGGCCGGAGTCCGCACCTTTGGGGGGGGTACTGTCACGCCCTGACCTTAGAGAGCCTTTTATTTCTCTATTTGGTTATGTCAGGGTGTGATTAGGGTGGGCATTCTAGTTTTCTATGTTGGCCTGGTATGATTCCCAATCAGAGGCAGCTGTCTATCGTTGTCTCTGATTGGGGATCATATTTAGGCAGCCTTTGCCCACCTGTTGTTTGTGGGATCTTGTTTTTTTGTGTAGTGCCTGTGAGCACTGCATTTGCTTCACGTTTCGTTACTCTTTATTGTTTTTTTGTGAGTTTCATCTAATAAACATGTGGAACTCTACGCACGCTGCGCCTTGGTCCATCTATTCCAACAAGCGTGACAAAATGTACCTTCAGAGGTCATTCAATTCAATATTTAATCAATAATAAAAAAATTGTTTCTTGCTAAAGAGGCAAGACTAACAAGGGAAATACATGAACTAATAGTACAGGTAGATAGCAATAAAAACAATGCAACAGAGATACAAAATAAGTTGGAGGAAAAACATAATTAACTTAAGGAACTTATTCAAGAACGATCTAATGTAATATATTACAAAAATAAGACAAACTGGATGGAATATGGAGAAAAATGTTCTTCCTGAATCGCCAACACAGGAACGCTAACAAAAATAATTTGCAGAAACTCGTTACTGAAGACGGAGTCATCTATGATTCTYCAAATTATATTTTAAAAGAGGAAGCTAAATATTTTAATCTATTCTACCACGCCCAGATATCTGCTCCTTTTATTCTCTGTTCCCAACGCACTAGACAACCAGTTCTTATAGCCTTTAGCCGTACCCTTATCATACTCCTCCTCTGTTCCTCTGGTGATGTAGAGGTTAATCCAGGCCCTATAGCCCACACTACTACATCTATTCTGCCGGCACTCTCATTCGTTGACTTCTGTAACCGTAAAAGCCTTGGTTTCATGCATGTTAACATCAGAAGCCTCCTCCCTTTGTTTTATTCACTGCTTTAGCACACTCCGCCAACCCTGATGTTTAGCCGTGTCTGAATCCTGGCTTAGGAAGGCCACCAAAAATTCTCCAACTACAACATTTTCCGTCAAGATAGAACTGCCAAATGGGGCGGAGTTACAATCTACTGTGGAGATAGCCTGCAGAGTTCTGTCACACTATCCCGGTCTGTGCCCAAACAGTTCGAGTTTCTACTTTTAAAAATCCACCTTTACAGAAATAAGTCTCACTGTTGCCGCTTGTTGTAGACCCCCATCAGCCCTCAGCTGTGCCCTGGACACCATATGTGAATTGATTGCCCCCCATCTATTTTCAGAGCTTGTGCTGTTAGGTGACCTAAACTGGGATATGCTTAATACACCTAGGCCGTCCTACAATCTAAGCTAGATGCCTTCAATCTCACAAACATTATCAAGGAACCTACCTGGTACAACCCTAAATTCGTAAACATTGGCACCCTCATAGATATCATCCTGACCAACTTGCCCTCTAAATACACCTCTGCCTTCTTCAACCAGGATCTCAGCGATCACTGCCTCATTGCCTGTGTCCGTAATGGGTCCGCGGTCAAACCTCCACTCATCACTGTCAAACGCTCCCTAAAACACTTAATCGAGCAGGCATTTCTAAATAACCTGGTCCGGGTATTGTTAGGGTTGCGAAAGTTCAACTGAGATAGGAACAATAGTACACCTGAACTTGGTTAAAATAATTGTTTAATTCAAAAGTTAATAAATGGCAAATACATTTTTCGTATATACGGGTCCACTGCACCACCCCGCAGGGTGGTAACAGAGAAGACACTTGTTACTGACAAAGACATTATAATAAATACTCATGACAGAGATAGTTCCCACTTCCGAGCCGGCCTGTCAGAGTAGAGACTGGGCGTGGTTTAAGACTCCCCAGCCTATCGTTGGTGTTGGCGCTTTAGCCAGTCCTGGCCCTTAGCGCATGTGATGTCCCGACGCTGTTGCTGTGTAGATTACGCTCCTTCACCCCAAAGACTGAGGTCAGACAGCTCTGTAATATTGTCTGAGCTATTCACACCTGTTATACAATGTCCACTGTCTCGCTAAGGCTAACTACAAGCTTCCCAGCTTCTTATCTGAGCTAACTGTTACTTCCAGCACACACCAGACACCCAGCGCCCCAGACCAACAGTCAGCTAATATTCAATCACGTTTGTTGTAGTATTCAATCACATATAATACAGTTGCTAAATTCAATCATGTTTGTTATAGTTCAATCACCAATAAATACAGTTGCTAATATTCAATCATGTTTGTTATAGTATGGGTTATAGTGCATGACTCAGAACCTCACATATGTTTTCGTGTGTATAAGTTTATCTGTTATTGTCTGGTCAGCAGTCTCCTGATTCACCCCCTCCTGTGTCTCTCTAAGATTAGCACACAGTCTCGGCACACCAGTACAGCGCCCACAACTACGATACTTTGTTGCATACACACACATATTTCATACACACACATTTCAGGCTGATATTCATGGTTAGGCCCTGAGCACTGGTAAGAGTGAGAACAATGGAAAATGCAGGTTCACTAAGAGTCAGCAATTCAAACTTTAATGCATAAGAAGCCCTACTAGCTTATAGTTAGTTAAGCATGTCAAAAAACCTTTATAAAACCCCACAGTATTCTGGAAGGATACTGACCTCATTCCGTCAGTAGAGAATGCCTGGTTGTTCTTTTAAAGTGTTTTCCTCACCATCCTAAATAAGCATGTCCCATTAAAAAAATGTAGAACTAAGAACAGATATAGCCTTTGGTTCACTCCAGACTTGACTGCCCTTGACCAGCACAAAAACATCCTGTGGCGTACTGCATTAGCATCGAATAGCCCCCGCGATATGCAACTTTTCAGGGAAGTCAGGAACCAATATTCACAGTCAGTTAGGAAAGCAAAGGCTAGCTTTCTCAAACAGAAATTTGCATCCTGTAGTACTAATTCCAAAAAGGTTTGGGACACTGTAAAGTCCATGGAGAATAAGAGCACCTCTTCCCAGCTGCCCGCTGCACTGAGGCTAGGAAACACTGTCACCACCGATACATCTACGATAATCGAGAATTTAAATAAGAATTTTTCTATTGCCGGCCATGCTTACCACCTGGCTACCCCTATCCCGGCCAACAGCTCTGCACCCCCCACAGCAACTTGCCCAACACCCCCACCACTGCTTCTCCTTCACCCAAATCTAGATAACTGATGATCTGAAAGAGCTGCAAAGTCTGGACCCCTACATATCAGCTGGGCTAGACAATCTGGACCTTCTCTTTCTAAAATGATCTGACGCAATTGTTGCAACCCCTATTCTTAGCCTATTCAACCTCTCTTTCATATCGTCTGAGATCCCCAAAGATTGGAAAGCTGCCGTGGTTATCCCCCTCTTCAAAGGGGGAGACACTCTAGACCCAAACTGTTACAGACCTATATCCATCCTGCCCTGCCTTTCTAAAGTCTTTGAAAGCCAAGTTAACAAACAGATCACCGACTATTTCGAATCCCATCGTACCTTTTCCGCTATGCATTCTGGTTTCCGAGCTGGTCATGGGTGCACCTCAGCCACGCTCAAGGTCCTAAACGATATCATAAACGCTATCGATAAAGACAGTAATGTGCAGCCGTCTTCATTGACCTGGCCAAGGCTTTCGACTCTGTCAATCACCRTATTCTTATCGGCACTCAGTAGCCTTTTTTTCTGAAAGGGCTGCCTCGCCTGGTTCACCAACTACTTCTCAGATAGAGTTCAGTGTGTCAAATCGGAGGGCCTTTTGTCCGGACCTCTGGCAGTCTCTATGGGGGTGCCACAGGGTTAAATTCTCGGGCCAACTCTTTTCTCTGTATATATCAATAATGTCGCTCTTGTTGCTGGTGATTCTCTGATCCACCTCTACACAGACGACACCATTCTGTATACATCTGGCCCTTCTTTGGACACTATGTAAAACAAACCTCCAAATGACCTTCAATGCCATTCAACACTTCTTCCATAGCTTCCAACTGCTCTTATAATGCTAGTAAAACTAAATGCATGCTCTTCAACCGATCACTGCCTGCACCCGCCCGCCCGACTAGCATCACTACTCTGGACGGTTCTGACTTAGAATATGTGGACAACTACAAATACCTAGGTGTCTGGTTAGACTTTAACTTATTTGGGCTGCAAGCCCGAAGCCGGGCACAATATGACAACAGCCACTTCAAGTGCAGGGCGCGAAATTCAAAAGATATTTTTTAGAAATATTTAACTTTCACACATTAACAAGTCCAATACAGCAAATGAAAGATAAACATCTTGTGAATCCAGCCAACATGTCCAATTTTTTTAAAATGTTTACAGCGAAAACACCACGTATATTTATGTTAGCTCACCACCAATACAAAAAAGGACAGACATTTTCACAGCACAGGTTAGCATGCACAAAAACCAACCTAACTAACCAAGAACCAACCAAACTAACCAAAAACAACTTCATCAATGACAGTCTTATAACATGTTATACAATAAATCTATGTTTTGTTTCAAAAAATGTGCATATTTGAGGTATAAATCAGTTTTACATTGCAGCTACCATCACAGCTACCATCAGAAATAGCACCGAAGCAGCCAGAGTAATTACAGACAACAACGTGAAATACCCAAATATCATCATAAAACATTTCTGAAAAATACATGATGTACAGCAAATGAAAGACAGGCATCTTGTTGATTCCAGCCAATATTCCGATTCTTAGTGTTTACAGCGAAAACACAATATAGCATTATATTAGGCTTACCACAATAGCCAGAAACACAAGCCATTTACCAGCAGCAAAAGTTAGCGATCGTAACAAACCAGCAAAATATATATAATTTTTGACTAACCTTGATAAGCTTCATCAGATGACAGTCCTATAACATCAGGTTATACATACACTTATGTTTTGTTCGAAAAGGTGCATATTTAGAGCTGAATCAGTGGTTATACATTGTGCTAACGTAGCATCTTTTTCCCACAACGTCGGAATTTTTCTGACACTCACATAATTCTGACCAAATAACTATTCATAAACATTACAAAAAAATACATGTTGTATAGGAAATGATAGATAAACTAGTTCTTAATGCAATCGCCGTGTTAGAATTCTAAAATAACTTCATTACGACATGAGACGTTATGCTGTGTATAACAGTTATAGGACTCTGAGAAGCAGTAGCCCAAGAATTCATGGGCGCAAACTACTAGTTCACATGTTCACAATTTGTTCTATGCCGGCCATGCTTGAGCCACGCTGGCTAGCCCCTTACCCGCAAATGCAGGCTCTGCCACCACCCTCACTAGCAAACTTGCCTCTATGTATTCGACATCGCCAAAGCACCTCACCACTGCAATGCTCAAATCCTGTCTCCCAAAGTAATGCACCTAAAGATCTGATGATCTGAAGAGCTGCAAAGTCTGGACCCCTACATATCAGCTGGGCTAGAACAATCTGGAACTTTCTCTTTCTAAAATGATCTGACGCAATGTTGTCAACTCCACATTCTTTGAGCCCTATTCAACCTCTCTTTCATAGTCTGAGATCCCCAAAGAATGAAAGCTGCCGTGGTTATCCCCCTCTTCAAAGGGAGAGACACTCTAGACCCAAACTATACCAGAGTCACTTATTCCATCCTGCCTGTCCTTTCTAAAGTCTTTGAAAGCCAAGTTATAACAAACAGATCACCGACTATTTCGAATCCCAGAATCGCTTACCTTCCGCTATGCATTTCTGTTTCCGGAGCTGGTCA
This sequence comes from Salvelinus sp. IW2-2015, assembly GCF_002910315.2. Lineage (NCBI taxonomy): Eukaryota > Metazoa > Chordata > Actinopteri > Salmoniformes > Salmonidae > Salvelinus > Salvelinus sp. IW2-2015. The sequence goes on along the minus strand of NC_036851.1, from coordinate 33,819,691 downwards.
TGGGTGCACCTCAGCCACGCTCAAGGCCTAAACGATATCATAAACGCTATCGATAAAGGACAGTAATGGCAGCCTCTTCATTGACCTGGCCAAGCTTTCGACTCTGTCAATCACCGATCATTATCGGCACTCAGTAGCCTTTTTTCTGAAGGGCTGCCTCGCCTGGTCACCAACTACTTCTCAGATAGAGTTCAGTGTGTCAAATCGGGACCTTGTCGACCTCTTGTTCGCGTACTCTGATGCTTGGGGGTGCCACAGAGGTTAAATTCTCGGGCCAACTCTTTCTCTGTATATATCAATAATGTCGCTCTTGTTGCTGGTGATCTCTGATCCACCTCTACACAGACGACACCATTCTGTATACATCTGGCCCTTCTTTGGACACTATGTAAAACAAACCTCCAAATGACCTTCAATGCCATTCACACTTCTTCCATAGCTTCCAACTGCTCTTATAACTGCTAGTAAAACTAAATGCATGCTCTTCAACCGATCACTGCCTGCACCCGCCCCCGCCGACTAGCATCACTACTCTGGACGGTTCTGACTTAGAATATGGACAACTACACAAATACCAGGTGTCTGGTTAGACTTTAACTTATTTGGGCTGCAAGCCCGAAGCCGGGCACAATATGACAACAGCCACTTCAAGTGCAGGGCGCGAAATTCAAAAGATATTTTTTAGAAATATTTAACTTTCACACATTAACAAGTCCAATACAGCAAGATGAAAGATAAACATCTTGTGAATCCAGCCAACATGTCCAATTTTTAAATGTTTTACAGCGAAAACACCACGTATATTTATGTTAGCTCACCACCAAATACAAAAAAGGACAGACATTTTTCACAGCACAGGTAGCATGCACAAAACCAACCTAACTAACCAAGAACCAACCAAACTAACCAAGAAACAACTTCATCAGATGACAGTCTTATAACATGTTATACAATAATCTATGTTTTGTTCAAAAAATGTGCATATTTGAGGTATAAATCAGTTTTACAATGCAGCTACCATCACAGCTACCATCAGAAATAGCACCGAAGCAGCCAGAGTAATTACAGACAACACGTGAAATACCCAAATACTCATCATAAAACATTTCTGAAAAATACATGATGTACAGCAAATGAAAGACAGGCATCTTGTGATTCCAGCCAATATTTCCGATTTCTTAATGTTTTACAGCGAAAACACAATATAGCATTATATTAGCTTACCACAATAGCCAGAAACACAAGCCATTTACCAGCAGCAAAAGTTAGCGATCGTAACAAACCAGCAAAATATATATAATTTTTGACTAACCTTGATAAGCTTCATCAGATGACAGTCCTATAACATCAGGTTATACATACACTTATGTTTTGTTCGAAAAGGTGCATATTTAGAGCTGAAATCAGTGGTTATACATTGTGCTAACGTAGCATCTTTTTCCCACAACGTCCGGATATTTTTCTGACACTCACATATTCTGACCAAATAACTATTCATAAACATTACAAAAAAATACATGTTGTATAGGAAATGATAGATAAACTAGTTCTTAATGCAATCGCCGTGTTAGAATTCTAAAAATAACTTCATTACGACATGCAGTTTACGTTATGGCGAGAGCGTGCCCAAAATCTGGGCGCAAACTACTAGTTCACATGTTCGACAGATATATGAAATAGCATCATAAAATGGGTCCTTCTTTTTGATGATCTTCCATCAGAATGTTGTACAAGGGGTCCTTTAGTCGGGAACAATCGTTGTTTGGTTTTAGAATGTCCTCTTCTCCAGTCAATTAGCACGGAAAGCTAGCAAAAGTGGCGCGAAGCTCTCCTTCGTGAACAAACGCAGACAAAGCAACACGCCTAACGTCCCGAAAAAATTTCAATAATCTAATAAAACTATATTGAAAAAACATACTTTACGATGATATTGTCACATGTATCAAATAAAATCAAAGCCGGAGATATTAGTCGTCTATAACGACAGCTTTACAGAAGGCAATACCAGTCCCTTCTCGCGCGTTCCAGAAAACAGGAAATTGGGGTCACGTCATGCCAAGAGCTTTTATTCGACCTCAGATCATGTTATACACTCCATTTCTTCTCTCACTGCCTGTGACATCTGGAAGGGTATGAAGTGCATGTATACTAATAAATATCAAGCACATTTATAGGCAGGCCCTAGAACAGAGCATCGATTTCAGATTTTCCACTTCCTGACAGGAAGTTTGCTGCAAAATGAGTTCTGTTTTACTCACAGAATAATTTCAAACGGTTTTAGAAACTAGAGAGTGTTTTCTATCCAATAGTAATAATAATATGCATATTGTACGAGCAAGAATTGATTACGAGGCCGTTTGAAATGGGCACCTTTTATCCAGGCTACTCAATACTGCCCCTGCAGCGCAAAGAGGATAAACTCTCTTTCCAGACTCACATTACGCATCTCCAATCCAAAATTATAATCCAGAATCGGCTTCCTATTTCGCAACAAAGCCTGCTGCTGCCATTGTCTCCACGCCCTCCAGGTGTCGCTTATTTTCCACAGTGTATTTATCCCTGTGTTTCCTGTCTCTCTGTGCCAGTTCGTCTTGTATATTTCCAAGTCAACCAGCGTTTTTCCCTGTCTCCTGCTTTTGCACTCTCCTTTTTCTAGTCCTCCCGGTTTGACCCTTGCCTGTTTCTGGACTTTGTACCCGCCTGCCTGACCATTCTGCCTGCCTTGACCACGAACCTGTCTGCCACTCTGTAACTTCTGGACTCTGATCTGGTTTTTACCTTTTTGCCTGTCCATGACCATTCTCTTGCCTACCCCTTTGGATTAATAAACATTGTAAGACTCCAACTATCTGCCTCCTATTTCTTCATTTGGGTCTCGCCTTGTGCCTTGATAATTGAGCTGTTTTTAGGAGCAGCTTGACCGTATGGTATGTAAGAAGTACCCATCAAGCCAATCCAACTTGTGGGGAGTGCTTCAGGAAACATGGGGTGAAATCTCTTCAGATTACCTCAACAAATTGATAACTAGAATGCCAAAGTTTTGCAAGGCTGTAATTGCTGCAAATGGAGGATTTTTGACGAAAGCAAAGTTTGGACAAATTATTATTTCAATTAAAAATCATTATGTATAACCTTGTCAACGTCTTGACTATATTTCCTATTCATTTTGCAACTAATTTCATGTATGTTTTCATAGAAAACAAGGACATTTCTAAGTGACCGCAAACTTTTGAACGGTAATGTATAAGCAGATGGAGGGATGCTGCTGAAGCAAATATATACCGTGTTGTACATCGTGCAGATCACAGGAGGTTGGTGGCACTTTAATTGGGGAGGACAAGCTCGTGGTAATGGCTGGAGCGGATTTAGTGGAATGGTATTGAATAGATCAAACACATGCTTTCCATGTGTTTAATGCCATTCCATTTGCTCCGATCCAGACATTATGAGCCGTCCTCCCCTTAGCAGTCTCCTGTGGTGCAGATTAGTATTGAGGTCATTGATGACAAGGTGCAGTAATCCACCCAATGCAGTCACTTAATCCCTGTGAGCCCGATGTCCAGTTGATGAGGACCACAGCATGTGGGAAGAAACTGTTCAGGTGGCGGGCGGTTTTGATTAACCTAAACCGTCTGCCAGAGCAGAGTCTTTTAAATAAGCGCTGTCTGGGGTGAGCACGGTCTGCGATGATTTTACATGCACACTTCCTTGTCATGGAGGCGTGCAGGTCCTTGATGGAGGGCCGGTTGACAGCCGATGCCCTTCTCCGCAGACCAGGCGATGAGCTGCAGTTTGCCCTAGTAGCAGGCAGACACAGATCCAAACCAAACGGTGATAGAAGAGGTAAGAATGGACTCAATGATGGACGTGTAGAACCGAACAAGAATTGTCGGAGACAGTTTGAGTTTCCTCAGCTGGTGCAGATAGTGCATCCTCTGTTGATACTTCTTGGTGACCGCTGTGATGTTGTGGGAGATGCTGCCCAGGAATTTGAATGACTTGGCCGTGCTGAAGGCTGAGCCATCTATCTCGGGGGGAGAGATGGTAAGGGGCATTTCCTGTAGTCAACCACCATCACCACGGTTTAGACTGTGTTGAGTTCCAGGTTGTTGCGACAGAACCAGGCGGTCAACCTTTCCACAAATTCATCGTCGTCAGAGATGAGACCGACWAGGGTGGTGTCATCAGCAAACCTGAGTAGTTTGACAATCATTGGAGGTGGAGTCATTGGATCGGGGGCGGCAGGTAGCCTAGCGGTTAAGAGCATTGAGCCAGTAACCGATGTCGATTAGCACAGCCCCCCGCACCTCTCTAATTCAGAAGGTTGGGTTAAATGTGTAAGACACATTTCAGTTGTGCAACTGACTAGGTATCCGCTTTCCCTTCCTTTTGGTGGAGAGGAGGGGGGAGAGCACGCAATATCATACACACACAGTTAAGCAGATCGAGGTAATTCCAGGAGATGGTCAATGGAGTGGAGTGGAGGCCGGCAGAGTGCACACACATTTTATGCAAATGATTCACATTAATATGAGTGGTGCAGCAATAATCACCCTGTGTGAGACAGGAGATCATCAGTGTAGAACGAGGGATCTGCATTTATGGACATTTTACGTGGGAGTAAAGTAACACATGGGCTTCGTCCCCAATGGCACCCTATTCCGTATATTGTGCATTACTTTTGACCAGAGCTCCCCTAGGGTTCCGGTGAAAAGTAGTGCACTCTGGAAATAGAGTGCCATTGGGGACGTAAACATGGATTTTCACTATTGCAGTTCATGTGACTTATAGAATTAAAACAGTGCTAGCTGTCTACACTGATGCATGCTTGAAGTTAAAATGGGCGATGGAGGAGTGATTGTATTTTATGGACCAGATCACTAACTATCACAGGCAGCCACCACACAGTCCAAACATGCGTGACACATACATGAAACTGGAATGAATGGCACATGTGTTGGATGTTGACAAGTGTTCTGACATGTTATTCAAAGGAAAAATACCTTTGCGCCTCTGAACATACACCAAGTAGAACAGACAGGGTTGTTGTAGATGCTAAAAAGTGTTCAAACATGTTATAAAGGAAATAGAGCTCACACACTCATCACCTCCACAACCTACCTTTATTCACAAACAAACAATGCTTAGATCCTGCACCTTATGAGTGTGCACGCTCTATTTATAATTTTTTGGGGGCACTGCACCCCACTAAAGGATGTGTATTTGATCACACTTGACATCATGTTATAGGGAACATCTACAACCCATGGGACATTGTGTCATTTCAAATGACAGAAATGACACAACCTTGCAACCCTGAACACACCCAAGGTAGAAGGCAGGGCCAGGGAGTTGGCTTGGTGAGTAGCAGGCAGTAGGCCCACCACTCTGTCCCAGGCCAGTTGTTGGCCTAGTCAGTCGGCACGCTCACCAAGCTGCCTGAATGACAATTGGCACTAATTGGTAGCTTGCCTGCCAGTCTCTCCACTGGGGGTCCAGATGAATAGGGGGGAGAATGAAGGTGGACAACCCATTTGCACATGCTTATGTATGTATGTCCTGTCCACAGAGACGCTGACACACACACACACACACACACACACACACACACACACACACACACACACACACACACACACACACACACACACACACACACACACACACACACACACACACACACACACACCCATAAAGCTTTCAGACACATCTGTCACCCCTATTGTACTTTGCAGTGTTTTCACATATACACTAACCTAACCGAACAAAATAAAACAAACCGTGCATCTACCATGCAATCTAAATCTACTTAATTTTGCTGACCTGAGATCCTCACGAATCTAGACTATTTAATTCAGTGTACTAGGGTTTATTCCGGGCGGCCACCACAGGGACATATAGGGATTTTATTTATTGGTATTTGACTGGGCTGATTACGCCCTGATGCTCTGTTTGGGTATCACTCAGCGGTACGTAACACTAAGCCACTCAGCTCTTATTGATTCCCTGTGTGTTGTACAGCGCAAACTAGTCTGCAGATTATTCCAGATTAGCACTGCTGTCGGACACCCTGAGGGTAATCCTTTGCTGTATGCTGGACAACACACACACACACACACACGTACACACGCACGCACGCACGYRCKYWCGCACGCGCACACGCACACGCACACGCACACGCACACGCACACGCACACGCACACGCACACGCACACACACACACACACACACACACACACAGGACACATGCGCCTGGGGGGCAGGATGGGCTAGGCTACAGTAGGTTGGGCTGGCCTGGCACCCTCTCTCTGCACTGTCCTTGGGCTTGTCGTAGCTAGCAGAGCACCAAGCTGACCTCATTGGCATGGTAACTCGGCCATACTCTTCTTAACCAGGAGACAGGCCCAGAGACCCACTCTGATCCAGCCCTAATCCGGATAAAGCCCCATTAGTCTGGCATGCCTCGGGAGACGCCAGGGTGATCCGCAGTGTCTTTCACATAACTCCAAGATTCACCCCGTCTCACCTCATCCGCTTCCTTGTTTCGACAGGTCTGATTCTCTGATTGCGCGAGTGGAGTGCCCTCTCAGGGGAGATCCCTGTCTGACACATTCAGCCTGACCCACCTCCTCACACTTTCCACCTCTTCTTCCTTTGATTGGAGCTAAAACACCGGCCAGGTTAACGATCGAGCCCCAGAGCAGACACATGCTCTTCTTCAATGCCACACACCTCTACCCACAACTCCACAAATCTCTCCTCAAATTTTTCTCTCTTTTCTTTCTATATATTTTCATTAATCATAACATGTTGAATTACATTTAAAGTGGTGGTGTTGGTGGTGGTGATGGTGATGATGACGATGGTGATAATGAAAATCTGAAGAGGAGTAAGATTTGTTCTTACGCCTCAACAGTCATATTAAGTGGTTGTTACTGTATTCAGCTACTGTAAAATAACAACCATCCAAATGTACCGTTAAATGTTGATGCTTAAATCCATACAGGAACTAATGCCCAGAGTTTGCATGACACCCCCCTAGTGTATCTTTACATGTTATAACCACATCCTAATTTAGTGGTGTTACAGACTGTAGCATACCTGCCAATCCAGAAAAATAGATGCCCTTTCCTAATCAACCATAGGAAAGTCACCCAAAACTACATTGATAGAATTACGTTTTGTTTTTTTCCTCATAGGGTCCTTCTGAAAGATTAATTTGTTGTTTTCCTCTCCTCTCATATTGGTTGTGTCGTGTAACATTTGACTCTAAAAATGTCAGGCAGGATTAGGGCAGCCGTAGTGAGGGCTTGCTGCCTGCGTTTGATAATGTGCACCATGCTGGGGCCCTGGCTGGGGGGTCACGCTCGGCTTCCCTCGCAGTAGGGGTCGGCACGCTGTCACTCTGAGATATGGAGACATTTATTCATGTGGAGCCCTGTGCCAGAGAGGAGAGAGCAGGAGAGCAGGTTCACAGAGAAGGAGGGAGGAGGTCTAATCTCTCTATAACGTAAAGTGGACACACAAAAACACTCTCTGAGGTCGATAGGGAGGGACATGGGGAGGGTAATGGGGACCCGTGAGGCATGGGTACCTGAGGTGTGAGGTGGTGTCGTGACTGACTGACCACAACATTAACAAAACAAGTGATGTGCATTGTGATTCCCTGCGAATGATTTTGGTTCCTTAGTGTTCTTATAATGTCAGTGATAATGTTAACCTAGGACCTGCTAGTATTGCTGGCTTAATCCTTATCACAGTGGGCTGGATGGGCCCTGGATATATAATTTGCGTCTCGGGGACTTCTGAATGAGCACCAGCTTCTGAATTAACTGTTTATACATTGACATAGATTGTCAAATCAAATCAAACTTTAGTAGAGGGTACAGAAGAAAATGAGAGAATGAAGGTGGGGATGGAGGTCTATTGAGATTAACCACTCCACCTACAGTAAAAGTTGAAATGGAAGCTTATTCCATTTCGCGCAACATTTTCCTGGGAAGACCTATTCCCCATTCAACCACTGGCGAAATCCCCCCACAATGATCCCAAACTGTGTTTCTAATACACAAATAAATGAAATACAGACTACCCCTTATAAGGAAACTTGGGTATGTTATGGTGGACTGTCATTACATTTGCTTCACGGGAACTTGGTAAAATGATGTTTGTAGTGTAGCTAGCCACTGAATGGCTCTGAATTTACTGTCAGCATGCAGTCAAAGCTATAATCACTTTGGAGCTAACTAGTGCTTTCAAATCGTATTCTGATGTCGACAGCATATGGGAGTTGTATTCATAATATTGCTAACTTAGCTAGCTAACATACATTTTGGGAAAACAAGTTATATTAAGTGGCTAGCTAGCGTTAGCAACTTTTTGTGGTCAATGAGACTGAGCGCTAGCTAACCAGCTGAACTACCAAACAATGTAACAAAAGTATAATTTCGGATTCAAAAAATTCTTCATCAACAGCCTCTACATGTCACACCCTGATCTGTTTCACCTGTCTTGTGCTTGTCTCCACCCCATTTGTCCCCATTATCTCCTGTCTACCTCCCGAGGTGGTCAGGAAAAGCAGATCCCAATGCATATTTTAATCGTCTACACCTGTCTAAATATGGCCACTATCAGAATGTGGACAAGATCAGGACAAAGTTAGCACCAGATATAAACAGGTCTTTAGAGTTTTTGTTTCTGTTACTTAGGTTTCATTTCTTTCTCTTTCTATTTTTCCATTTCCCTTTCTGGCTATAGCTTAATTTCCGTCTTTCTTTATGTCTTGCTAGATCTCACTGATAATAAGTTATTTTCTCCTTCTCAGTATGTTTGTAGCATTTCTATCTCTCATGACTTATAAAGTGACAACACGCACATCTTAGAAAAAACACATATGCATACTTGACTTTGTATCAGCCTCTGTAGCTACCTCTCAATCAGTCTCTGTATCAGCCTCTGTATCAGCCTCTGTATCAGTCTCTGTATCTACCTCTATATCAGCCTCTGTATCTACCTCTGTATCAGCCTCTGTATCAGCCTCTGTATCAGCCTCTGTATCAGCCTCTGTATCAGCCTTTGTATCAGACTCTGTATCAGTCTCTGTATCTACCTCTGTATCAGCCTCTGTAAAGCTGTCTCGGTGTCTGTCCCTGTATATCTACCTCTGTATCAGTCTGTGTAAAGCTGTCTCTGTGTCTGTCCCTGTATATCTGCCTCTGTGGCTGCATCTGTATCTACAGTGCCTTCAGAAAGTATTCATACCCCTTGACTTATTCCACATTTTATTGTGTTACAGCCTGAATTTAAAATTGATTAAATATATGTATTTCTCACCAATCTGCACATAATACCCCATAATGACAAAGTGACAACATGTTTTTATACATTTTAGCAAATTTACTGAAAATGAAATACAGAAATATCTCATTTACATAAGTATTCACACCCCTGAGTCAATACTTTGTAGAATCACTTTTGGCGGCGATTACAACTGTGAGTCTTCTTGGTTACGTTTCTAAGAACTTTGCACAACTGGATTGTACAATATTTGCCCATTTTCAAGCCAATTTTAGTCAGAACTGTAACTAGGCCACTCAGGAACATTCAATGTAGTCTTGGTAAGCAACTCCAGTGTAGATTTGGCCTTGTGTTTTAGGTCGTCCTGCTGAAAGGTGAATTTGTCTCCCAGTGTCTGTTGGAAAGCAGACTGAACCAGGTTTTCCTATAGGATTTTGCCTGTGCTTATAGTTGTATTCAGTTTCCTTTTATCCWAAAAAATTCCCTAGTCCTTGCTGATGACAAGCATACCCACAATATGACACAGCCACCACTATTCTTAATTAAAATATGAAGAGTGTTACTCAGTAATATGTTTGKKGCAAATCCAACATAACACAACGCTTTGTATTCAGGACATAAATATCATTTCTTTGCCACATTTGTTTTAGCAATATTATTTAAAGGTGCAATATGCAGAAATCGCTCCGCCATTTCCTGGTTGCAAAAATTTGAATATTTAGCTTAATTTCAGTTTATGTGACAAAACAAGCAATGCATAGTGTAGAGAATTGTTGTACCATCTAAACCGCTGTGATATATATTTTCAATAACCCAAAATATTGTATTTTCAGCTGTTTGAAGATGGTGTGCAAAACCGAAAGTAAATGATGATACTTAAGAAAGAGCACACATAGAACAGATCTACTGCTTCTTAGACTTGCTTTCAACAGGAATGACAGATTTATAAATCACATTTCTATGTGTATTTGGCCAGGTAGACCAACAAGTTACATATTGCAGCTTTACTTGCCTTAAGTGCTTACTTCTTTTCACTCTGTCATTTAGGTTAGTATTGTGGAGTAACTACCGCGTTGTTTATCCATCCTCAGTTCTCGTATCACAACCATTAAACTCTGTAACTGTTGTAAAATCACCATTGGCCTCATGGTGAAATCCCTGAGCAGTTTCCTTCCTCTCCAGCAACTGTGTTAGGAAGGACCCCTGTATCTTTGTAGTGACTGGTAGAATTGATACAACATCCCAAGTTTAAAAAGGGATATTCAGTATCTGCTTTTTTGTTGTTGTTGAATCTGTGCTTGGAATTCACTACGCAATTGAGGGACCTTACAGATAATTGTACTGTATGTGTGGGGTACAGAGATGGGGTAGTCATTCAAAAATCATGTTAACCACTATTATTGAACACGGAATGAGACCATGCAATTAATTATGCAATTTGTTAAGCACATTTTTACTCCTGAACTTATTTAGGCTTGCCATAACAACGGGTTTGAATACTTGTTGACTCAAGACATTTTAGCTTTTAATTGTTTATAAATGAGAAAATGTTCTACAAACAAAATTCCAAACAAAATTCCACTTTGACATTATGTGGTATTGCGTGTAGATCAGTGACACAAAATCTATTTTATTTATTCAGGTTTTAACACAACMGAATGTGGAAAAAGTAAAGGGGTGTGAATACTACCTGAAGGCCCTGTACCTCTGTATCAGCCTCTGTAGATCTATCTTTGTAGCTGCCTCTGTCTCTTCCCCAACTATTTGCGGAGTAGTTCTAGGCAGTGGACAGTAGATGTCACTAGATATAAAGCCTCTGGCACATCGCTCATATGGTGCACAGACATCAATTCCACAAGTGTAGAGCAGGAAGCCCAGGGCCCATTGGAGCTCAAATTAAACATGGGTTTGACCTTAACAGTTGTTTGGAGCCAGCAAATACTGCCATTTAATTTAGACCAATAACACCTGCTGTGTAAATCCAGATTACAGATCATACTGTAGTTGTCTATCAATGTAAAAACAATATTACTGTACAGTAAGGCAATTGTAAGACAATTGTTTATGTAAACAGAGGCTCGTGATGTAATTATGTATTAGTACAAACGAATCAATCATATTTTTCCCCTATCAACGACACTTATTTGACATCAAGGTATTCTGTTTAGCATTTAAATATTCTTGTATACTACACACTGTAAATTCTTAGCACTAAAAAAGGCTGACTTCAATAGAGTCATTTAGAAACGAAATATTCACAGATGGTACTTTATTCCACCATTTAAAACAAGCTACCCTCCACAACTTTCATCATATTGACTCTACATGAAACAGTCTTCATGGAAATCCAGTTCGCTGACAATATGAAATCACAATTGATCAAACGCAGACTACTTTATGCATGCATTAATTATTAACCAGCAAATGGGTGCATTATTCCGTGTTTTTAATAATTCAGTATTGTCAAGAAGCCCAGCACCATACCACCCAATGATTAAAAGAAAACAAAAAATAAATCAGAATTAATAGTTTGCAGAGATGGCTTGGGTGGAGTTTTAGTTTTAGCTATACTGGAGTAAGTCTTATAGCTCCCGTACAAAATATTGCTCACTAGTGTCCAATGAAATGGGCTCTTGAGTGGCGCAGCAGTTTAAGGCACTGCATCTCAGTGCTAGAGGAGTCACTACAGACACCCTGGGTCGAATACAGGCTGTATCACAACCGGCCTTGATAGGGAGTCCCATAGGGCGGCGCACAATTGGCGCAGCATCGTCCGGGTTTGGCCGGTGTAGGCCGTCATCGTAAATAAGATTTTCTTTTTAACTGGCTTGCCTAGTTAAATGTACAAATATATAGAGAATTATCTTTACCAAAAGGAAAAGCACAGCCTTTCCTCAAGATTCAGAAAATATTAGTGTAGTTGAATTCATTTTAAGTGTAAAGTAAGGGAGTAACATGTAGCCTATTCAATCAGCAGACAAGAGTCAGACAATCGTACACAGTTGTGACTAGATGGAGTACAGCTACGACTGGAAGTTACTTTTCGGAGGAGGTTAGGAGAGTATTTTAGCTACCCCTACTCTTTTCCTTACCTTAAACTAATTCTCCAAACCTGCTATGTTAATTCTCCTAACCTGATGCGTAAGCTCTTCTAACCTGCTACGTTAATTCTCCTAACTTGCTGCGTAAGCTCTCCTAACCTGTTACAAAAAAGTCACTACCAGTCGTAGCTGTATACCACCTAATCAAAACCATCTTACACCTGCAGTTCCTGTTTAGTTCAGATTTTTTTCTCTTTGTTTCTTTCATTCTTTTTTTGTTCCTGTGGCAAGTGGATTATCTAACATGAGCTAAAGCATTCATTCAAATTATTTTAGGTAAGAGGAATATAATAACATAACAATATCATCTTTCAAAGAGCAATGACATTCGTTTATATTCACTAGAATGCTTTCACTGTTCTCTAAAGCTAAACAAGCAAAACAAAGGATTTAGTTTGGCTACTGTAAAGCAATACATGGACCATTAATATTATGGACCATTCATATTTCTTCTCCTGACAGATTGCGTTTGTTTTTTAGAGTCTCATTTGTTTTCGCACCAGCTTCGGTGTGGCTTGAAATATGCATACAATTAGCATAGATTACAAAAAAACATCAAGGAGTGGCATGTCCATGAGGCTTTTACTAGTACTTCATGACTATGAATATAATAATATTAATGCTAAAAGCTTCTTCTGGCCCCCAATCCAGCCGACTTAATACCTCTCTAGATGTCTGTCTGCTCTGTGATCACTGATCAACTTTGAGGGTGTGTTTATGTTTATCCTCCCTTGTAGCGACTGTCTCCCGCAGTCCTTCACTGTAGACAAGGTGCCACATCGCAGGGGTACTGTTCTCTGTCACCACAGTCACCAGTATATTTTATAGTGATAATATACCATTAGGATTGCAGCAGGGATTTCTCTTTCCATGACATAGACTGACCAGGTGAATCTAGATGAAAGCTATGTCACTTGTTAAATCCACTTCAATCAGTGTAGATGAAGGCAAGGAGACCGGTTAAAGAAGGATTTTTAAGCCTTGAGACAATTGAGACATAGATTGTGTATGCGTGCCAAACGCTCACTATCACCAACCCCTCCCCAATTGCTTAATCTGGAGGTAGGGTCAATCAGAGGGACATTTTTACAGGCCTGGAGTCAGTCACCTCTCGTGTTTCTGACACCTCAGCTTTTGTTAGGGTCAGTGGGACCAAGAGCTGAGAGTGAATTACTGTAACAGAATTTCACTTCAAGGACTCTTTCATTTCACCTATCTCTCTTCATATACTGTCTCTACCCATTGTTGTACATGGAGAGATGGTATCGTTTGTTATGATTCTACATTTTAGTCATTTAGCAGACACACTTATCCAGAGCGACTTATAGGAGCAAGTAAGATTGCGGAAGGGCACATCGGCAGATTATTCACCTAGTCGGCTCTGGGATTCGAACCAGCAACCTTTCAGTTACTGGCCCAACACTCCTAACCGCAAGGCTACCTGACATTACCTACAGAGACCCTCTGGCCCCGATGATTACTTTGGACCTGTATCTGGAACTGGATCTGTGCTTGATTGGCTTTGACTTTGGACCTGTGTTTAGTCCTGGATCTGTGTTTGATTGGCATAGGCTGGAATTTGGATCCAGGTTCAGAGTTGTAGTAGCAAGATGGGGAACACTTTACTTTAAGATACCCCTCATAAAGGGTTCATAAAGGGTTTATACAAGGTTTACACAGTTTCTCATAACAGCTACTCATATAAAGTATATATACAAAAGTATGTGGACACCCCTTCAAATTAATGGATTCGGCTATTTCAGCCACACCCATTGCTGACAGGTGTACAAAATCGAGCACACAGCCATGCAATCTCCATAGACAAACATTGGCAGTAGAAGGGCCTTACTGAAGAGCTCAGTGACTTTCCACGTGGCACTGTCATAGGATGCCACCTTTCATCAAATGTATGCCATGCTAGAGCTGCCCCRATCAACTGTAAGTGCTGTTATTGTGATTTGGAAACATCTAGGAGCAACAACGGCTCAGCCGCAAAGTGGTACAGTAGGCCACACAAGCTCACAGAATGGGACTGGCGAGTTAAATGGAACTTCAGCACAAGAACTGTTCGTCGGGAGCTTAATGAAATGGGTTTCTATGGCCGAGCAGCCGCACACAAGACTAAGATCACCATGCGCAATGCCAAGCGTCGGCTGGAGTGGTGTAAAGTTCGCTGCCAATGGACTCTGGAGTAGTGAAAACGCGTTCTCTGGAGTGATGAATTACGCTTCACCATCTGGCAGTCCGATGGACTAATCTAGGTTTGGCAATGCCAGGAGAACGCTGTCTGCCCAAATGCATAGTGCCAACTGTAAAATTTGGTGGAGGAGGAATAATGGTCTGTGTCTGTTTTTCATGGTTCGGGCTAGGCCACTTAGTTCCAGTGAAAGCAGGTGTCCACATACTATTGGTCATGTAGTGTATCTCGCTTGCGCAAGATTCAGTTATGGGTTCCGAGATTAATAAACAGTTTATATACTTAATATTTAATCCCCCAAAAAACGTCCTAGTCCTTGCCGATGACAAGCATACCCATAACATGATGCAGCCACCACCATGCTTGAAAATATGAAAGTGGTACTCAGTGATGTGTTGTGTTGGATTTGCCTCAAACATAACACTCTGTATTCAGTACAAAGTTAATTTCTTTGCCACATTTTTTGCAGTTTTACTTTAGTACCTAATTGCACAGGCTTCCTTCTTTTCACTCTGTCAATTGGTTTAGTATTGTGGAGTAACTACAATGTTGTTGATCCATCCTCAATGTTCTCTGATCACAGCCACTCAACTTGTAACTATTTTAAAGTCACCATTGGCCTCATGGTGAAATCCCTGAGCGGTTTCTGTCCTGTCCGGCAACTGAGTTAGGAAGAACACCTGTATCTTTGTAGCAACTGGGTGTATTGATACATCATCTAAAGTGTAATTAATAACTTCACCATGCTCAAAGGGATATTCAATGTCTGCTTTTTGTTTTACTCATCTGCCAATAGGTGCCCTTCTTTACAAAACATTGGAAAACCTCCCTGGTCTTTGTGGTTGAATCTCTGTTTGAAATTCACTGCTCGACTGAGGGACCTTACAGATAATTGTATATGCGGGGTACAGAGATGAGCTATTCATTTAAAAATCATGTTAAACACTATTACTGCACACAAAATAAGTCCATGCAACTTATGTGACTTGATAAGCATATTTGTACTCATTAACTTATTTAGACTTGCCATAACACAGGTGTTGAATACTTATTGACTCAAGACATTTCAGCTTTTCATTTTTTATTAATTTATAAAAAATTCTAAAAACATAATTCCACTTTAACATTATTGACAATTGTGTGTCGGCCAGTGAAAAAACATCTCCAATTAATTCATTTTCAATTCAGGCTGTAACAAAGTCAAATGAAAAATTCAAGGGATGTGAATACTTTCTGAAGGCACTGTAACTGTTTGTAGAGAAATAAACCGATTATCATTTGGAGTAAAAATATGGGGAGTACCACCAGCACAAATCCACATAGCTCAAATGATTCTGCACATCTACATAATGTTGTTGTTTGTCATGTGAAAGTGCCACTTCCACTTGTAACAATGGATGACTGTTGTGTAAGGTTTCATGGGACATCCATCAATTGTGTAATTTGGCTTAGCTTTGCAAAACTGCTAATTTCCTCTCCCATACATTAGTGTGAAATTAGCCATTTTTGTGTACGATATGAGGGCCTTTGATTAATTAACTGCTAACTGTTAAGGGGATCATTTGGCGTTATTCTTTGAACAACCAAAACTGTGGCACACTACGGTATTTCTGGAGTAATATACTGTTTACTTATTTTTATCATTTGTTTCCTCCATTATTTTCAGGAATCCAATGGGAAAATAAATAAACAACTGATCATAGGCCTACACATGTTTTTATAGTGGTCCATATCCGATAAACAGTTTAGACTACAGATAGGGACATACTGTGGAGATGTTGGGGGTGGCAAGAACAATGCAGAACGCAACACAACAGACTTTCTCCCTCCATGTTGGAAACAAAGTTGTTGTAGATATTGGCCCCCATCTATAGTGGGAGCTCATCCAATAACTGCTCCAGGTTTTCACGCTGCAATCAATATTTCAGCAGCCCCTTTTGCTGATATGGTGGAAATTAGAATAATTAAAAGAGAAAGACACTGCATAGATTAACAACATGGAACCACCCAGGGTTAGCTCCAGCTGTCAGGGTTTTCACAATCTATCTGCCCCAATTCCTCTCCAAATCCCTCTTGTTCCCCCGTGTTTGGCTTGAGGGTTGGGGATACGAGGGCGGGAGGGCGGGAGGGCGGGAGGGACGGGGGAAGGGGAAGGGGAAAAGGGAAGGGACCAGACAATGGATAGGGGAAGGGGCGTTTTTTGAGGAGGAAATTCTATGCTGGAACCCTGCCATTTTGATTCTGTCTGTTCTGTTTATGGCTGACTTATCCTCGGTCCAGAGCTTCAGTCATTGCCGTAGCGATGCTTCAGAAGACACTCCTCAAATTGGGGAGAAAAGCCAACCGTGACACCATGGCAACGGCAAAAGGGGAAAGAGAGCGAGTGAGAGCATTCACAGGCCCCACATCTGTTTCATAAGTGAGGCTCATAGGCTGTATAAATATCAGGCACAAACACACACATACAAAGATGTACACATAGACATACACACATACAGTACACACACACACACACACCGATATGTGGGCACACACACAGTCAAATTGATATAATAACGCACTTCATTCACATATGGATATTCATGATCACACATTCAGAAACACCTATGCACCTCACACATACACAAATACTATACAAAGGGGAAACACATGCCTGCAATTACATGCTATGTCTTTGTCTGTTATACACATTGAGCAATTTAATCAAAGTTGTACTTCCCCTGAAAGAAGGATACATTCTTAGAAAAATAAACTTTTTTTGTTGTTTTTCCATTTAACTAAGCAAGTCAGTTAAGAACAAACTGTTATTTACAATGACGGCCTACCCCAGCCAAACCTGGATGACACTGGTCAATTATGCGCCGCCCGATGGGTCTCCCAATCACGGCCGGATGTAATACAGCCTGGATTTGAACCAGGGACTGTAGTGATGACTCATGCACTGAGATGCAGTGCCTTAGACCACTGCGCCACTCGGGAGCCCTCCTAAAAGTGTTCTTCGGCTGTCCCCATAGGAGAACCCTTTGAAGAACCCTTTTTGGTTCCAGGTAGAACCATTTCCACAGAGGGTTCTATATGGAACGCCAAAGGGTTCTACCTGGAACCAAAAAGGGTTCTCCTATGGGGACAGCCGAAGAACCCTTTAAGAACCCTTTAAGAAGTATATATGTACTGTATTGCATCTCTTTGAGGGTCATATTGGTGTGTAAGGGAAAGAAACAGAAACACAGAACTTGGTAGAAGGAAGAAAGCAATGGACCTCAATAATGTGTTCTGTTGTCATACACTGCCGGTCACTGATACAGACAGATGGCTTTCCGTATTAAAGAGTTTCTGTTTGGTTTAGACGGTTCATGATTGACGGAACACTGTGCCTCCCGCCCCCTTCCCAATGCACTGTTCCGAGGCCACATTTCCCTCATCAGTAGTTTATTTGGTTTTCCCTTTTTAAACAGGCTGAGATTTGAGGCCTCGCAGAGGACCCAGCAGCACAGCAGGTGACCAGCACTTTGTACCTCAGGCAGGGTTTAGAATAAACACGCTCCCTCCTCTCCTCGGCTGCCACTGTTAGCATTTACACACACACACACACACACACACACACACACACACACACACACACACACACACACACACACACACACACACACACACACACACACACACACACACACACACAAACACACACACACACACACACACAACACACCACACACAACACACACACACTTTGGAATATTAAAGCTAAAACAACAGAGACATCAACTCCAAAGACAGAGCAAGGTTATAATTCAAAGCAACAGACAAGGAATTACCAGGAGGACAGGGTCAGCTTCATAGGGGAGTTCTCGGTTAAATTTCCCGATTTGGAAAAATCATGTTGTTACTGTAATAAGTAGAAGCCAAGTATGGAGGTTGGTTTTTGATAGGCAAAAGTAAGCTTTCCGGTGCCCACACTGTGTCACAGCTCTCTGATCGTTTCCCTTCCCATGCTCCTCTCAGGCCCCTTTGTGGAAGGAGGGAGCCCCGTTATTCTGCCATGGGCTCTGTTTTAATTTTCTGCCACTGTATGTGATGGAGACTGAGATATTTTGTTGTTCTTCTTCTAGTATTTTTTCCCTGTGTGGTGGTTGTATTTTGTGCATGGCGCGAGGCTCAATGATAGCGAGCATCAGTGGCACTGAGGTCTGATTGCCTTGTTCCGCATGAATAATGCAGTCCCATAAGCGGGGAGTGTGGAGCGGGAGATGGAACGCTGTGGGGCGTCAAATTTAGGCTGATTTTAAAGGATAAAGGGGCTACAGGGAGGCACAGTCATCTGGGCCCCGCGCACTCATTAGAGGGGAAGATTGGCAAAGTTTCTCAGGGATAAATTAGTAAAGCAGTGCTTTTTGGTGCTTTTTCCCTCCTTTGGATGTTTCAAAACATGTTTCCAAATCTCTACAGGGTTGTAACTACTGTTGGCAAAGGAGTCAGTCTTATTGGAGTGTACACCGTGTGATAGAGCCAGGGATGATAATTGCGTTAAAAAGTTGTTTTTACCAAGAGAAAAAGAAAAACTGGAATTCAAATTACGTTACTGCATTCACATTTAAATATTACGTATAAATATTTAACACAACACTTAATAAATATAAAATAATAACTTAACACAATCTATAAACAATTGTTGTAAAACTAGTATTTTGATGTTGTACATGGATTGAAACACCTAAATGATATAGTTAACAATAATAATGGATAAAATGTGTAATATTCTCATAGCTTTAATATTACATAAAGGAAACAGAAAACACCTGTATATTTCACTGGTCAGTATTTTGAACCTGAGCCAATTCTACTGGAGAGGCTTTTAAATGTCAGGAGTTTGTGACAGGGATGTTGACTCCTACCATTCCTTAATGACTAAGTTGGATGTGACTTACTCAACGTACTCCTCGTAGCTTCTACAGTAGTGGAACAAAAGGGCCTTGCCGTTTTTAAAATTTGCGATATCCAATTGGTAGTTAGTCTTGTCCCATCACTGCAACTCCCCTACGGACTCAGGAGAGGTGAAGGTTGAGAGCCATGCGTCCTCCGAAACACAACTCTGCCAAGCCACACTGCTCACTTAACCTGGAAGCCAGACGCCCCAATGTATCAGAGGAAACACCTTCCAACTGGTGACTGAAGTCAGCTTGAAGGCACCCGGTCTGCCATAAGGAGTCGTTAGAGCACGATGGGACAAAACAATCGTGGCCGGACAAACCCTCCCCTAACCTGGATGATGCTGGGCCAATTTTGCACTGTGTCATGGGTCTCCCGGTCACGGCTGGCTGTGACACAGCCTGGGATTGAACCTGGGTCTGTAGTGACACTTCAAGCACTGCGATGCAGTGCCTTAGACCGCTGCGCCTCTCGGGAAGCCCCCGGGCCTTGTTGTTTTGATGTACTCTGTCCATATTCATAGCCTTCTTTAGTTTTTTTTACAATTTATTATAACTTCTCAAAATAACGGATTTCCAATTGTTTGGATGCACCTATGGATGGAGATGGCAATTAGAGTTGTTTTTTAAGTTGGCAAACATATTCGCTTTGGAGGAACCAGGCAGAGGAAGGAGAGTCAGGCCCATTGTTACGAAGGCATCCCAATTAAGTGTTGGAATGAGAACACTAAAGCACTGATGTCTGGGACACACTTGGATTCAGAGTGCTGCTTGAATGTGATATCTGAAATCAGGATGAAAGCTTGGGAGGCTGCCAGAGGTTTAGGTTAGAGAGAGAGAGATACAGAGGAAAAATGCTTACCTCTGTCTCTCAATTCTCTGTTACTTGGACTCATATGCCATGTGCCCAGACAGTAGACAATATCTTGGATCTCCTCTTTCCTGAAAAGATAGCATTTTCAAAGGAAGCTTGGTGCAGACGACAGGAGGACGGTGGCGCTTAGGCTTCTGTATTGTATTATATATTAACGCAGTTTAGCTTCAGAATAATTCGTTATCACCACTAAAGCTTTCAACAGTGCCGGATTCAAAGTTGAGGGTGGATCACTTGGTAGATGCTTCCAAAAAGTGTAGGGCTTATGGTCGTATACTGCTCTAATGTACTTCTGCTGTAATAAGTGGAAATAGTGTAAAATACAAGGTGAGAAGAACAATATATAATCTACATTCTGAATGACCATTGGCAGTATGAATAGTCCTCTGGTGGTGACACCGGTAGTTAGTACGGCATGTTTGCCAAAGACAATTATATGGTAAGACTCCTATAATATTGAATTAACAAAAATGTTACATTTCAGAGTGATTCAAATCATAGGTCTTCTGCAGCCGTGTTCTAAAATATGAAGACAGAAGAAATATCATCTCAACCAATCCAAGAAACATGAAATATGAGACTACCTCCAGAATTAATGCTTTCCACTGCAACAGGGACTCAATCTCTGCAGATAGCTCGAGAATGCAATGTACCTGGACAAACGACAACAACAACAACATGCTTGTCCAATTAGTTCAGAATAAGGGTGCAGGAACACAGGAATCCCACTGATGAACTCTCTATGAACCAAACTGCAGCTGCAAACTGCACTTGTCTTGGCCCTATAGGCCTATGTCTAGTTTGTTACATAGACAACACTCCTGATTCGGCTGGATGGGACTTTAGTGTTACTAATATGGTAGGTACAAAGGGCTTTTGCTATCAGCGGTGCAGCTGTAGGTAAACTTTGATCATCCCCACAGACAGCAATGAAATCAAATAGACGCTATGTTAATCCAGTCCCAGTGGAGAGGGTGGCTGTGCTGATCTTAATGCATTATTGAGAGGGGATTGGCTGAGCCATCACACATGGGCCCCCACCTCTTATCCATTATTGAATACAGAGATGCACGGGGAGACTTTGATGAGGCGGTTTATCAAACAGGGAGATATCAAGTGGTTATGTTCCTAATGTGTTCTACCTGAGCAAAGGTACAGGAGAGAAGGTTACATTCAGAGACATCAAAGCAAAGATACCCTGTCTCTAACCCCGTCTCAGGTCAGCCTATTACTCCCTTTCAATGAATATGACAGGCAGCAGTCATACACAGTGAGATGCCATTCCTTTCACTTGTAGACAAATTTGGCATACAGTCATACTAAACATACACTAGACATACATCCATTGAGGGAGGGAGGAGGGATGGAGGGATTGATGCTCTTCAATAGCTAGCATTTATTTTCTCTCCTCCTCTAGCCTCCTTCCCATCTCAAGCAGAACAGGCTTCTATTTATTACATTTTCCAACAGGATGAGTAATCCGTAGACTATGTTCCAATTGGCTCCCTACTCCCTACATAGTGCACTAACTTTAGACCAGAGCCCTATTGGCCCTGGTCAAAAAGAGTGGACTATAAAGGGAATTGGGTGCCATTTGGAACGCATCCTGTGAGTGGATGTATCAGAGCAGTCTGCTTCCTTATCTCTCCTTCCCTGCTCCACGCCGTGCAGCTTAGCCGCTAGCTGCCGCCACCATCCCACCGCCCCACTACCCAATCAGCTTAGAGATGAATGCCGGGCCAATTATGCACACCTGACTAAGACACACGTCGGAAATAACAGAGACACCTGAAATGGAGGGAGGGTGACTGGTTTAGAATAACATATACACAGGCCCTGGATGAAAGGAGGAGAGGGACGGTGGTTCCGATTTACAATAACATACAGGCCCTGGGAGGAGGGGAGGGGGGACGAGATGTGACAACTGATGTTCTGTCAGAATTAGATACAGTAATGAGATGGGTTTGCAGCAGGCATTGGTTGGGTTCCATTTTAGGAGTGTTAAGTGACTCAACAAAGTGTAGCTGTAGCAATGTATACTTCAGACTCAGGCTGGGAACTTTTCAGGAGGTGGGGTATTAACCATTTTGATAGGCTCATTATTTGAACGGAATAATTTTTTATTTTACATTTATTTAACTAGGCAAGTCCGTTAAGAACAAATTCTTATATTCAATGACGGCCTAGGAACAGTGGGTTAACTGCCTTGTTCAGGGCCAGAACGACAGATTTTTACCTTGTCAGCTCAGGGATTCAATCTAGGAACTTTTCGGTTATCCAACGCTCTAACCACTCCTGCCACCCCTAAAGACAATGTATTCAGGGAGAAGTTTGGTGCTCAGCCTTATGTACAGTAGGCTTATGTGTCCTGTGAAACTTTTAATAATGGCTGCTACTGTATGGCAGCAATTAAATGTAAGAACTTGCAAGGATCACCTGTCCTTTCATTTAGGGCCAAATCCTGACTTGAGTTACGGTTGAGTATTATGCTAAATATTCCATTGGCTCGATTGCACCTGTGTGTTAAAACAAACTTGATTGCAACCAAAAACCCACAAGAATAAACTATCCGATCAGTTGATCTCTTGCTTTTACTGTGTCAACTGATTATGAATCTAGACAGTTGTGTCTACGTTCTCTACTCCCGACCCCAATTAAATATCAACCTATCAGGAGTATCGGAAACTGTAAGACTGATGAATTAACAAAAATACTTATTAGACTATAAGAATATAGAAGTAGGCCAATATTTCATTCAAAAGTTTCACTTTAAATGGCAAAATAATATGAGTGCTATTTGAAATAACTTTATTAGACTACTATTTCATTTGATAAAAAATATAGATATTTTAGGCCTAACTTACGATTAATAAACATTTAAATTTTTTGTGCTTTCTTGATAAGAAATGACCATAGAGATGTAGGATCTAAATTTGATCACCCTGTTGCAGGAGAACATTCGTGCAATGCAGGACAATAGCAGGACATTTAAAACTTTAAGTATATTTGGTGTAAAAATACTTCCACTTGGACATTTCAGACTTGATTTTCCCTCACGAAAATGGTATCAACCCCTAAAAATATGTAAATTAAAGATGCACTCTGGGTTCTTAAACACAACAAATTCGTAACATATTGCACAAATTGGATTTGTAACATATCACACCAATTGCAAAATTAGTAACATATCACAAGTCATGAATGATGTAGTACACAACTGGATGACATAGTATAGAAATAACGGGGACCTGTTTTGGCCTGTGAGAACCACTTTCAAAACTACTGGCTGAAATTATACACAAGTTTGAGAATGCATGTAATCCACATAATAATTCAAATGTCTTGTTGCTGCAGGATTATTTGCCTGCTGTAGACAACTGGCTCAATTTAAGATCCTACATCTGTATTTTCTTAAGACAACTTTCTTTTTAAAGACAAGTTGTAATTAATGGATTAAATAAATTGGAAACGAAAAAAATCATAAGAATAAGCTACACCAACARCAGTTTTCCATTCATACATGGTGTCAGGTAAATTGCCACAGTAGATTTGCCGTGGTAAACAAGAAAATACTTTGTTTCAGTTGCACGGCATGATTGTCAAATAGATCAATCGCCCTTAGTTTACTAAAAAAGCAGAATCATTTTGTTCAAGTGATACTACCCACCAGAGAGCAAAATATTATTGAAAAATGTTGGTGGCAATCAGGACTAAAAGATAACCTCCTGCTTTAAGGAACGGTAAATCGGTGGCCAGTGATGGTTGCAATTGAGCTGTGCGGGTGATTACCTTATGTTAGTACGCTGGCCAACGTTTGTTGTAATAAGCCCATTGAGAACATCTGAGTTGTGCACACAGATTTAGGATTTGGCTATGTATTACATGCATACTTCTTCAAAGTCACTCCTGCTACTATAGTTTAAAAAAAAAAGTTTTATTATTTGTTTTGTTTTGTTATTTGTTATTAATGTATCTTAACTTTTACTGAAGTATGACAATTGGGTACTTTTTCCACCACTGCCTTTAACCTCCCTCCCCCCGCAAACACACACATTCACAGACACCACCCCCACTCCCCTTTGCCCTCCAGTATAGATTCCAGCTCCTGTCTATGGATGGTTAAACTGGCCAGGATCAGTTGGTCCGGCTGCTCCGCAATAAACGTGACATTTATCTTTTTGATGAGGGTGCCTATCACTGCGCACAGACGCACGCTGACACATCCCACTGATGCCAGGATGGACCTCTTTACATGGAAATGCATTGTAATTACCATGCTGCATGGAAGTGATATTTGCTCAGGGATAAGCAAATTGCATAGGATTTGAAGCGGGCCGCTTTCAGAGTCGCTGTGGCAAGACAAAAAAGAAAAGGAAAGAAAAAAGATTGTTGTTGCAAGGAAAGGGTGGGGGAGAGACGGGGAAGAGAGGGGAGGCAGGAGGGGAGTGCGGATGTGGTAAACTCAAATACTGAAAAGAAAAGCTTCATCGAAAATAACTCTCATTACATTTATAAATTCCATAGAATGGAAGTGTACTGGAAGTATTCTTTTTTAATTTCAGGTGTAGACAAATGTGTGTAATTCCTAACCATAAGAAACTGTAATAATTCTAATGTGAGGATAAATATTGTCTTTAAAAAACATTTTTTTTWATATAATCTTTATTTAACCAGGTAAAACCCATTGAGGTTAAAAATCTATTTTGCGAGGGCGACCAGGCAAGAAGGCAAAACAGGGAAATAGCAGCGTGTCCATAAAACATTACAGAAAAATACAGAATACACACAAAAGACAAAGTGTTACAGGTTAAAGATACAACTGAAGATTAGAAACACCTGCAGTTGTCACAAACAGTGTTGTCGATCAGTCTTAAAAACAGACAAGGACACTAACTCCCCTAACTTTAAAATCTTCTGAAGCATGTTCTAATGTTAATGTCACAGTGGTTAAACAATGCTTCACTATTATTTTGCCTCTATCCCCCATAGTGTAGTCAGTGCCTCTGAGGAAACATTCAAACATAACTGCAGTGGGGATAAGTGATTAAGCTTGATGGTACAAGAGGACATGGCCAATGACAATTTATATTTTTTGTAGGCCATCTTACTTCCTAAGACACAGACGGATATATAACGACCCCCACTCTTTCCTAATACACACAAGCACACACCCACACTGATCAGAACATCACAGTCCAGCATATAGGCTAACATCACAGTACAAAAAAATATGCATTTTACTTATAAAATTCAAACATGCAACTTTGTGAGTTTGGCTGTAAGCATTTGTTATTTGATCATGATTACACAGACAGGTTGCTAGCCTCCGGGTGCATTTTTCTACGGTTGTCAAATATTGTCTGATTAAAGCCGTTTCATTCTGAACCTCTCCAAAAAATGTCAAAATTGTACAGTAATAGACCATAATGTCAACATTTTGTCAACCATTCATGATTTAGGCCTACTATATCCCAGTTGTACAATCAAATGATTATCTTAAGCACAAATGTATACAGTACAGTAAGTTATGAAATAACACATATGGAATCATGTACTTACCAAAAAAGTGTTAAACAAATCAAAATATATTTTATATTTGAGATTCTTCAAATAGCCACCCTTTGCCTTGATGACAGCTTTGCACACTCTTGGCATTCTCTCAACCAGCTTCACCTAGAATGCTTTTCCAACAGTCTTGAAGGAATTCCCACATATGCTGAGCACTTGTTGGCTGATTTTCCTTCACTCTGCGGTCCAACTCATCCCAATTTGGTTGAGATCAGGGGATTGTGGAGGCCAGGTCATCTGATGCAGCACTCCATCACTCTCCTTCTTGGTCAAATAGCCCTTACACAGCCTGTATGTGTGTTGGGTTATTGTCCTGTTGAAAAACAAATGATAGTCCCACTAAGGCCAAGCCAGATGGGATGATGTATCACTGCAGAATGCTGTGGTAGCCATGCTGGTTAAGTGTGCCTTAATTTCTAAATAAATCACAGACAGCGTCATCAGCAAGCACCCCCACACCATCACACCTCCTCCTCCATACTTTACGGTGGGAAATACACATGCGGAGATCRTCCATTCACCCACATCGCATCTCACAAAGACACGGCGGTTGAAACAAAACCAATGGATACATTTCCACCAGTCTAATGTCCATTGATCATGTTTCTTGGCCCAAGAAATTCTCTTCTTCTTATTGGTGTCCTTTAGTAGTGGTTTCTTTGCAGCAATTCGGCCATGAAGATCTGATTCACACAGTCTCCTCTGAACAGTTGATGCTGAGATGTGTCTGTTACTTGAATTCTGTGAAGATATTATTTGGGCTGCAATTTCTTGAAATGTTCCATATTGATTGTCCTTCATGTCTTAAAGTAATGATTACATGTTGTTTCTCCTTGCTAATTTGTGCTGTTCTTGCCATAATATGGACTTGGTCTTTTACCAAATAGGGCTATGTTCTGTATACCCCCCTACCTTGTCACAACACAACTGATTGTCTGAAACACATTAAGAAGGAAAGAAATTCCACAAATTAACTTTTTTGAAAGCACACCTCTTAATTGAAATGCATTCCAGCTGACTACCTCATGAAGCTGGTTGAGAGAATGCCAAGAGTGTGCAAAGCTGTCATCAAGGCAAAGGATGGCTATTTGAAGAATCTCAAATATATAATATATTTTGATTTGTTTAACACTGTTTTGGTTACTACATGATTCCACATGTGTTATTTCATAGTTTTAATGTCTTCACTATTAGTATACTATGTAGAAAATAGGAAAAATAAGGAAAAACCCTTCAATGACTAGGTGTTCTAAAACTTTTGACCGGTGGTGTATAATGGGCTCAGGTTAACTACACTATACGTTTAACTTCAGGATAGGTGCAGTCTCTAGGCAACAAGCATCATGTTTAGGGTAGTTGTTAAAAGGTAGACTCAGCGTGTCACACCCTGGCCTTAGTTATCTTTGTTTTCATTAGATTTTAGTTAGGTCAGGGTGTGACATGGGGTTAGGTTTGTGTTTTTGTATTGTCTTGGGTGGTTTGTAGTGTCTAGGGGGATTTGTTTAGAGTAGTTGGGTTTATGTTTAGTATAGTAGTCTAGCTGTGTCTGTTGAGTGTAGGTATTCTAGGAAAGTCTATGGTTGCCTGAATTGGGTCTCAATTAGAGACAGCTGGTTATGGTTGTCTCTGATTGGGAGCCATATTTAAGGTAACCATAGGCTTTAGCTTTTTGTGGGTAATTGTCTATGTAGAACGTTTGTAGCCTGTGTGTGTAAGTGCACAACGTTATTTAGCTTCACGGGTTCACTTCACGCTCTTACAGAGTGTGAGCAATGGGACCAAAACAGTGTAGAAGTTGAGACTTGCGCTTCAACGCTCTTAGTTGTTGAGGAAATTTACCCACTATGCTGTTTACTTTCTGCATCTATGTCATATCGAGTCTACCTTTAAACACAGTATCTAGATCGTGACTCAACTGTTTTTCCTGTAATATACCAGTGGACTGTAAAGCCCAGACCTGGGTTCAAATAACATTTGCCCTAGCCTGCCTGGAGTGCCAGATGGTGGGGATGGCAGTTTTGGGACTTTTCTATTGGTCCATTAAGCCAGGCAAGGTCAGCTACAKTATTTTAAATTATTTTAAATAGTATTTGAACCTGGTCTGGTAAAGCCTGTGTGTTATTCTGTGTAACGCCATGCCACTATAGAAACAATATGCTAATCCATGAACTGCTAATCTCTAGCGCAATATCATGTCCATAATATTAATTTGAATTGTGGAGAGTAGAGTGCATATGGGTGCTTTTGTGATGCTTAGAATCCTGCCATGGAATCCCCCCAAACCCTAACCCAAATGAACCACATGCTTAGCAGCATTAAAAGGCTAAACCTCATCCATTTTAAGGATTAGGGCAATATGTAGTTAGAATCAGATTGGATAATCAGTCGCCAGGCAGCCATACAAAATGTCACCGGCTGGACCTGACAGATTGGTCTAATGATTGGGATTGATGCACTTTTCCAATGATATTCATGTGCCAAGTGGACAGACTGCAGAGGAAAGGTTGACATAATGGGATTTCTGCACCGCTTCACCTGGGTTCTCCACTGGGGCATTCCCTACATTCGGTTGGTTTAACACAATCTACATAGTTTCCTCTCTGAGGATTAAGTTGCACCGTGATAAACTGTGATAAGTATATCCCCTTGTTTATGTTACAGTATATGACACTACACACTGACTCATTAGGGTTAGGCAGGCAAGGAAATACAAGCAGACTGTATTTGATGAGCTGATTTTGGTGTCAGAAGGGATTCAAGAAACCAAAATAAGGAAGTTGTATCTGTGTGCGTCAGTAAACGATGGCCTCCAATCTCAAAGGTTAAATATGACTTATCAAAACTTATTTCCCAGAACCCCTTGCTTCTATGGAAAGTCTGGCATGGCTAAAGGATAATTGGAGTTTGTGTCATCATCCATGCGCCTCGGCAAACTGCGGAGGGCGGTCTGAGTCACAGAGCTGGTTAACCCTCCACAGATAAATAGTTCTCCCCTGAGAGCTCTTCCTTCGCCCAAGCTAGCTAACACGTCCCAGATGTCCTCACGCCAGACATTCATGCACATACATGTGATGTGCGTGACACAGAAYAGTACATAACTGTCACCACAGCCTATATATGTCCCACAACTGAATGGTTAATTAGCTCCTTTTGTGTGCACAGTCACACAAACAATGAAARAAGCCCTGTGGCAGCTTACTATTGAGGATACCCAATAACCCGGCTGTCCTCAGCACTCCTCATAACAGTTAGCGTTGTGGGGAGGGGTGGAGCAGCATTTGTATGCTGTTCAATAAAGAGTCATTCATGTCATGTTGTTTTGGCTGTCAGAGTGGCATAGAGGCAGATTGTACCTTATCTTCTCAGTCATTTTTTGTTAATTTGGATCCCCATTAGCTTTTGCAGAGGCAGCAGGTACTCTTCCTTGGGTCCACAAAAAACACAAAACATGACGAGTAACAAAACACTGGTACACTGTTAAACAAGGACAGTCACACAAATGTAAAATACAACGATATACAAACAAAACAAAATTTAAAAAAGTGTGTGTAGTGTGCTCCTGACGTTCCATGAGATGTTTTTAAATCTTTTTTTTGAAAGGTAATTTTGCTGTTTGGTTGAGTAATTGGTTCCAGTCAATCAGATCCTCCTCTCCACCCTCTCCGAGCTGGGCATCTCCGGCGCGGCCCACGCTTGGATTGCGTCCTACCTGACAGGTCG
>NC_036851.1:33773920-33788984 GCF_002910315.2 Salvelinus sp. IW2-2015 | reverse complement strand
CAATCACCACCTTCCGGAGACACCTGAAACCCCACCTCTTTAAGGAATACCTAGGATAGGATAAAGTAATCCTCCTAACCCCCCCCTCCCCCTTAAAAGAGTTAGATGCACTATTGTAAAGTGGTTGTTCCACTGGATATCATAAGGTGAATGCACCAATTTGTAAGTCGCTCTGGATAAGAGCGTCTGCTAAATGACTTAAATGTAAATGTAAGTCAATACTGATCTATAGATTTTGTGTTTGACATGTCAGACATATTTTTTTGGTTTTTTTTTTTTTTAACTACGCAAGTCAGTTAAGAACAAATTCTTATTTTCAATAACGGCCTAGGAACAGTGGATTAACTGCCTTGTTCAGGGGCGGAACAACAGATTTTTACCTTGTCAGCTCAGGGATTTGATTTTGCAACCTTTCGCTTATTAGTCCAATGCTCTAACCACTAGGCTACCCTGCCACCCCATATCCTGGTCTAGTGCCAGTCAAATGTGTTTGAATATACAGTTAGGCATGTAGATCACTGAACATTACAGAATTATTTGAAATTCCTATGGTCCGATAGAGACAAGTTGCTTTTTTATGCTTTCATGAATGTACAGGGAGCTGAATTAGAATACCATATTCCCCAACAACCCACATTTCCAAAGAACCCACATTTTAAAATGCTGTTCTGTAGGACAAAAGTATCATCCCAATTACGCAGTCATACTGTAGTGTCTTCCAATGCACTCTAGATATGGATTCCTCATATTAAATACAGTGAGTCACACACACAACATTCATAAAGTAATGACAAACATGTTTAATGTATCCACTATGGTAGATTCACCTTCAAGGGTACCTACAATTAATATGTTGGATTTACAGTCGTATTTATAGTGCGACTCCGTCGTTGGCCATAATGGAGGAGATGGAGAACACAGCCTTATTTTTTGTTGCCCTGGCCGGATGGTTTTGGCGAGCCTTAATAGCTGTTAGCAGTCAATAACAAACAGTTTACAGCTGTAGCACTACAGCCAGGCTGCCCCCTGACCCAGACAACATGCACATTTATAGCTATCAATTATTGACTTTTTTCACCTCATCAGATAATGATTGTAAAAGCATCTGCGGTCAGTCATTGTTTTCTTTTTTTCCTGCCGCAAGGTTAAGTTAGAGTGCAGTGCAGATAGAGAGGGTTGTTGTTGTTGTGGTGGTGGTGAGCTATCAGCTAATTTCACTTAAAGCGTGGAGTGAGTGGATTGCCCTCAAGTACACATACAATTGTGAGTAGGCCTACACTTGAGTTAACCCAGAGAAATATACTAGTACTCTTTGTCCTCTTCCAGCATCTCAGGAGCCTTAAGAAAATAAGACAACCTCACCACCTCACCTCTTCACCACCTCACCACCTCACCTCTTCACACTTCACCTCAACACCTCACCACCTCACCTCAACACCTCACCCCTTCACACCTCACCTCTTCACCACCTCACCTCTTCACCACCTCACCTCTTCACCTCCTCACCACCTCACCTCTTCACYACCTCACCTCTTCACCTCCTCACCATATGAATTATCCTCTGCAACTTATATACCTCAATTTGATGGTCATGGTCATGGTCATGGATGCACACCGCTGATTAGCAATTTCAGCAGACGTAAGCTATCTTCCAGACATTCCCAACAGGGGTTACACTGTATTATTCTAGCCTGGATGAGATGGGGAAATGGTGAGAAAGAGGAGAGTAATTACTACGCTGTTTGTTAAAACTGTTTGTAGTGCAGCACTCTGTATTGCTGTCCTGCCTTCATGGGCTGTATATAGGCTATTTCCTAAATAGCACCCTATTCCCTACATAGAGCACTAATTTTGATCAGACCCTGATCAAAAGTAGTGCACTATATAGGGAATAGGGTGCCATTTGGGACAAATACTTAGTATACTATACAGTAGATCCAGGGAAGGAAGAAAGCATTAAGCTGGATCATTGCAGCCGATAGATTTTCTCCCTCGCTGTGAGGCACTGATGCACCGCCATGTCAATTATTTACCTCTGTGTACACACACACACACACACACACACACACACACACACACACACACACACACACACACACACACACACACACACACACACACACACACTCTCTATAGGCTACAGTACACTGAAACACATAGACATAGAGCAACACAACCGCCCGTTATACCTTCCTACACACATCCCCCCCACCAGCGATGTCTCGTCCTCAAGGGAGGTTCAAGGGAGGTTACTGGGGGAGTCAGTCTTATTTGCAGCCTCATTAACTCTGGATGCAGGCCTCCACTGTGGCTAATCCACCTTCCCAACCTGCCAGGGCACACTACGAAAATCTATTCTATTAATGCTAACAGAATATTCATACATCGAACAGGGAAAGAGAGACAGAGCTGCTGCTAGGTAGACCGTTAAGGCTGTTAACCTGAGCTCTGACACAGCTCCCGATAGAAAGGCTACAGTAAGTCCATAGACTTTCATTCTGTGGTTTGCCACTGATTGTGTCAGTGTCGTCGATGAATGTTTTAACAAGATGGCTGTCACACCAAGATGCATCCTAAATGAAACCCTATTCCCTATATAGTGCACTACTTTTGATCAGAACTCTATGGGCACTGGACTGGTCAAAAGTAGTGTACTATGTAGGGAATAGGGTGCCAGTTGGGACAAAGCCCATATGACCTGATCAATGGTAAATGATGTACCAGTGGATGGATGGAGTTGTGCCACCCTAACGTGAAAAGCTATTTGGGGACTCTATTAGATTTGTTTTATTCAATTCAGTCTGATATGAGAACGGTAGCCCCTATCTACAAAAGCATGGTGTTTGTGGAAAGCTGAGTATCTTGGATATTGATGGGTGCCTTCAAATCTATGGTATGACTTACTACCATATATGGGCATAATCATTCATAAGTGCAGGCCGAGCCAATGACCTCATTTCAAGATGGCTGCTACCTACGTTCCGGTTAGTGTTGTGAAGCATAAACTAAATAAACACGGAATATGTTGATACACACCGAAAGCCGGGACTCCGCAGATCATGAGGATATCTTATTTGTCTGCCTGTGACCTACCGTTATTGATCACCATCATCTTACAAGGTAAGCTTCATACAAGGTAAGCTTAAATTCATATTTTATTTTATTTATTGACTCTATTTCTTGAACTGCACTGTTGGTTAAGGGCTTGTAAGTAATTACATATGAATAGCAGTTACTTTTGGGTATGTCTATTTAGGCGGAAATCTACATTTTGCCATTACATTTAAGAGGTTAATTAAGAAGAAATCTTCAGCCCTGTTACGGTCAATCAAACAATCAATCAAATATATTTATAAAACCCTTTTTACATCAGCCGATGTCACAAAGGGCTGTACAGAACCTTGTTACGGTCAACCCTGTTACTTTATTTGGCACTTAATAGGCACTTAACATAGTCATTTTTTTATTTAACCCCTTGAGATGGAAAAAWTTGTTTTTATGAAGTTGAACATGTGCTCTTTATGACAGAATGTTAACATTTTGTGAAATCTAAAGTTTATTTTGACCAAGTTACACTTCTCAAAACGCACCGAATTGGTGGAACGACCCAAATGCAATCAGCCAAAGCTAAAGGCTGTAAAGCCAAAGTTAATGTAACATTTGTGCCAGACAGTTAAAGAACACCTTTATTGTACTGACCCAATCGAAAGCCTATTCACATTACATTGCACATGAAGCAGGTATTTACAGTTGGTACGTCATCTTTATGGCAGCAGGACTACACTAATTCATGGGTGTAAATTACAGTCCTCTCAGCAGACCCTTCCAGTCCATTATTTAAAGGATAGACAGACATATTGTTCACTAAAGGAAAATGCGTAAAATGCCTTAGATGCAGTCACAATGCATGATAATACTTGTCAAAAACATGTATGACACCTTTGTAGAGTCTGTAGTAGTGTCTGTGAAATATTCCCGGACGACAAATCCATTTTACCCTCTGGGGGTCAATAAAGTTTTATTTATTTAATCATGACTCATCGTGATTCTGAGGGGTTTCTCAGCCATTTTAAGTCTGTTGAAAAATGACCTGATGAAATGACCTAAAGTATAAAGAGATGAAGAAACAGTATATATTCTTAGACCTGCTTTTAACAAGTAAAACTGTTAAAAGCAGTGTGTTATAATGTTATAGCCTGTGCCTCTAAAAGTAATAATGCACTTTAAATGTGTTTATTGAAGTGTGACCAAATGGAATAGGGTGCCATTTGGGACACATACACTGTACCACGGCCACAGGGCATTGGGAGGGCTACAGACCAAGCTGGTCGACACTCCGATCGGGCCTGAACTTCACATCAGAGTGGCTCTCGCAGCATGGGGTTCCGATCAGTACTTTATCAGGGCTATCTGTGGCGGCCCGGCCTATCGTTGGCATTTCACATGTGGCAACGTGCACAGCAGGCTGTCTCTACCTTTAGAGAGGCTCTGACGCAGCAGCCAGCAGCCAGCCTAGAGCCCAGTGACATCAACAGCCCTGCCAGAGGTACAGCACTGACAGCTCTGACTCCAGTTAGGACACGAGTGACTAGTCTTGCGTTTTCATACCTCCAAAATCATGTCGTTGTCACGCCTCGCTATAGCCTGGTTTTTGACGAGGCTAAAACATGACCAAAAAACAACAATCACCATAACCACCAGACATGATAATGAGTATAGAATCAGTATGATAGAGGTATACCAGACATGGTAATGAGTATAGGATCAGTATGATAGAGGTATACCAGGCATGGTAATGAGTATAGAATCAGTATGATAGAGGTATACCAGTCATGGCAATGAGTATAGGATCAGTATGATAGAGGTATACCAGTCATGGTAATGAGTATAGGATCCAGTATATTTAGAGTCAACCAGCTGGTAATTTTAATCTGATTCAGTAAATGAGTATGAGGTGAACAAGTCGTGATAATGAATAGGAATCAGTTGGACAGTCAGGTAGATAGACACGTATGATAATGGTTTATAGGAATTAAGTATGATATAGGTAAACCCAGTCATTTGTAATTAAGTATAGACAATCAGCCATGATAGAGGTATATAGCCAAGTCATATGTAATTGAGTAATTAGGGAATCAGTATGATAGAGTTGTTAATACCAGTCAGTAATGTAAGAGATAGGATCAGTATGATAGAGTTATACCAGTCATGTAATGAGTATAGGATCGCTAGTTTATGAGGGAGACCAGTCATTGTAATGAGATATAGGATCAGAATGAGTAGATTTGNAGAGAGATTATATAAAGTATGATAGAGGTTATACCAGTCATGGTAATAAGTCTATAGAATCAGTATGATAGAGGTATGACCAGTCATGGTAATGAGATTAGGATCAGTATGATAGAGGTATAGCCAGTATGGTAATAAGTATAGAATCAGCATGATAGAGGTATACCAAGTCATGGTATATGAGATATAAGGATCAGTATGATAGAGGTACTATCCAGTCAAAGGTAATAAGTATATAGATCAGTATGATATAGGTATACCCCAGTCATGGTAATGAGTATAGAATCCAGTATGATAAGAGGTATACCAGTCATGGTAAATGAGTATAGAATCAGTAATGATAGAGGTATACCAGTCATGGTAATAAGTATAGAATCAGTATGATAGAGGTATACCAGTCATGGTAATGAGATTAGGATCAGTATGATAGAGGTTATACCAGTCATGGTAATAAGTATAGAATCAGCATGATAGAGGTATACCCCGTCATGCTATTGTAGTATAGGATCAGTATGATAGAGGTATACCAGTCATGTAATGAGTATAGATCAGTATGATAGAGGTACACCAGGCATGTAATTTTTATCTGATCAGTATGGTACGAGGTAGACAAGTCGTGATAATGAATAGGAGACATCAGTGTGACAGAGGTAGACACGTCATGATAATGAGCTATAGAATTAGTATGAATATAGGTATACCAGTCATTTATACGTAGTAATAGAATCAGCATGATAGAGGTATACCAGTCATGCTAATGAGTATAGGATCAGTATGATAGAGGTATACCAGTCATGCTAATGAGTATAGGATCAGAATGATAGATGTATACCAGTCCAATCTAATTAGCTATCGGATCAGTATGATAGAGGTTATACCAGTTATGTTAATGAGTATAGGATCAGTATGATAGAGGTATACCAGTCATGCTAATAAGTATAGGATCAGTATGATAGAGGTATAACGGTCATGGTAATGAGTAATAGAATCAGTATGATAGAGGTATACCAGTCATGGTAATGAGTATAGGATCAGTATGATAGAGAGGTATACCAGTCATTGGTAATGAGTATAGAATCAGCATGATAGAGGGAGACCAGTCATGGTAATGAATATAGAATCAGTATGATAGAGGTATACCAGTCATGTAATGAGTATAGAATCAGTATGATAGAGGTTACCACTCATGGTAATAAGTATAGAATCAGTATGATAGAGGTTATACCAGTCATGGTAATGAGATTAGGATCAGTATGATAGAGGTATACCAGTCATGGTAATAAGATATAGAATCAGCATGATAGAGGTATCACCAGTCATGGTAAATGAGTATAGGATCAGTATGATAGAGGTATACCAGTCATGGTAATAAGTATAGAATCAGTATGATAATAGTATACCAGTCATGGTAATGAGTATAGAATCAGTATGATAGAGGTATACCAGTCATGGTAATGAGTATAGAATCAGTATGATAGAGGTTACCAGGCATGGTAATAAGTATAGAATCAGTATGATAGAGGTATACCAGTCATGGTAATGAGATTAGGATCAGTATGATAGAGGTATACCAGTCATGGTAATAAGTATAGAATCAGCATGATAGAGGTACACCAGTCATGCTAATGAGTATAGGATCAGTTTGATAGAGGTATACCAGTCATGGTAATGAGTATAGGATCAGTATGATAGAGGTACACCAGCATGGTAATTTTGTATCTGATCAGTATGATAGAGGTAGACAAGTCGTGATAATGAATAGAGAATCAGTGTGACAGAGGTAGACACGTCATGATATATGAGTATAGAATTAGTATGATAGAGGTATACCAGTCATTGTAATAAGTATAGAATCAGCATGATAGAGGTATACCAGTCATGCTAATGAGTATAGGATCAGTATGATAGCGTATACCAGTCATGCTAATGAGTATAGGATCAGAATGATAGATGTATCATGTATCAAAGAAAGAAAGAAAGAAAGAAAGAAAAGGAAAGGCACTGTAGAGAGGGAGAGAGAGAGCTTTGGCAATATGTTTCAATATGTTTTGGCAATATGTACATTGTTACACCATGCCAATAAAGCACATTTATTTGAATTGAATTGAGAGAGAGAGAGACAGAGAGAGAGAGAGCACTAGAGAGAGAGAGAGAGAGAGGCACTGGAGATAGTGAGAGAGAGAGAGAGGCACTGGAGATAGTGAGAGAGAGAGAGTGGCACTGGAGATAGTGAAGAAAGAGAGAGAGAGAGGGTAGACACAGGAAAACCTGGCTCCCTGTAGAGGAAAGGCTGTGCAACCACTGCACAATAGCAGAACCTGAGACGGAGCTGCATTTCCTGACAAAAATGTCATAAAAAATATAAAAACATTAGAGAGTGTCATTCCCCCAAATTTGAAACCCTTATTCAAGGTTTCAAAGACCTCTCTGATGAGAGTAGGCTACCAGTCCTGTTGAGGGAGGACGCAGAGAGCTGTGGGTAGGCAGCGCACTACATTGCTGCCTGACATAAGTTGAGGGACAGTGTCTGACAAACCAATCAACCTGCACATGTACTCTACTGTATGCTTATTGTTATTGTTGAATGTATGGTTATTTTTGACACTTGGTTATTGTTGTTACTGTTGTCCCGTTGACAATTTTGATTCTCATTTTTATTTTTATATTGGTAAATATCCAAAATAAGCTTTGGCAATATGTACATTGTTACGTCATGCCAATAAAGCAAATTGAATTGAATTGAAATTGAATTGAGAGAGAGAGAGAGAGAGGCAGTGGAGATAGTGAGAGAGAAGAGAGAGAGAGAGAGAGAGAGAGAGAGAGAGAGAAGAGAGAGAGAGAGAGAGAGAAGAGAGAGAGAGAGAGAGAGAAAGAGAGAGAGGGCACTGGAGATAGTGAGAGGGGGGCACTGGAAGATGGAGATATTTTAAAAAGCCTTCGACTCAATTTGGCATGAGGGTCTGCTATACAAATTGATGGAAAGTGGTGTTGGGGGTAAAACATACGACATTATAAAATCCATGTACACAAACAACAAGTGTGCGGTTAAAATTGGCAAAAAACATGTACATTTCTTCCCACAGGGCTGTGGGGTGAGACAGGGATGCAGCTTAAGCCCCACCCTCTTCAACATAAATATCAACGAATTGGCGCGGGCACTAGAAAGGTCTGCAGCACCCGGCCTCACCCTACTAGAATCTGTGGCGTTTTTTCTTTGGCACATGACATGGAGTAGAGGGAGTGAATTAGCTAAAGAGACTGCAGGGCTCAACATTCAGGGCTGCCCACAGGCCCGACAACATCTGCCAAGCTCACCAGGCCAGTTAATCAAGCTTTCATATGACCTGCTTGTGCCAGTACATTTTCAAATTCCAAAACAGAAGATATTTGTATTTAATCCTTCACAATCTATCTGATATCTGACGCTTCACACTTGTTATTAACCAGCATTCGGTTTCCAAGCGGAGGCAAGAATGTCAAAGCCTTGTCTGGAGTGAGCCCTGCCTAAATAGGCTAGGCTACATCCTGTATACTCGCACCAGACCGTTCTCAGTGAAGGAGGGAACCCATAAATTCAGAGTTGAACACCGGCACGCACATTCAAGAGTCCTCCACCTGCTTTTTAGTCTTTTTTCATATCAGAGACAGCGACGTCATTATTAGCAACGAAAGGTTTACTTAGGCCTACCCTATGGAGCTGCTTGCTTGTCAAGACATGAACATTATTTGCACAAATCACTTGTTGGTTAAATACAAAATAAATATTGTAATAATGCTATATAATGCTTTTCAGTGTTGTATGGTTTATTTCTCAACTCCAATTCTTGCGCAATAGCGGAGGTGAATAAAGATAGCGGCCCCCATACCACAAATGACTCGCTGTATTGTACATTGCTCTCCTTCACTCTTTTTTTGTGTCGTCATTAGCACCGTATGCATGATCTCAATTCTAGCTCCAAGACCCAGGCAATTAGAAAAAACGAAAAAGTATATTGTGCTGATTTATTAGCACTTTGAACCATGTCGGGTGCCGTAGTTTTAAAAACTCAGTGGGCAGTGGTGAAACAATGACGTCATATCCGAATTTGACTTCTTTATGCTCGATATTCACTGTAAATTCACACAGTTAGGCCTAAACTGTATTTCTAAACACTATATTTATTTTTTACCTTACTTTAATTAGGCAAGTCAGTTAACTTCTTATGGCTGGGGGCGGTATTTTCACGTTCGGATGAAAAGCGTGCCCAGAGTAAACTGCCTGCTACTCAGGCCCAGAAGCTAAGATATGCATTTCATTAGTAGATTTGGATAGAAAACACTCTGAAGTTTCTAAAACTGTTTGAATGATGTCTGTGAGTATAACAGAACTCATATGGCAGGCGAAAACCTGAGAAAAATCCAACCAGGAAGTGGGAAATCTGAGGTTTGTAGGTTTTAAAGTGATTGCCTATCCAATATACAGTGTCAAATTTGGTCCGATTGCACTTCCTAAGGCTTCCACTAGATGTCAGCAGTATTTAGAACTTTGTTTCAGGCTTCTACTGTGAAGGGGGAGATAATAAGAGCTGTTTGAATCAGGGGTCTGGCAGAAAGCCATTAGTTTAGTCATGCACGCAGCCGTGAGCACGAGCTCTGTTCCTTTTCATTTCTAACGAAAAAGGAATTGTCGGGTTGGAATATTATTGAAGATTTATGATGAAAACATCCTAAAGATTGATTCTATACATCATTTGACATGTTTCTACGAACTGTAATAGAACTTTTTTTACTTTTCGTCTGGACCTAGTGCCTGCGCCTTGTGCATTTGGATTAGAATCAGTAAATGTTCGTATTGTTCGATAAAGTCCATCATTTATGTCCAAATACCTCCATTTTGTTCGCACGTATAGTCCAGTAATCCAAATGCACAAGGCGCAGGCACTAGGTTAGTGATTCATTTTATCTCTATTTCTGCTTTTTGTGACTCCTCTCTTTAGCTGGAAAATGTCTGTGTTTTTCTGTGACTAGGCGCTGACCGAACATAATCGCATGGTATGCTTTCGTCTTAAAGCCTTTTTGAAATCAGACACTGTGGTGGGATTAAAAACAAGTTTATCTTTAAAATTGTGTATAATACTTGTATGTTTGAGGAATTTTAATTATGAGATTTTTGTTGTTTGAATTTGGCGCCCTGCACTTTCACTGGCCGTTAACGGGATTTCAG
Source organism: Salvelinus sp. IW2-2015 (assembly GCF_002910315.2). NCBI lineage: Eukaryota > Metazoa > Chordata > Actinopteri > Salmoniformes > Salmonidae > Salvelinus > Salvelinus sp. IW2-2015. Next base: position 33,778,492 of record NC_036851.1, on the reverse strand, counting down.
CCGTAAGAAGTTAAGAAGAAATTCTTATTTACAATGACGGCCTACCCCAGCCAAACCCTAACCAGGACGACGCTGCTCTATCGGACTCCCAATCACGGCCGGTTGTGATACAGCCTGGAATCAAACCAGGGTCTTTAGTGACGCCTCTAGCACTGAGATGTAGTGCCTTAGACCACTGTGCCACTCGGGAGCCCTGTAAGGAGTACATGATTTCATTAGTGGAGTGTTTTTTAGGACATTAAACAAGCAGCAACATATTTAGAGTCTGTGATCTAGCTAATGATTACCCCATTGTGGTAAACAATGCAGAGGAGCAACCTCATGCTTCAGCCATGTAGCCACCAGGCTGCATTAGATAGGTGATCGTTCTTCAGCCATGTAGACACCATGCTGCATCAGACAGGTGATCATTGTTATTGCTAAAATAGCATCAATATGTTATTGGGCTCATTTCTGGAGGAGAATATTACATTTTAAATGGTTTAATAAAAGCTATCTGTCATCATTGAGAGATGGTTTTATTTTTGTTTTCCAAACAATCAGTGTAAATATCAGATCTTATGGTTGGCTATAATATAAGGTATTTGCCCAGACTGCAAATGATGCGCTGCATCATTCATGGGGGATGACATATTTACTGTTGTATTGTTGAGCTTTGGTGTTTCTTCATTTCTGCCATATTGCCTTCAAATATTTGGCACAATGAGTCCTATACATTCTAGCCAACACACTATATTGACAGTTTCATGACCACTAACTTCTATATCCTCACCCATATGCCTATTTTCCTGTTGTATCTCATTCCATTCCAAATTAAGTAATATTTTGTACTTCACATTTTTTGACAGTTCTGCATGTGTACCACAGAAGCATCAAGCGAACTGTTTACTTCAGCTTCTTCTTGGGGCCCAAGTTGATGGCATGTTCTCACATATTCTTGCTGCAGTTGACAGCATGAGGATGGAGGCGAGCGTAGGACTTGTGGCAGATCATTTTGTCGCAGTTGTCCTTCTGGGCCAGCTGATGGCTCAAGAGATGGCTCGATGATGCCTCCACGCAGACACAGCACAAAATGCTGGGTGGACTCTTTCTGGATGTTGTAGCGTGACAAGGTGCGACCATCTTCAAGCTGTTTGCCTACTCTGACAACGTGCGACCATCTTCAAGCTATTTTCCAGTGAAGATCAGACCCTGCTGATTAGGATGAATACCTTCCTTATCCTGGATCTTGGCCTTGACATTTTCAATAGCATCGCTGGGCTCAACCTCAAGGGTGATGTTTTTTTCCGTCAACGTCTTCACGAAGATCTGCATCTTGGCAGGCCAGCCGCTAGCTGAGCCTCAACATATGTTTTGAACTCAAATTCCAGTAGCGCATTCGATAATTTTCCTAAGAAATTCTTATGAATAATACATGTCCTTTTAAACAGAAAAGGAGACTGAGTAGGAGGAGGATGATAATTCCTGGGGAAGTTAGACCAGCACAACAGGCTCCCTGGAGACCAAACAGATGTTTACATTTGAGCTGCATCAAAGACACATTACAGCACATGCCAGTGATGCCACTGAGCCCCAGGAAGGAAGGCCTGCCTAGCTTGTCACAGAAACGTCTTCTCAGGTTTGCTGCTTGACGGTGCTAAATTCATTAATGAGAAAGTATGAGCTGATTTGAGAGGAGAAGACAAGACAAGGACTTCCTTGTTGGAAATCGTATGACTTTTAAAACAAGGTTTCGAGATAGAGCGAAGTGTCTATATGAGCTTTTGAGATTTTTCTAAATTAACCTGTGAATAAATGAGACGCTCTGGAAATGTGGAATATTGGTGAGATTAATATGAAAGAGAGAACATTTGCTATATAAGTACAATATACAGTATATTAGGGGTCCCCAATAAGTGGCCGGGCTGAACAGGATTTTATTTGGCCGCAATGTTTTCTGAGCAAAACATTTTATATACCAGTTAAAACTTTGGATAATAGTCCAAATAAAGAAAAACCCTTCAATGAGTAGGTGTGTCCAAACTTTTGACTGGTACTGTATATATAGATACAGTGACTTCAGAAAGTATTCACTGGCCTACACATATACCAATACCCCATATTACAATACCCCATAATGTCAAAGGGGAATTGAGTTTTTCTAAATGTTCTAAATTAATTAAAAATGAAAAGCTGAAAATAAGTATTCAACCCCTCTGTTATGGCAAACCTAATACGTTCAGGAGTAAAAATGTGCTTACCAAGTCACATAATAAGTTGCATAATAGTGTTTAACATGATTTTTGAATTACTATCTCATCTCTGTACACCACACATACGATTATCTGTAAGGTCCCTAAGTCGAGCAGTGCATTTGAAACACAGATTCAACCACAAAGACCAGGGTGTTTTCCAATGCAATGCATAGAAGATGGGTAAAAAAATAATAATAGCAGAAATGGAATATTTCCCTTTGAGCATGGTGAAGTTATTAATTACACTTTGGATGGTGTTTTAATAACCCAGTCACTACAAAGATACAGGTGTCCTTCCTAACTCAGTTGCCGGAGAGGACGGAAAACACTCAGGGTTTTGACCATGAGGTCAATAGTGACTTTAAAACAGTTACGAGTTTAATGGTTGTGATAGGAGAAAACTGAGGATGGATCAACAACATTGAAGTTACTCCACAATACTAACCTAAATGACATAGTGAAAAGAAGGAAGCCTGTACATGCATCCTGTTTGCAACAAGGGTGTCACGACTTCCGCCGAAGTTGGTGCCTCTCCTTGTTCGGGCGGCGTTCGGCGGTCGTCGTCACCGGCTTTCTAGCTGCCACCGATCTACGTTTCTTTTTCCATTTGTTTTGTCTTGATTGTACACACCGGGTTCCCATTACGTTATCATTTATTCCCTATTTAACCCTCTAGTTCCCACATGGTTTTGTGCGTGTTTGTTCTTTGTTTAGTGTTCAAGTCTTCTGTGAGCTGGTGTGTTTTCCCTGCGTGGAAATGTTGTTGTTTCTTTTCGAGTAAAGTACGTATTTTACTCAGTTCTGTGTCCTGCGCCTGACTCCGTCCTAACCGCTGCACATTGGCACTTGACAAAGGGACTAAAGTAATACTGCAAAAAAAAAAATGTTGTTCTGAATTWAAAAAATTATGTTTGGAGCAAATTACTGAGTAAAACTCTCCATATTTTCAAGCATAGTGGTGGCTACATCATGTTATGGGTATGCTTGTAATCGTTAAGGACTGGGGAGTTTTTCAAGATAAAAAATACATGGAATGGAGCTAAGCACAGGCAAAATCCTAGAGGAAAACCTGACACATTCACCTTTCAGCAGGATAATAACCTAAATAAAACGCAAGGCCAAATCTACACTGAAGTTGCTTACCAAGAAGACAGTGAATGTTCCTGAGTGGCCGAGTTACAGTTTTGACTTAAATCTGCTTGAAAATCTATGGAAAGACTTGAAAATGATTGTCTAGCAATGATCAACAACAGAATTTTTGAAAAGAATAATGGACAAATAATGTACAATCCAGGTGTACAAAGAGACTTACCCAGAAAGACTCACAGCTGTAATTGCTGCCAAAGGTGATTCTAACAAGTATTGACTCAGGGATCTGAATATATTTCATTTTCAACAAATTTGCTAAAATTTGTGTAGATGGGTGAGATTTTCTGTTGTTGATTTAATCCATTTTGTATTCAGGCTGTAACACAACAACATATGGAATAAGTCAAGGGGTATGAATACTTTCAGAATGCTCTGTATGTTATTTTATTATAAGAAAATACATCATTGCTTATATCGGGCACGCTTTCAGGAGTTTAAACTCAGTTTAATGTGTCTCCTAACACAACACAAGAGACCATAGTGTCTTTACAGTACAGTGTTCCAGTATAATTGCATTGCCAGAGACAGATTTACAACTCATCTACTGTATGAGCTCTTGGCTCTGAGTGGCGATGATAACACACAAACATTTCTTCACATTAGTGTTATAAAAATTTGCACATTGCTGTTGAAATATCATCCCGTTAAAACAAGGAGCCCAGGATTAGACACGGGGCATTTTTCTTTATCTTCCTTTTCTTCACACTTAGAGCCCGCCCCCCCCCCCCCCTCCGCTCCACTCACTCACACTCCCAAATGCAAATGAGCATGATACCCATGAAATTAAGATCAGTTCCCCAGAGATAGCCACACAGATTATGGCATACTGCAGGAATTTGGAGATATATATGTCATGGTGAGTCAAATTAATTTCACGATAGACTGAGACTTGAAACTATGTCATACCTCCACGTCTGGCATGTACATTGTGTTTCCATTAATTAGGTTTGCTGTATCGAGGGGTAAATCACAAGTCCAGTCAGTTCCTCTTGTAATGAAGTCCCAGCCGCACCGCATGCCGCATCAGCAAAGCACTATTAGTCGTCTCACAACGTTACAGTTTAAATGTACAGTACTGGTTAGAACAAATATATGTACTGTATGTATAGGGCCAAAGATACCGCTTTGTGGACCACACAAGAACCTCCTTGATACTTCCCTATGTGCTTTAACTAAGAACAGGTTATAT
>NC_036851.1:33759481-33771749 GCF_002910315.2 Salvelinus sp. IW2-2015 | reverse complement strand
TTTTTTTTTTTTTTTTACAGGAAACACAAAAGGAGGCTGAGGAGGAGGAGGATGATAATAATTCCTGGGGAAGCTAGACCAGCACAACAGGCTCCCTGGAGACCAAACAGATGTTTACATTTGAGCTGCATCAAAGACACATCACAAAACATGCCAATGATGTCAGCGAGCCCCAGGAAGGAAGGCCTGCCTAGCTTGTCACAAAAACATCTTCTCAGGTTTGCTGCTTGATGCTGCTAAATTCATTAATGAGCGAGAATTTGAGAGAAGACAAGACAAGCACTTCCTCAAACAAGGTTTTGAGATGGAAGCGAAGTGACTATGTGAGCTTTTGTGGTTCATCTAAATTAACCTGTGAAGAAATGAGACACTCTAGACACATGGAATATTGGTGAGATTAAAGGTGCTACACATACGATTTTATTATTATTTTCACATTGTAATTTTCAGAAAATGTCCATAATATATCTGCAGTAATAGTGGAACGATAGTGTTTCACAGAAATATTTACTAAGGGTGTGCCGATCTCATTCATACTCGTATTCGTAATCATCCGTTTTCAAATCAAATCAAATTGTATTAGTCACATGCGCCGAATAGAACAACAGGTGTAGTCCTCACAGTGAAATGCTTACTTACAAGCCCTTAACCAACAATGCAGTTAAAAAAATATACGATTAAGAATAAGAAATAAAAGTAATTAAAGAGCAGCAGTAAAATAACAATAGCGAGACTATATACAGGGGGGTACTGTTACAGAGTCAATGTGCGGGGACACCGGTTAGTCGAGTTAACTGAGGTAATATGTACATGTAGGTAGAGTAATTAAAGTGATTATGCATAGATGATAACAACAGAGAGTGGCTGCGGTGTAAAAGGGGAGAGGGGGGGGGTGCAATGCAAATAGTCTGGGTAGCCATTTGATTAGATGTTCAGGAGTCTTATGGATTGGGGGTAGAAGCTGTTTAGAAGCCTCTTGGACCTAGACTTGACGCTCCTATTCCGCTTGCCGTGCGGTAGCAGAGAGAACAGTCTATGACTAGGGTGGCTGGAGTCTTTGACAATTTTTAGGGCCTCACTTCACACTTCTTAATTGGATTTACTTGTGACAGGAAAACATGGAAGTGGCTTTAAATATCGGTAACGCCTATATCTCAAATGTGCATTACTGCGATATCACTCAGAGCGCATCTCAGAGTGCATCGTTATGTTCCTTCACTCATTCACACACATTGTTCAAAGGTAAACGACCCCGACAGATGAAAATGCACATGATTTACTTACTTAGTCCTATTCAATTATCAACGAAATAGGCTAATACGTAGCCTAATGCATGGCTGGCTACTACTGCCTGCATTTATTCCAGACAGATTTAGATGAAGGTAGGCTAATTCGCTTGCCCCATATATTGTTTCACTTTTGAGAGGAGCAAAACTTTTGTCTCTCTCCCAACACTTATGACACAACATAAAAAATGTATATATAATTTATATACAGTACCAGTCAAAGGTTTGGACACACCTACTCAATCAGTGTAGATGTAGAATTCAGCGTTATTTGGACTATTTTCTACATTGTAGAATAATAGTGAAGACATCAACATTTTGAAATAACACACATGGAATCATGTAGTAACTAAAAAAGTGTTAAACAAATCAAAATATATTTTATATTTGTGATTCTTCAAAGTAGCCACCCTTTGCCTTGATGACAGCTTTGCACACTCTTGGCATATTTTGATTTTTAACACTGTTTTTGTTACTACATTATTCCATATGTGTTATTTCATAGTTTTGATGTCTTCACTATTATTCTACAATGTAGAAAATAGTTTTTTTTTAAATAAGAAAAACCCTTGAATGAGTAGGTGTGTCCAAACTTTTGACTTGTACTATATATAAAACTACATTTGTAATTTTATCTTCGAATGATCTGTTTCTCTGTAAATATGCCTGGGCAAGAATAAATAATAACTGCAAGCAAGCATCTGTTTGGATCACGAAATAATGACAGATATCGTCAGCAATGGAATAATTATATGGACAGACAAAGTAGTCCCACTAAACAACCATATGGCCTCAGCAAAGTCAACAGAAAATAACAAGATTGAACAACAATGACTAGCTACGGATTCTGATTCATACATGATGTTTGGAGAAGGGGAGACTTGTGCCCTGAGACGAGTGACTGTGAATGAGTGAAATAGAGCCATGAGTGTCTGTCTGGGGAAATGAGAGCAGAGGGATGGACAACAACAAAAAATACTTGTGTCATAATGGTATTCTGAAAATTCTCCATATCCATTACGATACTCGTTTTGTTCGAGTACTCGGCACACCCCTATTACTTATGAGCCAGTTTGTGATTGGCTGTTATATTCGCCTATTGATTTCTCCCGCTGGAGTGGTATCCGTTGTCAAAATGGGAAAGCTGTTTTGACTTTGTGGCTGTGTTATCTAGTGGAAATCGGGTCCTGGTTGCTAAAAGCTCAATTTCAGTTTATGTGAGAAAACAAGCACTGAATATAGTATGAAATCATTGTACCAAAATGTTGTTTTTACATCTGTTTGAAACATGAGTCTCCAACACCTTACGGGGAAATTGAATTCGGGGGGAGATTTGTTTCGAATGCAGCCTAGTGCTGTTGCAATTCACCTAGCTTTATATGGGAGAAATTCTGAAAAATAATATTAATATGAAAGAGAGAAAATTTGCTGTACAAGTAGGCCTACATAGTATATATTATTGTTTAATAAGAAAATACATCATTGCTTAAATCAGGCACGCTTTCAGGAGTTAAAACTCCTTTAATGTGTCTTGACACAACACAAGAGAACATGTTTTTACAGTACTGTGTTCCAGTATAATGCATTGCCAGAGAAAGATCTACAGTATAAGCTCTTGGCTCTGAGCGGCGATGATAACACACAAACATTTCTTCGCATTAGGGTTATAAAAATCTACATATTGAGTATCAGTGTTGAAATAGCATCCAGTCAGAACAAGGAGCCAGGATTAGACATGGGGCATTTTTTCTCATCTTCCTTTTCTTCACACCTAGCCCCCCCTCCGCTCCGCTCACTCACACACTCTCCAATGCAAATGAGCATGATACCCATGAAATTAAAATGCAGTTCCCCAGAGATAGCCACACAGATTATGGCATACTGCAGGAATTTGGAGATATATATGTCATGGTGAGTCAAATTAATTTCACGATAGACTGAGACTTGAAACTATGTCATACCTCCACGTCTGGCATGTACATTGTGTTTCCATTAATTAGGTTTGCTGTATCGGAGGGGTAATAAATCACAAGTCCAGTCAGTTCCTCTTGTAATGAAGTCCCAGCCGCACCGCATGCCGCATCAGCAAAGCACTATTAGTCGTCTCACAACGTTACAGTTTAAATGTACAGTACTGGTTAGAACAAATATATGTACTGTATGTATAGGGCCAAAGATACCGCTTTGTGGACCACACAAGAACCTCCTTGATACTTCCCTATGTGCTTTAACTAGAGAACAGGTTATATGTTATTCATGTTCAGACCTGCTGCCCTGGCTGACTCCACACAGATTCAGCTGAGGTTAGCCCTCTCAGTGAAGCATGGTGGTGGCAGCATCATGCTGTAGGGATGTTTTTCAGCGGCGGGGACTGGGAGACTAGTCAGGATCGAGAGAAAACCTTCTGTAGAGCACTCAGAACCTCAGACTGGGGCGAAGGCTTACCTACCAACAGGACAACAACCTTAAGCACACAGTCAAGACAAGGCAGGAGTGGCTTCAGGACAAGTCTCTGAATGTCTTTGAGTGGCCCAGCCAGAGCCAGAACTTGAACCCGATCGAACATCTCTGGAGAGACATGAACATAGTTGTGCAGCGATGCTCCCCACCAACCTGAGTTTGAGAGGATCTGCATAGAAGAATGGGAGAAACTCCCCAAATACAGGTGTGCCAAGTTTGTAACGTCACACCCAAGAAGACTCGAGGCTGTAATCGCTACCAAAATGCTTCAAAAAAGTACTGAGTAAAGGGTCTGAATACTTATGTAAATGTGATATTTCAGTTTTTGTTAAAAATAAATGTGCAAAAACATCTAAACCTGTTTTTCCTTTGTCATTATGGGGTATTGTGTGTAGATTGATGAGGGGGGAAAACAATTTAATCCATTTTAGAATAAGGCTGTATTGTAACAAAATGTGGAAAAAGTCAAGGGGTATCAATACTTTCTGAATGTAATGTACCTCTCCTCTCTCTCCCCCTCTCTGTCTCTTTCTGTCTGTCTCTCTCTCCTCATGTCCATCACTCTCAGTCAGAGGTAATCATTATCTGTCTCTCGGTGCAGAGCTGCTGAGAGGTATGCCTGCAGGGCCTGTCTGGCGGAAATGTATGGCCCCTCTGTGGAAAAGTCACACAGAGACAGGCTTGCACCCGCCACCAAGCCTCCCAGACTCAGTCTTGCATTTAAATGGCAGTAAATCGGCACTAATTTTCCCAGTGTGTCATTTCCCCATGTAATGGTGTCTGATGGGAGCCGGTGTGATTTTACCGGCGGAGCTGTCAAGGCTGATTTACCCAACGCAGCACTGGAATACAGAGAGGAAGAGCTCTTCTAGCACCTGAGTGGAGGGTAGAAGACAACCTCCTCGGTTTTACCCACAGGAATGGGTAAAAAGACCCCAGTCATATCTGCCTCTGTGAGATCATGGTTTGGGACAGTAGCTTTTCCTGACCATGCAACCTGACAAGTAAAATCTCTGGTCCCTAGTTATGGTGAATGCTGCACAATGGGGGTATTCATAGCTTTAGTATCAGTTGCTAAATTGCCACCAAAGGGACATGTATATAGTAGTCATTCCTCCTGCCTAACAACAGTATGTTGGCAGGCTGTAGGTTTCACAGATGACAGCTATTAAAGCAGGTATAACTGGAGGCAGAACAGAAGGCTGGTTTTAAATGTCAATGGTAGAAATCCTTGAAGTGAAGATAAAGGTTGGGCACAAATGAAGTGAATGCACACTGCACTGTACAATGACATGCAATAAAAGGTATCCGGTTATTTCCTTGCTCTTAACAGATACCTGCACTTACAGTCTATGACAGTGGTAGTAACAAGTCATCACTAATCGGAAATTGTCTCACCTGGCCTTAGCAATTCACATTCACTCTGCACTTCTCCTCCCCCCCTTCCTTGCAGTGCTAATAGTGCAGCCCCTCCCAACACGGTAAAACAAAGGTCCCAGGACACAACAACCTGAGCTGGGCGTATTAGCATTCACTGTGCTAGAGGTTAGAGGGAGTCTCTCAACTCATTAGTGAAGAAGAGGCCCTTTAAGCTGGCAGATGCTGCATACTGTATCAGCAGAAAGGGTAGAGCAGAGTCGAGTCGTTGAGTCTAGCAGAGCCGAGTATAGTAGAGCAGCATCCATCCACAGGCCTCCTGGTTGGCGTGCAGGGCGCAGCTGGGGCTCAGCCCAGCCTTGGAGAGAGATCAAAACTGAGGGCAATACAGGGGAGGCAGGTCCCACTGGGCAGGGGGGGTTGGATTATGCTGGCATACCCCTACTGCCAAGATCAAAATGAAGTGGAAGGAATATTAAACCTTGGGCTGGGGGTGCCTGGCAGGCAGACAGTAATTGGTACAGGATTGTGACCTCCGGCGCTCGCAGGGCTCCTCTCCACTCCTCCTGCTCCTTGCACAGGAACTGCAAAGCAAAGCAGAGCAGAACTGAGTTCCGCCCGACTGAGGCGGTGAAGATGGGGATGGGGAGTATACATGTACACATGCAGACACACATGAGCACACACATTGTACAGTATATACACACACACATATTTATGAAACTGAGCGCGGCGTAACAATCCAGTGCCAGTGAGTGGGAGTGTCAACACAATGTGATATCACTGCTTCTCTGGCCATAAACACACCAGGCACCCTCAGTGGCAGAGAAGACAAAACGTCACAACAACTTCCAACACCAATCGTTGTTATGGAGCATATATTTCAGAAGGGGGGTTCAAAGTCAACCAAATCACATCATTCACCTTCATCATTCTCCCTCTCCTTCTCCCTCTCATTTGCCAATGGGTTTTCACTCACACAAATCGATGTGAGTGGTTGTTTGAGAGCTGCTTTATACTTCAAAATATTTACTTTAAAAAACACACACAAAAAAACGATATCCCTACTCTATCTACATGCAGCGCGCCCAGTATAGTGGGGCTTCTGTGCTGTTTTTAATCTGCAGGACTAGACAGACTCCTCGGGCTGGCCATCCCCTGATGCTAGTTACCATGAGTCATGCTAGATTAGAGGTAATTGGCTGCTTTGTTGTCCTTTACCTGGGAGGGCAGATTATAAATACAGGGCTGGGAAAAAGATGGCCTCATTTCCCCCTAGAAGCTAGTTTCCTAGGGGACCTGAACAGTGATGGGAATAATGATGAAGCAGCCTCTGAGGAGAGAGAACATGAGAGTGAGTCAGAGGCTGCATCTGAAATRGCACCCTATTGCCTATGTAGTGCCCTAGATATGACAGGGGCCCTGTAGGGCCAATAGGCTCTGGTCAAAAGTAATAAGCTACATATGGAATAGGGTACCATTTCTTTCTCAACAAATGAATTCTCCATTCAATATGAATTATTCTCTCTGTGACAAATTGTGCAAGATCGAGAATTCAACACAATGTTCTTATGAGTGTTACTTTATTTTTCTCTAGCTAATATCCAGAAAACATCCCTAAAGAAATTCTTATGAATAATACATGTCCTTTTAAACAGAAAAAGGAGACTGAGTAGGAGGAGGATGATAATTCCTGGGGAAGTAGACCAGCACAACAGGCTCCCTGGAGACCAAACAGATGTTTACATTTGAGCTGCATCAAAGACACATTACAGCACATGCCAGTGATGCCACTGCAGCCCCAGAAGGAAGGCCTGCCTAGCCTTGTCACAGAAACGTCTTCTCAGGTTTGCTGCTTGACGGTGCTAAATTCATTAATGAGAAAGTATGCAGCTGATTTGAGAGGAGAAGACAAGACAAGGACTTCCTTGTTGGAAATCGTATGACTTTTAAAACAAGGTTCGAGATAGAGCGAAGTGTCTATATGAGCTTTTGAGATTTTTCTAATTAACCTGTGAATAAATGAGACGCTCTGGAAATGTGGAATGTGGTGAGATTAATATGAAAGAGAGAACATTTGCTATATAAGTACAATATACAGTATATTAGGGGCCCAATAAGTGGCCGGCTGAACAGGATTTTATTTGGCCCCAATGTTTTCTGACCAAAACATTTTATATACCAGTTAAAACTTTGGATAATAGTCCAAATAAAGAAAAAACCTTCAATGAGTAGGTGTGTCCAAACTTTTGACTGGTACGTATATATAGATACAGTGACTTCAGAAAGTATTCACTGGCCTACACATATACCAATACCCCATATTACAATACCCCATAATTGTCAAAGGGAATTGAGTTTTTCTAAATGTTTTTCTAAATTAATTAAAATGAAAAGCTGAAAATAAGTATTCAACCCCTCTGTTATGGCAAACCTAATACGTTCAGGAGTAAAAATGTGCTTACCAAGTCACATAAAAGTTGCATAATAGTGTTTAACATGATTTTTGAATTACTATCTCATCTCTGTACACCACACATTACGATTATCTGTAAGGTCCCTAAGTCGAGGCAGTGCATTTGAAACACAGATTCAACCACAAGACCAGGGTGTTTTCCAATGCAATGCATAGAAAGATGGGTAAAAAAATAATAATAGCAGAAATGGAATATTTCCCTTTGAGCATGGTGAAGTTATTAATTACACTTTGGATGGTGTTTTAATAACCCAGTCACTACAAAGATACAGGTGTCCCTTCCTAACTCAGTTGCCGGAGAGAGACGGAAAACCACTCAGGGTTTGACCATGACGGTCAATAGTGACTTTAAACAGTTACGAGTTTAGATGGTTGTGCATAGGGAGAAACTGAGGATGGATCAACACCATTGAAAGTCTACTCCACATACTAACCTAAATGACATAGTGGAAGAAGGAAGCCTGTACATGCATCCTGTTTGCAACAAGGGTGTCACGACTTCCGCCGAAGTTGGTGCCTCTCCTTGTTGGGGCGGCGTTCGGCGGTCGTCGTCACCGGCTTTCTAGCTGCCACCAATCTACGTTTCTTTTTCCATTTTTTGTCTTGATTGTACACACCCGGTTCCCATTACGTTATCATTTATTCCCTATTTAACCCTCTAGTTCCCACATGGTTTTGTGCTGTTTGTTCTTTGTTAGTGTTCAAGTCTTCTGTGAGCTGGTGTGTTTTCCCTGCGTGGAAATGTTGTATGTTTCTTTTCGAGTAAAGTACGTATTTTACTCAGTTCTGTGTCCTGCGCCTGACTCCGTCCTAACCGCTGCACATTGGCACTTGACAAGGACAACGTAATACTGCCAAAAAAAAAAATGTTGTTTCTGAATTTTAAAAAAGATTATGTTTGGAGCAAATACTGAGTAAAACTCTCCATATTTTCAAAGCATAGTGGTGGCTACATCATGTTATGGGTATGCTTGTAATTCGTTAAGGACTGGGGAGTTTTTCAAGATGAAAAAATACATGGATGAGCTAAGCCACAGGCAAAATCCTAGAGGAAAACCTGGACACATTCACCTTTCAGCAGATAATAACCTAAATAAAACGCAAGGGCCAAATCTACACTGAAGGTTGCTACCAAGAAGACAGTGAATGTTCCTGAGTGGCCGAGTTACAGTTTTGACTTAAATCTGCTTGAAATCTATGGAAAGACTTGAAAATGAATTGTCTAGCAATGATCAACAACAGAATTTTTGAAAGAATAATGGACAAATAAATGTACAATCCAGGTGTACAAGAGACTTACCCCAGAAAGACTCACAGCTGTAATTGCCTGCAAAGGTGATTCTAACAGTATTTACTCAGGGATCTGAATATATTTCATTTTAACAACAAAATTTGCTAAAATTTGTGTAGATGGGTGAGATTTTTCTGTTGTTGATTTAATCCATTTTGTATTCAGGCTGTAACACAACAACATATGGAATAAGTCAAGGGGTAGAATACTTTCAGAATGCTCTGTATGTTATTATTATAAGAAAATACATCATTGCTTTATTCGGGCACGCTTCAGGAGTTTAACTCAGTTTAATGTGTCTCCTAACACAACACAAGAGACCATAGTGTCTTTACAGTACAGTGTTCCAGTATAATTGCATTGCCAGAGACAGATTTACAACTCATTCTACTGTATGAGCTCTTGGCTCTGGAGTGGCGATGATAACACACAAACATTTCTTCACATTAGTGTTTATAAAAATTTGCACATTGCTGTTGAAATATCATCCCGTTAAAACAAGGAGCCCAGGATTAGACACGGGGCATTTTTCTTTATCTTCCTTTTCTTCACACTTAGCCCCCCCCCCCCCCCCCCCCTCCGCTCCACTCACTCACACACTCCCAAATGCAAATGAGCATGATACCCATGAAATTAAGATGCAGTTCCCCAGAGATAGCCACACAGATTATGGCTACTGCAGGAATTTGGAAGATATATATGTCATGGTGAGTCAAATTAATTTCACGATAGACTGAGACTTGAAAACTATGTCATACCTCCACGTCTGGCATGTACATTGTGTTTCCATTTAATTAGGTTTGCTGTATCGGAGGGGTAATAAATCACAAGTCCAGTCAGTTCCTCTTGTAATGAAGTCCCAGCCGCACCGCATGCCGCATCAGCAAAGCACTATTAGTCGTCTCACAACGTTACAGTTTAAATGTACAGTACTGGTTAGAACAAATATATGTACTGTATGTATAGGGCCAAAGATACCGCTTTGTGGACCCACACAAGAACCTCCTTGATACTTCCCTATGTGCTTTAACTAGAAACAGGTTATAATGTTATTCATGTTCAGACCTGCTGCCCTGGCTGACTCCACACAGATTCAGCTGAGGTAGCCCTCTCAGTGAAGCATGGTGGTGCAGCATCATGCTGTAGGGATGTTTTTCAGCGCGCGGGGACTGGGAGACTAGTCAGGATCGAGAGAAAACCTTCTGTAGAGCACTCAAGAACCTCAGACTGGGGCGAAGGCTTACCTACCAACAGGAACAACAACCTTAAGCACACAGTCAAGACAAGGCAGGAGTGGCTTCAGGACAAGTCTCTGAATGTCTTTGAGTGGCCCAGCCAGAGCCAGAACTTGAACCCGATCGAACATCTCTGGAGAGACATGAACATAGTTGGGCAGCGATGCTCCCCCACCAACCTGAGTTTGAGAGGATCTGCATAGAAGAATGGAGAAACTCCCCAAATACAGGTGTGCCCAAGTTTGTAACGTCCACACCCAAGAAGACTCGAGGCTGTAATCGCTACCAAAAATGCTTCAAAAAAGTACTGAGTAAAGGTCTGAATACTTATGTAAATGTGATATTTCAGTTTTTGTTAAAAATAAATGTGCAAAAACATCTAAACCTGTTTTCCTTTGTCATTATGGGGTATTGTGTGTAGATTGATGAGGGGGGAAAACAATTTAATCCATTTTAATAAGGCTGTATTGTAACAAAATGTGGAAAAAGTCAAGAAGGGTTATCAATACTTTCTGAATGTAATGTACCTCTCCTCTCTCTCCCCCTCTCTGTCTCTTTCTGTCTGTCTCTCTCTCCTCATGTCCATCACTCTCAGTCAGAGGTAATCATTATCTGTCTCTCGGTGCAGAGCTGCTGAGAGGTATGCCTGCAGGGCCTGTCTGGCGGAAATGTATGGCCCCTCTGTGGAAAAGTCACACAGAGACAGGCTTGCACCCGCCACCAAGCCTCCAGACTCAGTCTTGCATTTAAATGGCAGTAAATCGGCACTAATTTTCCCAGTGTGTTCATTTCCCATGTAATGGTGTCTGATGGGAGCCGGTGTGATTTTACCGGCGGAGCTGTCAAGGCTGATTTACCCAACGCAGCACTGGAATACAGAGAGGAAGAGCTCTTCTAGCACCTGAGTGGAGGGTAGAAGACAACCTCCTCGGTTTTACCCACAGGAATGGGTAAAAAGACCCCAGTCATATCTGCCTCTGTGAGATCATGGTTTGGGACAGTAGCTTTTCCTGACCATGCAACCTGACAAGTAAAATCTCTGGTCCCTAGTTATGGTGAATGCTGACAATGGGGGTATTCATAGCTTTAGTATCAGTGCTAAATTGCCACCAAAGGGACATGTATATAGTAGTCATTCCTCCTGCCTAACAAACAGTATGTTGGCAGGCTGTAGGTTTCACAGATGACAGCTATTAAAGCAGGTATAACTGGAGGCAGAACAGAAGGCTGGTTTTAAATGTCAATGGTAGAAATCCTTGAAGTGAAGATAAAGGTTGGCACAAATGAAGTGAATGCACACTGCACTGTACAATGACATGCAATAAAAGGTATCCGGTTATTTCCTTGCTCTTAACAGATACCTGCACTTACAGTCTATGACAGTGGTAGTAACAAGTCATCACTAATCGGAAATTGTTCTCACCTGGCCTTAGCAATTCACATTCACTCTGCACTTCTCCTCCCCCCCTTCCTTGCAGTGCTAATAGTGCAGCCCCTCCCAACACGGTTAAAACAAAGGTCCCAGGACACAACAACCTGAGCTGGGCGTATTAGCATTCACTGTGCTAGAGGTTAGAGGAGTCTCTCAACTCATTAGTGAAGAAGAGGCCCTTTAAGCTGGCAGATGCTGCATACTGTATCAGCAGAAAGGGTAGAGCAGAGTCGAGTCGTTGAGTCTAGCAGAGCCGAGTATTAGTAGAGCAGCATCCATCCACAGGCCTCCTGGTTGGCGTGCAGGGCGCAGCTGGGCTCAGCCCAGCCTTGGAGAGAGATCAAAACTGAGGGCAATACAGGGAGGCAGGTCCCACTGGGCAGGGGGGGTTGGATTATGCTGGCATACCCCTACTGCCAAGATCAAAAATGAAGTGGAAGGAATATTAAACCTTGGGCTGGGGTGCCTGGCAGGCAGACAGTAATTGGTACAGGATTGTGTCCTCCGGCACTCGCAGCGTTCCTCTCCTCCGCTCCTCCTGCAGAGCAGAGCGTCCACCACTGAGAAGGGGAGGATGGAGAGTATACATATACACACACAGACATGAGCACACACATTGTACAGTAACACACACACACACACACACCACACACACACACACACACACACACACACACACACACACACACACACACCACACACACACACCAC
>NC_036851.1:33690209-33759456 GCF_002910315.2 Salvelinus sp. IW2-2015 | reverse complement strand
ACACACACACACACACACACACACACACACACACACACACACACACACACACACTAGGCACCCTCAGTGGCAGAGAAGAGAAAACGTCACAACAACTTCCAACACCAATCGACGTTACAGTGCATGCATTTCAGCAGGGGGGTTCAAATCAACTAAATCACATAATTCTCATTCTCCAACGGGTTTTCACTCACACAAATCAATGTGAGTGGTCGTTTGAGAGGTGCTTTACACTTTTAAATATGTATTTTAAATGTAAAAAATAAAGAAACTAATCCTAATCTATCTACAGTGTGCTCTGTATAATGGGTCTTCTGTATTGTTTTTAATCATCTGCAAGACTACACAGACTACTCGGGCTAGCCAGCCCCTGATGCTAGCAACTGTGAGTCATGCTGGATTAGAGGTAATTGGCTGCTTTGTTGTCCTTTACCTGGGCGGGCAGATTATAAAGACACGGCTGCGAAAGAAAATGGCCTCATTTCCCCTAGAAGCTAGCTTCCAACGGGACCTGAACAGTGATGGTAATAATGATGAAGTAGCCTCTAAGGAGGCGAGAGAACATAAACATACGAGTGAGTAAGAGGCTATTTCCCAAATGGCACCCTATTCCCTATGTAGTGCACTTCTTTTGACTGGGCGCTTTTGGGCCCATAGGGCTCTGGTCAAAAGTAGTGAACTACATAGGGAATAGGTTATCATTTGAGACACAGACAGAGAGGGCCACGGAAGGTTCTGGACCTTTTCTTCTCTCTCAACAAATATGTGAATTATTCTCTATGACAAAATGTTCAAGGTCAACAATTTGACAAAATGCTTTTATGAGTGTTACTTTGTATTTCTCTAGCTAGCAATACCTACAGAGTTACATTCAGAAAAAAACATACAGTGCAACATGTTTCTATAATGACAGAGAGCTGTTTATTACGCTTAAGAGGATGATGACATGAGTGAAATCTCCTGAGGGATATGTTTTGTTTTGATGTACTTCTATTGGCCGTCTGAGCCTCACCCAAACCATATGTTCATTGGTCATTGCATGCAAAACAAACCAAAAGTACTAGAGTGGGGAGTTTAGTGTAATAATCTGCCACAAATCCCTAGCTGTCGCTTAGATTAGAGTCCCTAAATGTTGACTAATCATTTATTCCTCCACAGCAAAAGGGACATACTGTAGATCCCCCAAAATCAACAGGCAGCCTTTAATTCTTAAAGCATAATGCTGACATCTAATGTGTCTCTATGAGGGGTTTGATATCCCCCCCAAAAACCTCTATTGACTTTAATGACGAACAGATGCCTTTACTTACATACTTAGACAGCYGGAGATAATATAATAAACCTGTTTTAAATGTTATAATTTCTAATGCTAATGCTGGCAGAGTTGTGAGCCTTCTAGAGTCCAAACGTGGAAGGCATAAGGCACATTGAGAGCATACTGATACTCTTCACTCCAAATCTCATTTCAATACAATCTGCCCTCCAGTGACAATGTCAAAGCCAGGCCCTTGATTTGTTATAAAGGGATAGGTGTCTTAACCCTACATATTTATATTGATGTCACCTCAGTGTCAAACCCCATTTGTGTGCGTGCGTGCGTGCGTGCGTGCGTGCGTGCCTGCGTGCGTGGGTGCGTGCCTGCGTGCATGCGTTCGTGCGTATTTGTACTTGCGTATTTGTGTACGTATTTGTGTGTGTGCATGTACATATTTGTGTGTGCACATGCCAAGGGCTGGAGGCTAGAGAGCTCAAAGGGATGATAACATTGAAACCATATGTTTTGTTAATAAGTCGATGAATATACAGTATTTCAGGAGATGGAGTTGCCTGTATGGTAGTGAGAGTAAGAGAGACTTACATTGAAATGGAAGGTTTGAGTGGTTCTAACGGGAGAGCTACAGCAGGTGAGCAGTTTGTCTATGTTAATGTGCTGGACTAATGAACAAGAACAGAGTTTGGTGGTTGGGGAAAATGTTGACCTTGGGATGGGATGAGCCTGTTGTATAATGTGATCCAAGCCAGGTCCCCGTTTTAAACCTCAGCTGTCACTGTCACGGGGCCAGAGCTTTCTTTTATTTATTTCATTTTATTGTCTCCACTTACTCTGACCCCTAAGGAATGGCTTGACCCACCCAATCCTCTTCCCTCATATGAGGAGAGCCTGAGAGCACGCAGCAGCTCAGACCAGTTCAAGCGCGAGGTAGGGGGAGAAAGAGTAAATGTTATGACCTCGCGGTGCAGGTTCCTGTGTACGATGATGCTTCCAGCCCTATAGCCAACATAACAAGTATTTCTCTGGAGAGACCAGTCATTATGACATCATTCTGTGCATAATGAAGCTAAACAACAACATTGAAACAAGAATCTGTCATTTGAAATAGTAAAGAGGGCATCCTTGTTGTGAGATCCTCAGCTTCCCCCTAGCAGTCCTCCCAGCCTTTCATATGGAATTGGTTAATTATGTAATTTGTCAATTTTATTGCCCAGAGAGCCCTTTCATAGGCTACAGATGCCATTGCAGTAATAGAATGGATATTGCTAAATTAATATAAACTTAATTGTCATCTCTTACCAATAAAATTTGATTGCAGCCTCCTTTATCAGATGGGCTGCCGGGTGCTGGTGATGATGGGTAGGTGTGATGAAATTTGATTGCAGCCTCCTTTATCAGATGAGCTGCCAGGTGCTGGTACGGTGGGTAGGTATGATGAGGAAAGCAGTGAGACGAGGCACTGCATGGGCAGTAAAAGTGTTTGTGACTAGACCAGGATGTGTTAATAAAGGCTGTCCCCTCTAACCTTCCCCCCTAGCCCCTCAGACGCAGCGCAAGGGCTGTTTCTATTCTGAGAAATGGACAGGAGGATGAGGGGTGAAAAATGCAGGGGGGGGGGGCTGTCTTAAAGAGGTCAGGGGTCAGAATCTGGGAGATGGGGGGAGTTCACGTTCATTTATCTTGCTACTGTCTGCTCCGTTTGACAGGGGGGCCAAAGGTCAGAGGATGAGAGGAGGGGGAAGGGCTGTAATCTTGAACCTCTCAGTTGTCTGCCTGCGTACATGGTGGAGGTAATCAGCCTCCCTTCTCGCCCCCCTCCTCGTCCAGCCAGAGAGCACCCTTTGACCTTTTCGCAAGGGAAAGCACCATTTCACCCCAAACAGATTGGGCAGAGAATCAGGTCCCTTCACATAAGCAGATCACGACCTGACATTCCTGTGACATTGGGGATGTTACAATATGGTTCACGCCGCCAGGTTTACAAGGGCAGTGCAGGCAACATGCTCATAGCACAGCGGGTGTTTTTCATAATGGAAAGCAGTGGGCAAGCCAAGCCAACCAAACTGTTCACTGAAGCTTTAATTTAAAGAGTGGCTAAGAATAAAACAAAGCCAAAGATAATGTGAAAAAAGGCACAAATGAATGTATTCATAAGACAAAGGTTACATGACACTGTCCGCATGTGTCTTGTGGCGTGGAGAAAGCACACTGATGCATAAATGCACAGTGTCTGTGTGTTCATTAAACCACTCATTAAATAAATGTATCATACATTTGCACCGCTGAGGGAGCAATGCCAATAACAAATAAATGCACAGCTGAGAGTGAACAGAACCTTAAAAGTACATCCACTACGGCAAACGTTGCGAGGGAAAAGGACACATTTCATTCCATTTTTATGAATTCCATAGAAGGGTTCTTAACTGGAGAGCAAGCCTGGGTTGGAGACAGGAGACATTAGATTACACAGGTTAGGAAGTCATATATTTTTCAAAAGATACAATTCTATGAATAATCATACATTTATGATTAATATGCAGTGGTGTACTTGTATTTACTTGTATAAATGATGTTTCATGAAGGTTGGTGGGTATCAAAACTTCATGTGAGCAATAACCATGTGTGATATGATGAGACATTATATTTTTTTCATCAAACTATGTGATATAAAACAGCAGAAGACCAAAGATTACCAGGCCATTATATTTGGTCTAAGAGGGGAGGGGGGTGTAGATCCACTCTAGTCTGAAATGACAGCAGAGGATCTCTCTCTGTGCAGTTCTCTAGCAGCCACTAATCCCTGAAAAATGATCTATCTGTGGGTAGAATGGTGAGGGGGGGGGCAACACACACCTCTGATGCACCCCAAGCCCTCAGGACCCCTCCTTTCCCAGGCCTTATCTGGCAGACAGCTCCACCAGGCCTGCCCCGTGTGGGGGGTGCGAGGGCGGACTGAAGGGGGAAATAGAAAGAGAGGGGGTCAAATCCTCTAGCCTAAACCACAGCAATAATCGGCAAACATGCCTGCTCAGGGATTTAGGCAGGGCCTGAAGTAGGTCGCCCACTGAAGGGTTGTTGTCATTTTGTGTGCGGCCGTGCCAGGGCTAACATCAGTTGTATTTGTCAAAGTGAACATGTCTGACAACCAGACACTGCGCTGGCACGGAGACTAATGCAATGTGCTTGAGGAAGCAGATAATGAACAACCAATAATGAACAAGCAACAGAGCGAGAGATAGAGCACACCACCATGTGTTCATTGCATTTTGCCACTTTATAAGAAGTATACTTAAGATTATTATCACTTAAAGTGCTATTTTAGCACTTTTTTACAATACTTTTTTTGATGAGAGAGTGGTTTGTATTAAAGCCCCAAAATATTGAAACTTCCAAGAAAGTGCAAGGTTGCAGTTCTGTTGTTAGACTCTCCTAACTGGCATTGATTATGCCAAGAATATGTATTACACCAGACTGTATGTATTATCTTCATAATGGAAGTCTCCTACTAAATACAATTTGGGGATTTCTCAATTGGTGTATTAATGTGCTAGCTCTGTCCGGCAGAATAACCAGACACACTCCTCACAGAGCTTTAATGGTTTTGTCCACTCACATAATTGTCGTTCATTTTAATGGACCGTTTTCCAGGCTAGCAATAATGACAGAGCTGATGTCACACCAGGACATCGTGCACATTTTTTCATTCACCTCAAACTTGACATTCAAATCCATACATGCTGCATCACATTTTCTCTCGTATCCCCTCTAGGTTCCCTATGAATCAAAATGCAACAGTATCTGCGACTAAGGCGACTAAGGTTTGGTCTGTCCTTAATAATCAATTGCGTATTAATTAATCAGCTTATCTATTTATGATATTATTTATTTATTGTATTTTGCAGACACTGCCGTCACTGTACATTTTGATAGAGGACCATACTGTACTGCAAACACATAGCATGACTTCAACTGTTTCCCCTTTGACCTTCTCCCTTGATATCCTTTTAATGCTGATAGTGTGTAGACGGATTTCAACATGCACACTTTAACCCACAAAGTGTACTGGTCAACAGATTCATAACATTGAGCACTCCATTATTTAACTGTCAGACAGACAACATCTTGCAGGAGACAGTTCAGTGCAAGGTCTCCTTCTTTAAAACTGCACTTAACATTTAAGCAATTAACATTTCAACCACCTCGCTCAGTTTCCCTGTTCTGTCACTGTGCCTGTGACTCACTGTATGGATACTTTCTGCTCTACCACGCAAACGCACGCACACACACACACACACACACACACACACACACACACACACACACACACACACACACACACACACACACACACACACACACACACACACACACACACACACACACCACAACACACACACACACACACACACACACACACACACACACACACACACACACACACACACACACACACACACACACACACACACAGCGAGCGCGGACTGGTGGGTGGAGGGGGAGGAGTTTGTGTCAGAGGAGGTTGAGCTGTCTACTGTGAGGTTTATAGAGTAGCAGACAGGGGTGCTGTCCTACAAAGAGGGAATAGAAGAGACTCTGACAATGAACAAAAGCAGACAGTAASAGAGAGAGACAGAAAGAGAAAGACAGAGAGAGATTGAAAGAAAGCCAGCCTGGGACAGCTTGGCACTATAGAGAGACAGACGTTGGACTCTAGCACTCATTTCCTCTCTGCTCCACTGCAAGCCCAACTCCTTCAGCTCACCACTGCATCAGGAGAGTCAGCCCATGTGGAGAGGGAACCGGTTTCTTTTTTTCAGACACTCAGCATCTAGGTCCTGAGGCAAGGAGAACTGAAGCAGAATCCTGCAGAATTGCTGGTGAGTGTTTTAGTGTTTGTCCTAGTGGTCACATTTCCAGCCAGTGATGTGAGTGTGTTAGTCATTAAATTGTACTGAGTTATGTTGAGTAATGTTAGATACATTATGTTTGAATTTTTTTAGATCTGGGTTGGATTTGTACAGAATTTCTTAGTTTGCACCTCTAAAAGCAGATGGGATATCTGCTTCTTTTTCACTGAGTATTAGCTATATAAGGAAACATACTGTATTGTACAGACATGGGATCTTCATTTGATCACCCTGTTGCAGGATAACTTTGGTGTATTTTTCCTTCACGAAAAATGAATCAACCCCTACAAAAATGTTCATTAATTATAATCCATATAATAATTCACATTTGCTGTTGCTGCAGGATTATTTTTGTACTGATTATTTTTGTATTTTCTGCAGGATTATGATCTGTACTGGTTATATGTAACAACTGAAAATGAATGGGGATAACATCAGTATAGATTTATGTGATATTTACAGTCCTGCTGTCAGCTGAGTGATGATACTCTTTATGGTGGTATTTATGGCTTGTCTTTTTCCTTTGGGGGGACAGGAGGAGGAAACATTGCAGTAACAACTTAGAGTGTCTGTGTGATTATGGATGACTCCAGCTGTCATTTTGAGTAGAGCGTCTTCCTCCATCATGGTACAGCAAAGGGGACACAAATACCCAGCAGTTATGGACAGTGATATGAGCCAAGAGGTTTTCTTGGGACTGGGTGCAGATGACAGGGAGGAGGTTTTTGGACTGTTGCCCTCCAACAAAGACCCCAACTGGTGCAAGACTCCCACGGGTCACATCAAGAGGCCCATGAATGCATTCATGGTCTGGTCGCAGATCGAGAGACGGAAGATCATGGAACAGTGGCCAGACATGCACAATGCAGAGATCTCCAAACGCCTAGGCAAGCGCTGGAAACTCCTCCCCGACTATGAGAAGATCCCCTTCATCAAGGAAGCGGAGAGGCTCCGGCTAAAGCACATGGCCGACTACCCCGACTACAAGTACCGGCCCCGGAAGAAGAGCAAGAGCTCCATGCCCGTGCGGGTTGGGGACAAGGTCCCCTTGAAGACAGGCAAGTCCCACCCGGGTGGTCGCGCATCCGCTTCCGCCACCTCCACCGCCACCAGCAGAGGGCTCAAGGTACGAACGCCTTCCTCCAAACACAGAGCCAGCTTCGACAGCAATAAGTTCAAAGGTTACGATGAGGGCATCAGCGATGATGACACAGTGGATGTAGAGTTGGCCAGTCCGATGACGAGCCAGCCAGGAGGGCAGAGGCCAGCCGTGGGTGTCTTCCACCACCAGCAGGCTGCCATGACCCCCGGCGAGCAGCAGACTCAGCTTGCAACCCAGCTCAGAGTCAAAGTATCGACCACCACCTCCCACCAGCCCACCTCCAAGCTGCCTGTGGGCCTCTCCTCTGGGTCTCCAGTACCCCACAGCCTCCCAGAGTCATCCCCCAGGGTGTCCTCTTCCTCTGAGCCTCTGGCTCCCATCTCCTCCACTGGCCGCTCCTCCACTGGCCGCTCCTCCACCTGCCGCTCCTCCACCCCCACCTCCACCAGCTCCTCCTCCTTCGTGTCGTCGGCCTCCTCCGACGAGGAGCTGGACGAGGAGATTTTGCATATTATCTCCAACTCCAACTTCGACAACATGCCTATGGACTGCTCCACTCTGGACAAAGACTTTGACACTACATTTCACACCAACTCAGGATCCCACTTCGATTTCCCTGATTACTGCACCCCGGAAGTGAATGAGATGATATCCGGGGACTTACTGGTGCCCAGTATCTCTGACCTGGTGTTCACCTACTGAGGCCCAGCATGCCTCTACAGGATTCTAGCTTACTGGCAGAATATATACTATTCATAAAAGCCTGTGGTTTTTTGGTTATATTATAAATTGGACACTTTATTTTGTATTTTCTCAATCAAGTCCGTAAGTGCTAATTCTTCACTTTTCCCAGTATGCCACATCCTGAGGGTCTGGTGTACAAACAGTGAAAGGTTGCTTACGTCAAGCCTTTTATCAGAGTTCAAATATTCAGGCACAGAACAGGAGACCAGCTACAAACAGACAAGCAGACACTGAACAGATATGTTCTTAGTAGAGGGATAATAGCGCTTTCAACAGTAAACTTATTCAGTATTTTTTCTTCAGTATTAACAGGAGCATGTACAGTAGCATTTCCATGTCTTTCATATGCATTTGTTGTATATGAAGCAGCATAACAACCATGTTCTGACATAATCAACCAAACTCAAGGCAGCAACTGCAGATTGAAATAAAAAAAATGCATGTTATCAACAAATCATCTGTAAATATCAAAGGGCAAAAAGGGAGATCATGTGAGGAATAGTCCTTATGTTGCAGCTAATAGTCCTTATGTTGCAGCTAATAGTCCTTATGTTGCAGCTAATAGTCCTTATGTTGCAGCTAATAGTCTTCATGTTGGCAGCTAATAGTCTTATGTTGCAGCTAATAGTCCTTATGTTGCAGCTAATAGTCCTTATGTTGCAGCTAATAGTCCTTATGTTGCAGCTAATAGTCCTTATGTTGCAGGTAATAGTCCTTATGTTGCAGCTAATAGTCCTTATGTTGCAGTTAATAGTCCTTATGTTGCAGGTAATAGGAATCTGCAGCACTTGTCATCAGGCTTTTACAGTAGCATCAGTTAAAGCATAGGCTTTCTCCAGGAGAGAAATCCGCTGCATACTCTGTAATTAGGTAA
Source organism: Salvelinus sp. IW2-2015 (assembly GCF_002910315.2). NCBI lineage: Eukaryota > Metazoa > Chordata > Actinopteri > Salmoniformes > Salmonidae > Salvelinus > Salvelinus sp. IW2-2015. Next base: position 33,750,556 of record NC_036851.1, on the reverse strand, counting down.
CAGCACTTTCATCGCCTTGCTAATAGTGCAGACTCCAAGACATGGAGTTCATGTAAACACAAGCCTTGTGTGTGTGCCTGATTCATTCCAGACAGTTGAGTGTGACTGTAACGGTGGTAGGTGGTTAGAGAGTGGGGCTAAGTAGTGGAGGGGGAAGAGGAGGAGTGGATGGAGGAGTGAAAGAGGGGTTGGGGGGGTCTATGATGGGGGTCAGGAGAGGCTTTTCATTCAGGGAGCTGTGCATCTGTCCTTGCAGGCAGCAGCCTTTGTGCCGGAGTTCAGAGTGTGAGTGTTAGTGTGAGTGTGTGTGCGTAAGTGTGTGTGTGTGTGTGCGCGCGTGCGTGCGTGCGTGTGTGCGTGCGTGCATGTTTGAGCTCAACTGAGTGAGCGTCTGCCAGCCGGGGGAGTGTAGGGGGGGTAGTGTATTCAGGGGGAGATGAGGATCATGGCCATCCACACAGCCACCAGCGCGGTAGAATTCATGTCATGTCTGCAGTCTGGCTGCAGCTGCCTGATCAGGGCCGATTCAGCGGTGAATGGAGGCGAAATCTGTGACTGCCAGCTGTCCCTCCATTGACTCTCTCAGGGATCGTTTTGTCTAGAGGTCCTACTGCCTCCCGTGGCTCATTCATCTGCCCTGATCTGGGGATGAGATGCACGCCACCTCTCCTCTCCTCCTATCAGCCCCTATCTTCTCTCTCTCAAATAGCCGCAAGGGGACGAGGTGACACAGCGAGAGAAGGAGCCAGAACCCCTCCCCCTCTCTCCACCACAACATGTGACCTTTCTTCTTTTCATCCCTCTATCCTCATTAATTACATCGCCTGGCTTTGGCACCGTGGCGAAAAGGACCTGTGTTATTTACTTAGTCTCCACAAGCAGCTGGCGAAGAGCCAGCCAGAAAGCAGCACCAAAACCCTTCCTGCAGTTCATACCTTAGATAAACTGATGTGAATCCCTCGTCAGACAGATCTTGTTGGAGCCAGCCAGCATCCTCTAACAGAGGCCGCCCCATGCGGTGTAGAGTGCCTCTGGAGCAGGCCATGGAGAGGCAGGGGACAGGGGATACATAATGGGACCATGGCGGATACGCTGGGAGTTTGTTTTCAGACCAACATGCACCATTTGGAGTAGCGTGATAATGACTGTGTGGTACAGGGACCATGACGAGAACCGTACTGGATTTTTTGTTGTGTTCCTCCTCAGTCCTTCCCCCCAGGAAACACCTGAAGGAACCAATGTGTGTCTATGTGTGGCAGGGTTTTAGTTCCTTGTGATGATGTCTGGAGAGAACTGCACCATAAACTTTACAGTACAATGTCTTCATTAGCAAAAAAAATGAATAAACCAGGTAACCTGTTTCTGAACTGGAAGGGGGCTTCCCTCTTAGATATCAATGGTAGGAGAAGACATATGAAGAGAGATGGTTCTACTACAACCCGAGGCCTTTAAGAGTCCATACAGCAACACTGTTTTCTTTCTTCTGTTACACATAAGTAGAAGTTCCTCAACACTATTGGAAGGACACCGTGTGAGAAGAAAATAATCCAGCAACAACATCCAACCTCCATCTAAAAGTGAACTGCAATCAAGGTTTTAGACATACGGCATGTGTCCTAGTGTTAAAAAAGTGATTGCCAGTATTTTGTACTTTTAATAGGCACCTTTTATTGGTTAGCATAGACAAAGTATGGCAGAGTTCACCATTCCTGACGAAACAGGTGAAATTATAAATGCAGATTCAGCAAAAATGTATTGGCTCACAAATTGAATGGGTATTTCAGCTCTTGATCATGCACATGATCTGTCTGGCTATAATATTAGCAGTCAACAAACCTAAAGTACCGTGCAGTGTAAACAGACACATCCTATGGTAATGGAACCAATACTGAATTCAACACCAGCAGTAAAAATTAGACTCAGGACTAAACTAACAGCTTACTGTGGAACAACTCCTATTTCTAATGTGCTGTGTATGTCTGTGTATTAGATCATGCATCAACCCAAAAAATTGGTAGCTGCAAGAAAATGTGATACTGCTAAGTAATACATTTTCAGATTCAATCTTTGAAAGTACCATGTGTTTCAATCATTCAGGTGCATTTAAGTATAAATAAAATATTTATTTAATTACATTAAACAAACAAAACATTCTTAAGCAAAATGTGCAAAGGGAACACCCTTGATCTAAACTAACCAGCATTTTTTATTAGAATGATTCTAGGCTCATTTTCTTTCTTTATTTCATATTTTAGAAAGAGAGCTAGAAAACGGGCTAGACAACTCACAGATGGGCTTCAGCAAATTAGTGTCAGAGTGATAAATGAAAAAAAGATGGAGAGAAATTAAGCTGGATAAAAATACCCATCTGGTGGCACCTCCTACTCTGGGCCAGCCTTTGATGAATAGCATTCCCTGAGATGGAAATACAAGGACAAAGCAAATTTCATATAGCTGTTGGCCCCCGTCTCCTACTGCCTCCCACATCACAAGTGTGGCACAGGAGCCCCTGCCATACTGAGCATGTCTGTCTGCATGTCTGTCTCCAGCAACAGCGTCACGCATGTGGCTGCCACCACGGCGACAAGGGGCCCCTCAGCAGGCCCAGTCCAGGGCTATAGGGGTCAACAGGGGACACTCTCAGCCTCAGTGTCCTAGTAGGACTTAACTTACCATTCCTTTAAACCACACCGACCTGACAACACAACAGCAGCACTGGGAGACCCGGCCTGCTGCACACAGAAGTAGCCAAAATACGACCATGATGCCTCACATTTTAGTACACATTGTTTACAAGGTTTTATGGTATTATAGACTGAGCTGAATACAGAATGTTTCCTCTGTTTTTCATCTTCGCAGCAAGGGTTGTTTTGATATATTTACAATGTCAAATATGATTTGTAATCTATTCACCAGCACGTTTCTGGTCTTAGTTATGGCAAATTGTAACAAAACATATTTCTGTGATATGAAAACAACAATCTTATTTATCTGAAAATATGCTTGTGTTGAACTTTGATTTCTCAACGTTATTGTAGAACAGGGGATAATGGGGGTGTTTAAATATATTTTAATGTGCTACAAATGCATTGGATCCAGCCTACACTCCAGAGTGTACTAGTCAGAACTGTCTAATCAAATATATTAGGCTCACCCCTATTCATCATATATACTGTATATTGACATACATTTTATGATCTGCGTTGATGAATGTAATTGGTCGATAAGTAGTACCAAAATTCTGACATTGCATTGATAATAGGTATGCATGTACAAATAGTAAACGTCTCTGAAATTGGAGTAACTGCACTTCATATCCCATGCAACACCTTATAATTAAAAAATAGGGGGAGAATGATGGTGAAAGTCATTTAGAAATATGCATCACTATGCTAACAGAACATATTGCTAATATTGTCATATTGGAACCCCCTCTGCTGTGTAGACTGTTTCATTCCTGCACTATTCTTTATGGATTGGTGCACAACAAACATTATGTATTTATATCAATCAGTCAATTGCAATTCGATAAAGCTCATTTATTCCGTGTGTAAAATGGTTAAACAACTTACCATCTCGTTCATCTTAGTATCACGTTTTACCAATAATTAGCATTGCTTTATAAATGTATATGTATGCTTTTTGTAGTGTGGTACATTCAGCTGTTCTGACAGTGAGTATGTGGATAGAAATAAAAGCACTTTGTTGTAAATATGTACGTAGATCTGAGAGATGTCATTCTCATTTTGGATAGAGTTATCAGTGTAGTGACTCTGCATTACTGAATAAACTGTTACAGTCAACGTTGGATGTCTGTCTCAAACTCTCTGTTTCTGTCTGGGTAGAGTGGAATTTTCTGTATCAATCTGGAGATGTAATATTCTCAACTGCCTTCTGGGGTTTTAACAGTTGGCTTCCACTGTGACAACGTTATGTGTCGGTTGTTTCACTGTGTCTGTCAGGATGCAGATGTTCTTGTGGTCAAACCTAAGGAACCTGAACATGTGCACTTATGATGTCATTCACTGTACATGTACACAAGATATATTCGAGGCACACACTGAAACCACTGTCACACTGACTGAAAACCCACCACAACACATTCTCACAATAATTTTTTAACACTTAAAGTGTAGTGACTGTTATTTCAGCACAGTGAAGAAATACAAAAATTAATCGAGCTAGGGGTTATTCCCGAATCCAACTGAGCAACAAAAATTATTCTAAAGGGGAATTATTCGGTCGACCAAATATAGTGTGCCCTTCTGAATTCCCATTTAGAATTCTAACCTGGGTCTGCAGCCAGCCGGGCTCCTATAGCCAAAGGCCATGTTTGACTGCTTATGGCTGATGAGGGTGACATTTATCCCCTTTGTCACTTCAGAGACTTACACACGAGACAGTGTGGTGAATCAAGCAGACATGCAGTGTGCATCAAGCAGACATGCAGTGTGCTCTTCACAGTTATGCCAGCTCCAGATTCAAATATGGGTTAAACAAATGGTATCAACGGCTGCTGAAATAGGGTCCAGACTGAATATTCAGCCCATTTCAGGGGTGAGTGACACGTTGTGTATTGAGAGAGAGAGAGAGAGAGAGAGAGAGTATATTGTCGGAGCGCGCAAGCAGCGTGCAGCAGAGTAGACGTTGTTGGTTGGGTGGAGGTTTGATGTGTGTCACGCTCTTGATTCCCTGATTCTAATAAACTGATTTTGTGAGAGACACCTGAGAGGATTACTCAAAGGATTATGGGTAGCAGCAGCTCTCACATTAGATTAGATGCACCTCACACTCTCTCACGTTAGATTGGATGCATGTCACTCACTACCACCCCCTCCCTCCTCTCCACAACATATACTAGTTTACCCAGGAGTCACACCATAATGTCTGACAAATAGCACTCTCCTAATGCCCTAAACACACAAATGCACAGGGATAACTGTATCTGATAACTAACTCCCAGTGCTAGGTGCCACATAGCTCTACACATGTTGTGAGTGACCTGACTCACCAAGGTGTCAACAGGCATCCATATTGTTTCACTACCTGGACCCTTTAACCTTCTTACAGCAGCCCACAGTGATAGCTGCCCTCAAAAGTGTGTCTGCCTGGTGAAAACAGCCTCATCTGTAGAACAGCTTATTGAGTTTCACAGGGAGCTTAGGTAAACACATAGCTGTTTTACTGGCTGAATCATTGAAAGCTTACATTTCACTAGGACCAACTACCAATGGCTCCGGCGGAATTAGCCAATAAAGGAGTATTTCTCCACCACTTTTCTCCCTGGTCAGAGAAAATGAAGTGTACTGTTCTGTCCCTCCTGATGTATCTATTCTCCCCACGAAAACACAGTCCTGATAGGAAAGGATTTAGGTCCTTGTAAACTGCTGCATCAGTCCACTCAGGCCCATACCAGGATTAATTAGGCCTAATTGCTGTTCTTCCAATTACGCAGTGATGAGCAGAGAGACATGATTATTGCTGGGAAGCTCTGAAGGAGAGTCCTCCTGCATAGTCTGGGGCATGGGGAGGCAAGGATTGACAGTGGAATGCATTGTGTATTTGTGGGAGTTTTTGGGAGATAGAGCGAGTGTGTGTGTGTGTGTGCCCATGCACGTGCGCACATCCAGTGTATGTGTGATCTCTGTGTATTTTTGTATGTGTGTGGTGCTCCTAAGCAGCAAGACAGCCAGACCTACGTCACATCAAATCAAATGTTATTGGTCACATACACATTTTTAGCAGATGTTATTGCGGGTGTAGCGAAATGCTTGTGTTCCTAGCTCCAACAGTGCAGTAATATCTAACAATTCTCAACAATACACACAAATCTAAAATAAAAMAATGGAATTAAGAAATAAAAAAATATTTGGACAAGCAATATCGGAGTGGCATTGATTAAAATACTGTAGAATAGAATAATAATATGAGATGGGTAAAGCAGTATGTAAACATTATTAAAGTGATTAGTGTTCCATTATTAAAGTGGCCAGTGATTCCATGTCTATGCATATAGGGCAGCAGCCTCTAAGGTGCAGGGTTGAGTAACCGAGTGGCACAGTGGTCTAAGGCACTGCATCTCAGTGCTAGAGATGTCACTACAGATCCTGGTTTGATTCCAGGCTATATCACAACTGACCGTGATTGGATGTCCCGTAGGGCGGTGCACAATTGGCCCAGCGTCGTACGGGTTAGGGTTTGGCCGGGGTAGGCTGTCATTGTAAATAATAATTTGTTCTTAACTGACTTGCCTAGTTAAATAAAGGTTAAATAAAAATACAACCGGGTGGTAGCCGGCTAGTGGTGGTTATTTAACAGTCTGATTGGCTTGAGATAGAAGCTGTTTTTCGTCTCTCGGTCCCAGCTTTAATGCACCTGTACTGACCTCGCCTTCTGGATGATAACGGGGTGAACAGGCCATGGCTCGGGTGGTTGATGACCTTGATGATCTGGGACATCAGTTGCTGTAGCTGTCCTGGAGGGCAGGCAGTGTGCCCCCAGTGATGCGTTAGGCAGACCGCACCACCCTCATGTACCAGACAGACTACTGGGATTCTGTCTGTGCCATGGTGTGATCTCTCAGATGAGGCTGCTGAAACTGCGTTCGTCACCCCTGACCTGGGTCTGACTGCAAGTGTGATATTTCTGTACTTAATTTTCTATAAATGTGCTAAAAACTTGTTTTCACTTTGTCGATATGGGGTATTGTGTGTAGATGGGTGAGAAAACAGGTATATTTCATCCATTTTGAATTCAGGATGTAACACAACAAAAATGTGGAATAAGTAAATGGGTATTAATACTTTCTGAAGGCACAGAATTTACTGTATCTATCTATCTATCTCCTCCCTCCACAGGAAAGTCCACAAGTGGAGTTTCGTGTTTGTCCTTTTGGAAAAACACAAGATGCTTAAAGAGACCAGCCTACATCATATAAATCCAGTTATTCTCTGGATCTCCTCACACACATACACACACACACCCTCAAATTAAAAACACACATTACCATGCGTTTGCCCTCTGGAGAATGCCGAGATTTGAGTGGGCCAGGAGACATTGGTGTGGACAGATTTGGACTGTCTGTCCCCTTTGGGCCAGTCTAGTAATGTAGTGACTCCAGACAGGCTGCGTTACGGTGTGGAGGGAGCCAGAGGAGGCCACACACTGCCAAAAGGGGACAGTATGGAGGCTGTAAAGAGCTGAGCAGGCCAACAGCTGGCACCCTGCCCACCCTTGACCAGGCAGACAGCCGCTACACAAGAGGACAGGCCTGAAAGCCAAGACAGACATACAGCCAGACCAAGGATACATCCTAAATTGCACCATTTTTCCTATATAGTGCACTACCCTGTGGACCCTGCTCAAAAGTAGTGTACTATATAGGGAATATGGTGCCATTTGGGGTGCAGACCAAGTCTGCTTCAGGTGCTGCTGGAYCCTAGAAGTCTATGGAATAGTCACCCTCATTCAGTATAGACAGTGGACTTAAAGGCTAATCCTGATAAGTGCACATTGGAGAAGTGCAGACTTGGTTTATGTGCATTGCGTTTCACGAGTCCCAATTCAAGTTCACTCTTTTTAATTGCTCTGGGTATCTGCATGCTCCAATTAGATAAAGATAGTTTGATTCAATAGAGCATGTACATACAGTACATGACAGTCACAAAACAACACATTTATCAAGAGTTGACAGTATGTTGCTACCTACGGTACTGTATAGTATCTGTAGTCCTTACTGTAAAACCTGCTTTCTCAAGCCCAGTTGCTTTGAGTTCTAGATGTTAAAAATAGTGACAACTGCAGCATTTTTTTAAGGGCTGGGAAAATACACATCATGCATCACTGAGATGTCTTTCGCTTTTATATTGTCATGAACTGCACCAGTTCTCATTTTCTGGGAAAGACATTTCAGAGTTGACATTTTCATAAAGTGCTGTCTGAACATGTGTGCACAACTGTGTGTGTGCGTGCACGTGTCAAATCAAAAATCAAATCAAAGTTTATTGGTCGCGTAAACAGTTTAGCAGGTGTTATAGTGGATGCAGCAAAATGCTTCTGTTACTGGCTCCTAACAACGAAGTCAAATGTCAAACAGCTAAAATGTAAAGAAAAATACCAAAAAAGAAAGGCAATAAAATCAAGAACGGTGGGACAAATCCAACTAACAACCCAAACAGCACTACTGTACGTGTGTGCGGGTGCGCATATGCCTTAGATGTTGTAGTTTGTATCTTTCACGGCAGTCCTGTACATTTTGGTCAACGTTATTGCACTACTTCCACCTCAGGTGGCCTGAGCCCAATTTTATGGTGATTAACAGAAACACACTTCACCCACGATTTTACAACTAACCAGAACAGTCCGACCTGACTTATCCTTTAATGGCCCATGCACTTTTACACCTCATGCATTTCAATCTCTACCATCGGTGGCTGTGCAGTGTGCACGTAAAGACTGGGCTTTTCTATAGGGCTATAGCTCACTAGCCACACCATTGACTTGTTATATAAAAGGCAACAACATTTGGTTGTAACTCGCCTGAGGTGCTTGCTGAAGTTGCATTGAATTGAACACTGTGAAAAATATAGACCACATCATCGACTTGAATAAAATTATTTCATTATCAGAACATATACTGTATGTCAAGGTATTACCTGGAATAGTTTTGAATTGGGGGGCAAACTGTTACGATCCAATGATTGAGATCAATGCATAGGCCTACATCTGCGGAATAATGCAATATCCATATCCAGCTGTATGTCAGTTATGGTGAGCTCAAGCACAGAGGTATAGACATCAAGACAGATGATAATGGTAAGTTTCATCCCAAATGGCACCATATTCCCTGTATCAGCGTTTCCCAAACTAGGGGTTGCGCTTGGTTCATAGACACTAGATGAGGTTGTATTAAACAGAGCAGTTTCTGTTTTCTTCCTACAATTGTGTCTCTATCYTTTGAACGGTTTAAGCTACAAAAATATGTTGACCCCATCCCTGAAAGATAAGACTCTCAGAAACACGTACGTGTCTTCTGCTTCCCTCTACAATGTTCACAAGCCTCATTGGAACAGAGTGGACAAGACCAGGCACTAAATCAGATGAGAGGAAAAAGAAAATCATCAACGATGATCTTCTTCTCAACACAAAATGATTGTCTGATGATTTTCTGAACTTTCCAATCAATACCTTTTGATGCATTTCAGTCACTTCAAACCATACTGTCAAAAGTACTGTCAGACTGATTTCTAATGTACTATCAGAGGCCCAATTTTAAAAGTAAACATTGGCCCTTGATTACATCACTTTTTTTTACATGGTGGAGTCGCACAAAATGTTGGGGACCCCCTGCCCTATATACTGTAGTGCGCTACTTTTGACCAGGGCCCATAGGGGGCCCATAGGGCTCTGGTCAGTACAATACTGTATGTAAGGAATAGGGTGCCATTTGGGAAGCAAAATCACATTAGCATTTCCAGGGAGGCAGTGTAGCAGTAGCCTACATGTCTGGACATGTCTTGCATCAACAGGATAGGCACAACCAATCTGGCAACCTGCTCCTGGCTATGACCTACTTCTCTGCACACTGACCTTCAGCGGCGGAAGACATTCTCCAGACACACACATAGACACAGACAAACATGACACACACTGACACCCGCTCACCCACATGCCCACATACATACATAGTGTATACAGACACACATGATTGTAAATGCGTATCAGTCTTTTAAAAATGTGGTAACACAGCGTGGTTGCATTCTCAGACACATGACTAAAATACAGCACAACACACAGACACACTGCTCAGCTTGGCTTTTTAACACAAACCATTGTCTCTACAGTCAGCCAGTGGTTTGTGTTAAAAAGCCAAGCTGAGCAGTGTGTCTGTGTGTTGTGCTGTATTTTAGTCATGTGTCTGAGAATGCAACCACGCTGTGTCTACTCATCCGCACTCATTTAAAGCCATAGATCTCTTCACCTGAGAGTTTACATTACACACACAGAACAGTGGGAGATGTGACGTTTATTCATGTTTACATTGTTGGGGTTATATTAGACTTTTGAATGGAAATGCAGTTAGTCAATTTMCAACCAACTTAAATTCCATATCATATAGGGGCCTATCATTTTTTCCCCCCCAACTCCATTTTTAAAAGACTGATATGCATTTACAATCATGTGTGTCTGTATACACTATGTATGCATGTGGGCATGTGGGCGAGCGGGTGTCAGTGTGTGTCATGTTTGTCCGTGTCTATGTGTGTGTCTGGAGAATGTCTAGTGGTTAGAGTGTTGGTCTAGTAACCGAAGGTTTACTGGATTGAATCCCTGAGCTGACAAGTTAAAAATCTATCGTTCTGCCCCTGAACAAGGCAGTTAATCCCACTATTCCTAGGCCGTCATTGAAAATAAGAATTTGTTCTTAATTGACTTGCCTAGTTAAATAAAGGTTCAATAAAAAATGTACCCACACACACATCCTCCCCACCTGGATGCATCTGCACCAGAGCGAGCTATACGTACACACCGGAAACACTCATGAGTTTGTAGGCCACTGCTTGTGTCTGAACTCACTTCCAGACAAGATGGAGAAGTTCTCTCTCTAATTACAAGCATCATGGGGTTCAGAGCCTGCCCTACTTGTCTCTTATCAGACATTTGCCAAAGAGTTCAGATACTGATACAGGGTTAGACCTCTTCACTGCAAAATTTACTGTACAATGTCTGCCCTTTTGTAAAATGGAGTTCAAAACATCCATTTAGTTCTTATTAAGTCTTAAAGTTTGGGAAAGTCAAAGGGAAGGACACAGAAGTAGTTTTAGCAGGCCTCATCCTGATCCTCTTCCTCCACTACCACGCCTCCTGTGGATGTTGTTTCTACTTCGCTCAAATTAATTTGCCTTTAATCCTGTGTATGCCAGTGGATTTACCCACTTCTCCCTGGGTTTACAGGGAACTTTGAAAGTTTATTCAAGTACAGTCGCAAAAACCATCAAGCGCTATGATGAAACTGGATCTCATGAGGACCTTCACAAGAAAGGAAGACCCAGAGTCACCTCTGCTGCAGAATATAAGTTCATCAGAGTTTCCAGCCTCAGAAATTGCACCCAAAATAAATGCTTCACAGAGTTCAAGTAACAGACACATCTCAACACCAATTGTTCAGAGGAGACTGCGTGAATCAGGCTTTCATGGTCAAATTTCTGCAAAGAAACCACTACTAAAGGACACCAATAAGAAGAAGAGACTTGCTTGGGCCAAGAAACACGAGCGATGGACCTTGGTCTGATGAGTCCAAATCCACCTTGGTCTGATGAGTCCAAATCTGAAATTTTTTGTTCCAACCTCTGGGTCTTTGTGAGACGCGGAGTAGGTGAACGGATGATCTCCAAATGTGTGGTTCCCACAGTGAAGCATGGAGGAGGAGGTGTTATGGTGTGGGGGTGCTTTGCTGGTGACACTGTCAGTGATTAATTTAGAATTCAAGGCACACTTAGCCAGCATGGCTACCACAGCATTCTGCAGCGATACTCCACCCCATTTGGTTTGCCCTTAGTGGGACTATCATTTGTTTTTCAACAGGACAATGACCCAACACACATACAGGCTGTGTAAGAGCTATTTGACTAAGAAGGAGAGTGATGGAGTGCTGCATCAGATGACCTGGCCTTCATAATCACCTGACCTCAACCAAATTGAGATGCTTTGGGCTGAGTCGGACCGCAGAGTGAAGGAAGAGCAGCCAACAAGTGCTCAGCACATGTGGGAACTCCTTCAAGACTATTGGAAGAGCATTCCAGGTGAAGCTGGTTGAGAGAATGCCAAGAGTGTGCAAAGTTGTCATCAAGGAAAAGGCTGGCTATTTGAAGAATCTCAAATATAAAATATATTTTGATTTGTTTAACACTTTTTTGGTTACTACATGATTCCATATGTGTTATTTCATAACTTACTGTACTGTATAAATTTGTGCTTAAGATAATCATTTGATTGTCCAACCGGGATATAGGACAAAATGTTGACATTATGGTCTATTACTGTACAATCGTTTACCATAAACAGTTTGACATTTTAGATTTATTCTACAATGTAGAAAATAGTAAAAATAAAGAAACACCCTTGAATGAGTAGATGTCTCCAAACTTTTGACTGGTACTGTATATAAACTGCTTCCCTCGTTTACCTTCTTGTATGGACTTGGTGTGGGTTTATCAGCAGGGTTTCTATAGATTTAGTGGGAAAAGACAGATTAACCTCAATACATCCCAACACATTAAAGCCTTTAAAACAACCACTGTTACATCCACGTGTTATACCGTGCAAGCAGCGTACCCATGTATTACCACCGCAATTTAGCTAGATGCGCTTTTTCTTTTTCTAAAAAATGTTCAACATACTGGAAGTGAATTTCACTGTAAATAGGCCGTCATTGTAAATAAGAATTTGTTCCTAGTTAATTAAAGGTAGAAAAAAATGGGGATGAAAGAGTCACATGTTGATTGTGTTTTTGGTGGTTTGACAGATAATTTTTATTGGGATAAACAATAACACATGCTGGTCTTGTAAGGTTCTGTATTTATTTTCTTAGTCAACCTTGTGTTCTGTTTTGTTGTGTTCTTGAACGTAGCCCTGTTTCTTTGTGTTCTTGAACATAGCCCTGTCTTTCATTTTTGTTAATTGATTTCACATGTGTTAGTTACTCACCTGGTCTCATCAGCTCCTTATTTAGTTCAGTTCATTCTGTTTGTGCCTTTGTGAGGTATTGTTCGTTTTAACTCTAATAAGCCTTTTCCTAGCTCGTTTGTGAGAACCAGTTATAGCCTTCAGTCCTAGTTTTGATTCACCTGCCTGTTTGCCTACCTGTGTATGACCATTGTCTGCCTGTGACCACGATTCCTGCCTTCTGCGAAGGCAAAATAAACACCTGCTGCACTCTGTGCGTGAATCTACACCTTTTTCTCCCTGAGTATTCATTACAGAATACCTCACCTAAAAACGGAATGGATTCAGCGGAGCTACAGCGGCGCCTAACCCAGTAAGAGGAGCATATGGAGGAAATCTGCCATCTTCTCCGCCAGCCTATCCTTACTCCTCCAATGCCAGGTATCGTAACCCATAGCCCTCCTTCATTCATATCCATGCCTGGAAAATATGACGGTTCACCTGGGAAATGTCAGGGATTTCTGATYTAATGCAGCAAATACATTGAGCACAACCCCCACTAACTTCGCCACCGACAAGAGCAGTGTGGATTTTGTTGTATCTCTACTCACAGGAAAAGCCCTGGATTGGGCTACCGCCGTATGGACTGCCAACAGCACAGAACTCAGATACAAGACTCATTTCCACACCCTCTTCAAAGAGGTATTCGATCACTCTCCTTCCGGTCGTCCTATAGGAGAACTCCTCATAGAACTTCAACAAGGARGCAATTCAGCTGCTGAGTATGCCCTCGAGTTCCGCACCATGGCTGCAGGGAGTGGATGGAGTGAGGCTGCTTTACTTACCATCTACCGAAGAGGGCTCAGCAGGGAACTTCAGGCGGAGCTGGCCTGTAGAGGTGACGTTCAGGATTTAAATCAACACATTCCTATCTCCAGCTCCATCGACCACCTCATCGCCGACCGCCGAAGAACCCTGCCACCCAGGAACCCAAAACCTTCTCTTTCCATGATTCCGTCATCCCGTCCGAGTCTTCCAGAGCCCATGCAGTTGGGCCATGCTCCTCTCCCGTGTATTGAACGTCAAAGGCGGGTCCAAGAAGGGCTCTGCCTATACTGTGGAGGAAAGATCATCTACTCAGCCATTGCCTGTCCGCCCCCCCCCGGAGAGAGAGGAAGTGTTCAGGGTAGGGTGTCCTTATTTCTAAATATCTCCCAGAAGCCATTATCCGTCCGTTTGAAACGTGAAGGGTGTTTACTAAGTACGTAGAGGGTTGGATGATTCGGGAGGCAGCAGGTAATATTGAATTGCTCACCAAGCTAATCAAGAGTTTGACATTGATCTAACACCTTGTCAACTCCTTAAAACTTTCTTAAGGTAGGGGCAGTATTTTCGTTTTTGGGCAAAAAACATACCATTTTGAAACTGCCTATTTCAGCCACGAAACCTAGAATATGCATATAATTGTCAGATTAGGATGAACACTCTGAGTTTCCAAAACTGTAATTTCTTTGTCTGTGAGTTAAACGAAGATATTGCAGTCTAAACCTGGAGGAAGAGATCACAACTCGAGGAGTGAACATTGTTTCCATTGAACCTCTGTTTCTATGCATCTCTACTTTGCCATTTAAAGGGATATCAACAGACTCCTTTTTTCTATGGGTTCCTAAGGTGTCAACAGCCTTTAGACATAGTTTCAGGCTTTTATTTTGAAGATGAGTGTGAACGACCACATTGCGTAAGTGGATAGGTGGGGGCTCTCCCAGAGTGAGTTGTGCGCAAAAGGGAAGGCAGCCATTGTTACTCCGGTCCTAGTGAAAAGCCACACTGTCCGGTTGATATATTATCGAATAGATATTTGACAACACACTGAGGATGGATTAAAAAGTTTGACATGTTTCTGTGGACATTATGGATATCATTTGGAATTTTTGTCTGCGTTGTCGTGACCGCTTTTTCCGGTGGATTCCTGGGCATAACGCATCAAACTAACGAAGGTATTTGGATAAAAAATATCTTTTGGAACAAAAGGAACATTTGTTGTCTAACTGGGAGTCTCGTGAGTGAAAACATCTGAAGATCATAAAGGTAAACGATTAATTTGATTGCTTTTCTGATTTTTGTGACCAAGTTACTTGATGCTAAGTGTACTTATTGTTTGTCGAGCGATGATTAAACTTACACAAACGCTTGTATTGCTTTCGCTGTAAAGCATAATTTCAAAATCTGAGACGACCGGTGGATTAACAAAAGGCTAAGCTGTGTTTTGCAATATTGCACTTGTGATTTCATGYAAATGAATATTTTCTAGTAATATTATTTACCTGTGGCGCTATGCTATTCAGCGTTGCTGATGACAATTATCCCGGATCCGGGATGGGTGGTTCAGAAAGGTTAAGGATTAACACCCTGGACGTGCAGCCATTGGGCACAGGCTTCATTATGCACCTGACACAGAGCGTCACCATCCAGACTGGAGTTTTCCACACCGAAACCATTCAACTCATGGAACTCTCATCCTCGGACACTCCTGGCTTTGTCGTCACGACCCTGCCATCTCGTGGCAACAAGGTGAACTACTGTCCTGTATACATAAAGGCGACGAATGGAAGACAGCCTTTATCACCGCATGAGGGCACTATGAATACCTGGTCATACCCTACGGCCTTACTAACGACCCCGCCATCTTCCAATCCTTTATGAACAAGGTTTTCCAGGATATGATCAACTGCTTTCTCATCGTCTACATTGATGACATTCTGATTGACTCACACTCCCTGAAGGAACACATACAGCATGTGCAAAAGGTTCTTCAACAGCTCCTTGACCATAACATTTATGTGAASACTGAAAAGAGCACCTTCCATGTAACCTCGGTAAACCTTTTGGGTTTTGTACTGACACTTGGAGGGGTCAGCATGGATGAGAACAAAGTCACCGCCGTCAGTAACCAAACCCACCACCTTTAAGGAACTCCAACGTTTCATTGGGTTATCCAACTACTATCGCTGGTTCATTCGGAACTTCAGTTCTACTGCCGCACCCTCACTGCCCTTACCAGCCAAAAGACCTGGACCCTTCAATGGACTGATACCGCCCTGACTGCTTTCAACAACTTGAAACGCTCCTATCCTTCGCCAACCTGATCCGACCCTTCCTTTCACCCTGGCGGTGGATGCCTCCGAAGTAGGAGTAGGAGCCATACACACTCAGCGGGTGGGAACACAAATACCCAGAAACGCTTTGCCAACAAATGCTGCCGACCTACGCCACTCTTTCACCCCGGACAGCGTGTGTGGCTCTCTACCAGAGAGAGCTCTCTACCCCTGCAAAAAGTTCTGTCCTCGCTTCATTGGTCCCTTCAAGATAATCCATCGCATCAACCCTGTCATGTACCGCCTCCAGTTACCCCTTCAGTATAAAATCTCCTCGTCCTTCCATGTGTCTCTGTTAAAACCGGTCACCTACAGTCCTCTTCATCCTCCAGTCTCAACCTGCAGTGCCCCCCCCCCCACCCACCCGCCATTCAGGCCATCTTGATTCCAAACACCTGAGAGGTCGCATCCACTATCTAGTGGACTGGGAAGGTTATGGGCCTGAAGACCGGTCCTGGGTCCTCGACCATCCTCGACCCAGAGATGATTCAGACATCCCACCGTAACCGTAATATTGATTGGGTGGTCTAGTCTAATTTGACTGTACGAAGACAGATTAGACTAGATTTTACCAAGTCTTGTTGCCATTTGTGTTTATAAAATACATAAGTTATACAGTGTGATAAATGTATTAATCCTGATACTCTGCTCTCCTGACCTCTTGTAAGGTTTTAGGTCAAATCATTCTATAGGTTCAATATGGCATGTTTGCCTATGAGCACAGAGACAGACACACAACCTATAGCAGAGACTTAGGAGGCTTAAACTCTGCACATCATGATATTATGATTCGCCTCACGCTGGCAGGCCGAGTCCACATCAATCACAGAAATGCCACCCCGATAACTTCGCCACCGCCCGTATAACAAAATGCGCTGCTGCAAATGGCACCGGCAGAATTTCAATGGGGCCGCTCCGATTTCAGTAAATAACAATCTGAAGATATGCAGCAAGGCCTCCAAAGTGTGAAATAATAAAGCATAAGAACATAAGCCTCTATACTTGAGTCCAGGTCATAGTTTATAATGTACATTAGTCTGAGGGATTAAGGAGTTACAATATGTCGGCCTAGTTTAAGTCGGTGTGCCATGACCACCACAATGACAGACTTTCTATAAGCCAGTAGTGTTTAACCCCTGGGACATGGCTGGGAAGGAATTAATAGTGAAGGTACAAACTGAGTGACTTCCATTTTACATCTGACTGAATGGAAACAATGTCCTGGTTTTTGTCCATAAACGATCAAAGGTGTTGCATTCGTTATTAAAAATGAATGAAGTCAAAACAACCTGTGCCAAGTATATCGGCAGCGCTCGACAATAAATCGAGGCATGGTATAGTGCCACTGACAATAGCATGGTATACAGTAGTTCCAATAGCATGGTATACAGTAGTTCCATAAGCATGGTATACAGTAGTTCCATAGCATGTATATGCTGCATGGTATACAGTAGTTCCAATAGCATGGTATACAGTAGTTCCAATAGCATGGTACACAGTATATCCAATAGCATGGTACACAGTAGTTCCAATAGCATGGTACACAGTAGTTCCAATAGCATGGATCTACAGTACATATCCATAGCATGATATACAGTAGTTCCAATAGCATGGTACACAGTAGTTCCATAGCATGGTATACAGTAGTCCAATAGCATGGTATATTCCACTGACATACAGAAATGTTACATGAACCACATTTTAGAAGGAAAGGACATTATTTTGTATACATGACTTATCTGGTTCACATCAAATGTCTGTAAAGGTCAGCTAATTTGTTGTGACATAACACACATCTTATTCTACAATACACAGTCTCTTATTACAGCAGTATTAAAGATACAGATAGACACAGTCTCTTACTACAGCAGTATTAAAGATACAGATAGACACAGTCTCTTACTACAGCAGTATTAAAGATACAGATAGACACAGTCTCTTACTACAGCAGTATTAAAGATACAGATAGACACAAGTCTCTTATTACACAGATATAAAGATACAGATAACACAGTCTCGTAACAGCAGATATAGATACAGATAAACACAGCTCATTACAGCAAGTATAAGATACAGATAGACACGATCTCTTAACAGCAGTATTAAAGATACAGATAGACACAGTCTCTATTACAGCAGTATTAAAGATACAGATAGACACAGTCTCTTACTACAGCTATAAAGATACAGATAGACACAGTCTCTTATTACAGCAGTATTAAAGATATAGATAGACACAGTCTCTTATTACCACAGTGCTAAAGATACAGATAGACACAGTCTCTATTTACAGCAGTATTAAAGATACAGATAGACACAGTCTCTTATACAGCAGTATTAAAGATACAGATAAACACAGTCTCGTATTACAGCAGTATTAAAGATACAGATAGACACAGTCTCTTATTACAGCAGTATTAAAGATACAGATAGACACAGTCTCGTATTACACAGTATTAAAGATACAGATAGACCAGTCTCTTATTACAGCAGTATTAAAGATACAGATAACACAGTCTCTTATTACAGCATTAAAGATACAGATAGACACAGTCTCTTATTACCACAGTGCTAAAGATACAGAGAGAGAGTCCTTATTACCACGCTTTAATACTGCTGTAATAAGAGACTATCTCTCTGTATCTTTAGCACTACGTAATAAGTCTCTCAATTACTGCAGTCATACTGAAAGACCAACTATATTTATAACTATTTTTTATTTTACCTTTAGTTAAGTCACCAGTGAGACCAGGGTCTCTTTCACAACCATACTGGGAAAGAAATGCATGTGAAATGTTAAAATAATATATGTAACGCTCTTCTACTTCGTCCTCCTCATCAGACGAGGAGAGGCGAGAAGGATCGGATGACCAAAATGCAGCGTGGTAATTTGACATTATATTTATTTAAAGAAAAGACGAAAAAACACGGAAACACTTTAACCCACTACAAAACAACAAACGAAGTAGACAGACCTTGACTTACGAACTTACATACAACGAAGAACGCCGAAACAAGTACAGACTACAAATAAATGAACGAACGATACAGTCCCGTATGGTGCAATAACGACACAGACACAGGAGACAACCACCACAACAAACAATGTGAAACCACCTACCTTAATATGGTTCTCAATCAGAGGAGATGAAAACCACCTGCCTCTAATTGAGAACCATATCAGGTCACCCATTAACCAACATAGAAACACATACATAGGGAATGCCCACCCACACTCACGCCCTGACCGACTAACACATACAAAAAC
The DNA here is from genome assembly GCF_002910315.2 of Salvelinus sp. IW2-2015. Classification (NCBI taxonomy): domain Eukaryota; kingdom Metazoa; phylum Chordata; class Actinopteri; order Salmoniformes; family Salmonidae; genus Salvelinus; species Salvelinus sp. IW2-2015. The sequence continues at coordinate 33,731,470 of NC_036851.1, read as the reverse complement.
AACAGAAAACAGGTCAGGAACGTGACAATATATTTCCATACGAATGTATGTATTCCAAATACATTTATAAGTAAATCTATGTCACGCATTAAAATACATTTCTAAATGCATAAAAAATACATTATTGAAATATTTATTTATTTATTTATTTCACATGTATCCTAAAATGCATCCAAAAAATATATTTTAAATATATTTTTTCCAGTGTGTGAAGGGAACCCTGCAGAAACAATTTCATAAGACAAAATCTAAAACGCAATACAATATAAACAAGTAAAATACAGCACAACACAAATATTCAAGAAAAACAATTACATTCCTCCAGAAGAAGGTCCCCAATCAATATTTTAAATGAAATAATATATATATTGGCCAATACGTAATCCTTCAAACCTGATTGGGCTCATAGCACTACTCAACCTATAYGAAAACAGAGGTGGTTATGCATGGKACGAGCTGATTGGACTTGATTTACCCATATTGCAACACCAGAACATTGATACTTTGTAATTAAACTTACAACACCATTTTTGCAGAACAAGCAAAATGGAATTGAAGATGGGATCATTCCAGTTCATGTTTTCTGAACTAATTTCATGCACAATTTCCTCTGTGGTAGATAGGAGCCGGTGTGTGTGAGGTTGCTAAAGCTGTCCTACACATGTAGAAAGTTAAAGGCATACTGTACTGTACAGGGGTGAGGGGAGTACGGTATGGAGTAACATCATCGGCTTTTGACATGCAAATCCACAACTGATGGATAAATGTGATGAATATCAATTATATATAACGTGATCATGTTAACTGAATATGGTGATAAAATACAGTTATGACAGTCACCCTAGCCATTTTCATCCAATAAAATAAAGAACATGCACAATCTTACATATTGCACCTTCATACTTCCTACGTAATGGTACATGAACCATAGAAAATAAGGAAATATTTCAGTGTTATTTTGTATTTGTGGAGACCAAACTGACAATTATTTTACTATTTCAGAATGGTAAGAATAAACCAGTTTTTAAAGGGGCAAAACAAACTCCCTCTCCTTGTTCCAACCTTCACTGCCAGACATTGTAATGTAAACACGTGCTCCCGCATTGGTTTTCTGTCCTAAACTCAGTAAAGCATAGAGACAGGCCACTACGGACAGGTTCATCAACACCCATGTGGTGGTTATACAGGGTTTTTGTTTGTGTGTTGCTGTATATTTGGTAGTGTCAGGCAGCTGTCCGTCATGCTTAATGCTGGGGAGGATAAAAGATAGACACACACAGGCATGGACAACTACACACACACCCACACACACACACCTCGCTGCTCCACTGATGAGACAGTCTGGGCCAAATACTCCACACACAGCAGCTGAACCCACACAGCAGGGAGCCCACAGATACAAACACACATACACACACACTTTGAACACCATAGAGCCCCCCAATCTATCCCTTAGCTCATCACGAAGCTCAGGGCAGGAATCCAAGATGGCGTAGCAGTCAGYTGTCTTTGTCTTCATCTTGTTGTCTTGTCATGTCCCGTGWATATATCTTTTTARATATTTTTCTTAACCTCAACTTCAACATACTCTCCTGCAATCCGCCTCACCCAATGTGGTATGGATCTGCTATTGTCTTTACTTTAGAATCCGGAATCCCCAACAAAAGCTAGCCAGCTAACTAGCTACTAGCTAGTAGTCATCAGCTAAACTTTAGCCCGGACAACTCTTGCCCGGACAACTCTTGCCAGTCTGCACAGCGCGARTCAAACCAGAGCATATCAGACGTATTTCTCCATATCTCCGGATTCCTACCGCAAGCTCTGAACCTTTTCACCTGGATCATCGCAGCTAGCTAGCTGCTATCCGAGTGGCCACTCCTGGCTAAAGTCTCTGTACCGAAGCAAGCACCAATTAGCCTGGAGCTAGCCTATGCTAGGCCCATCTCCCGGCTAGCTGAAGAGGTCCATCAGCCACTCCTTGGGCTACAATACCTATTTTTCCATTTGGCCTGGACCCCTTATACTGCCGATACGGAGCCCCGCCAATCCATCACGATTGGACTACCAACGTAATCTGCCKGAGGGGTTTTTCAACTGGCTCCTCCGTCGCAACGTCCCCAGAATGCCCATCTGCTAGCCTGCTAGCCGCGGTCCMCTAGCTGTCTAGAGCATATCGGACTGTTAGSTGAAGAGGCCCATCGGTCAATTTCTTTGGCCACTATACCTATTTTGCGAATTGGCCTGAACCCTTTTACTACACGAGCCCTGCTGATCCATCACGGCTGGTTTGCCAACATAACCACACGAGGGGGCTACAATAGACTTCTTCCATCGCGACGTCCCTGTAAGGCCCTTCTGCTAGCCCCGGCCCGCTAGCTGTCTGAATCACCATGTTTCCAGCCCGCCTAGCTACTCACTGGACCCCTATGATCACTCGGCTACGCAGGACTCTCCCTAATGTCAATATGCCTTGTCCATTACTGTTTTGGTTAGTGATTATTGCCTTATTTCACTGTAGAGCCTCTAMCCCTGCTCATTACACCTTAGCTAACCCTTAGTTCCACCTCCCACACATGCGGTGACCTCACCTGGATTAGATTATGTTTCTAGAGACAATATCTCTCTCATCGTCACTCAATGCATAGGTTTACCTCCAKTGTATTCACATTCTACCATACCTTTGTCTGTACATTATGCKTTGAATCTATTCTACCATGCTCAGAAACCTGCTCCTTTTACTCTCTGTTCCYAACGTACTAGGCCACCAGTTCTTATAGCCTTTAGCCGTACCCTTATCTTACTCCTCCTCTGTTCCTCTGGTGATGTAGAGGTTAATCCAGGCCCTGCAGTGCCTAGCTCCACTCCCATTCCCCAGGCACTKTCATTTGTTGACTTCTGTAACCGTAAAAGCCTTGGTTTCATGCATGTTAACATTAGAAGCCTCCTCCCTAAGTTTGTTTGATTCACTGCTTTAGCACACTCTGCCAACCCGGATGTCCGAGCCGTGTCTGAATCCTGGTTTAGGAAGACCACCAAAAACCCTGAAATGTCCATCCCTAACTATAACATTTTCCCGACAAGATAGAACTGCCAAAAGGGTGGAGTTGCAATCTATTGCAGGGATAGCCTGCAGAGTTCTGTCTTACTATCCAGGTCTGTGCCCAAACAATTTGAGCTTCTACTTTTAAAAATKCACCTTTCCAGAAACAAGTCTCTCACCGTTGCCGCTTGCTATAGACCACCTTCTGCCCCCAGCTGTGCCCTGGACACCATATGRGAATTGATTGCCCCCCATCTATCTTCAGAGCTCGTGCTGTTAGTTGACCTAAACTGAGATATGTTAACACCCCGGCCATCCTACAATCTAAGCTTGATGCCCTCAATCTCACACAAATTATCAATGAACCTACCAGGTACAACCCCAAATCCGTAAACACAGGCACCCTCACGGATATCATCCTGACCAACTTGCCCTCTAAATACACCTCTGCTGTCTTCAACCAGGATCTCAGCAATCACTGCCTCATTGTCTGCGTCCATAATGGGTCTGCGGTCAAACGACCACCCCTTATCACTGTCAAACACTCCCTAAAACACTTCATCGAGCAGGRCTTTGTAATCGACCTGGCCCGGGTATCCTGGAAGGATATTGACCTCATTCGTCAGTAGAGGATGCCTGGTTGTTCTTTAAAAGTGCTTTCCTCACCATCTTAWATAAGCATGCCACATTAAAAAAATTAAAAACCAGGAACAGATGGTTGGTTCACTCCAAACCTGACTGCCCTTGACCAGCACAAAAACATCCTGTGGCGTACTGCATTAGCATCGAATAGCCCCCGCGATATGCAACTTTTCAGGGAAGTTAGGAACCAATATACACAGGCAGTTAGGAAAGCAAAGGCTAGCTTTTTCAAACAGAAATTTGCATCCTGTAGCACAAACTCCAAAAACGTTCTGAGACACTGTAAAGTCCATGGAGAATAGAAGACATCCTCCCAATGCCCACTGCATTAAAACTAAATGCATGCTCTTCTCAACCGATCGCTGCCCACACCTGCCCGCCGTCCAGCATCACTACTCTGGACGGTTCTGATTGAATATGTGGACAACAACAAATACCTAGGTGTCTGGTTAGACTAAACTCTCCTTCCAGACTCACATTAAGAAAGGTATGTGGATATATTGCAGTAACATCTCAAGACATCAGTCAGGAAGTTTTTTTTTTTTCTGAAGTCTTGGCTGATATCTTTTGATTTTCCCATGATGTCAAGCAAAGAGGACTGAGTTTGAAGGTAGGCCTTGAAATGCATCCACAGGTACACCTCCAATTGACTCAAATTATTGTCAATTAGCCCTATCAGAAGCTTCTAAAAGCCCATGACATCTTAATCTGGAATTTTCCAAGCTGTTGAAGGCACAGTCAACTTAGTGTATGTAAACTCTGACCCACTGGAATTGTGATACATTGAATTATAAGTAAAATAATCTGTCTGTAAACATTGCTGGGAAAAATACCTGTGTCATGCACAAAGTAGATGTCCTAACCGACTTGCCAAACTATAGTTTCTTAACAAGAAATTTGTGGAGTGGTTGAAAAACGAGTTTTAATATGATTCCAACCTAAGTGTATGTAAACTTCCGACTTCAACTGTATGTATATATATATATAATATATATATATATATATTATACTCAGCAAAAAAAGAAACGTCCTTTTCAGAACCCTGTCTTTCAAAGATAATTCATAAAAACATTTAAATAACTTCACAGATCTTCATTGTAAAGGGTTTTAAACACTGTTTCAAATGTTTTGTTCAATGAACCATTAACAATTAATGAACATGCACCTGTGTAAGCGGTCGTTAAGACACTAACAGCTTACAGACGGTAGGCAATTAAGGTCACAGTTATAAAAACTTAGGACACTAAAGAGGCCTTTCTACTGACTCTGAAAAACACCAAAAGAAAGATGCCCAGGGTCCCTGCTCATCTGCGTCACGTGCTTAGGCATGCCTGCAAGGAGGCATGAGGACTGCAGATGTTGCAGGGCAATAAATTGCAATGTCCGTACTGTGAGACGCCTAAGACAGCGCTACAGGATGGACAGCTGATCATCCTCGCAGTGGCAGACCACGTGTTACAATACCTGCACAGGATCGGTACATCCGACAATCACACCTGCGGGACAGTGTACAGGATGGCCAACAACTGCCCGAGTTACCACCAGGACGGTACAATCCCTCCATCAGTGCTCAGACTGTCCGCAATAGCGCTGAGAGGGCTGGACTGAGGGCTTGTAGGCCTGTTGTAAGCAGGTCCTCACCAGACATCACCGGAACAACGTCGCCTATGGCACAAACCCACCGTTGCTGGACCAGACAGGACTGGCAAAAAGTGCTCTTCTCTGGACGAGTCGCGGTTTTGTCTCACCAGGGGTGATGGTCGGATTCGCGTTTATCGTTGAAGGAATGAGCGTTAACCGAGGCCTGTACTCTGGTGCGGGATCGATTTAGAGGTGGAGGATCCGTCATGATCTGGGGCGGTGTGTCACAGCATCATCGGACTGAGCTTGTTGTCATTGCAGGCAATCTCAACGCTGTGGCGTTACAGGGAATACATCCTCCTCCTCATGTTGTACCTTCCTGCAGGCTCATCCTGACATGACCCTGTATGACAATGCCACCAGCCATGCTGCTTGTTCTGTGCGTGATTTCCTGCAAGACAGGAATGTCAGTGTTCTGCCATGGCCAGTGAAGAGCCCAGATCTCAATCCATTGTGCGCGTCTGGGAACTGTTGATCGGAGGGGTGAGGGCTAGGGCCATTCCCCCCAGAAATGTCTGGGAACTTGCAGGTGCCTTGGTGAAAGAGTGGAGTAACATCTCACAGCAAGAACCTGGGCAAATCTAGTGCCGTCCATGAGGAGTACTGCCGTACTTAATGCAGCTGGTGGCCACACCAGATACTGACTGTTACTTTTGATTTTGACCCCCCCTTTGTTCAGGGACACATTATTCCATTTCTGTTAGTCACATGTCTGTTGAACTTCTTCAGTTTATGTCTCAGTTGTTGAATCTTGTTATGTTCATAGAAATATTTACACATGTTAAGTTTGCTGAAAATAAATGCAGTTGACAGTGAGAGGACGTTTCTTTTTTTGCTGAGTTTAGTATTTCTATGAACATATATCTATGCTCGTTGTCATATTTTGGATTGTCTATTGTTTAGTATTTCTAGGTATTACTGCACTGTTGGAGCAACCGTCACAAGGTTTAACTGTGAACTTCTCTAACATCACAGTATCTCTCCACACAATCAGTTCTTCKTTCTATTCTACAGAGTCGTTCAACACTACAGCACTGTACAGATCTGTCCTCCACCGTTGCACATCCCTCTGTGCCAGCAGCATTGAAGGTGAGAACGTTTTAAAGGGCACTACAGTCCCGGGACATACCAAATGGAGCTGGCCCACAGGGGGCTGGCGAACGCGCCCCACACACATCCTACAAGACAAGCCGCGCAATTAAGGCAGACAGGAGCGGGTGCCAAACTGTTCCCCTTGAAATACCCCTCCACTCCATCATGCAGGGTCTTTGGTATGTTACTCCCCAGAGTCAGGCCTGCTACTGTGTGATGGCAGGTAATGAATTACAACAAGATCCCCCTTCAGAAAGGGGCCCTAACCCTGTCACGTGAGTGGCCATCTTGATCCATGAACTTGTTATGAAGGCCCCCGGGGGCAAAGAGCTAAAATGGCTGCCTCAAGTTACATTGAGGGGAGTCACTGAGTCTGAGTGGGTTTTATGGCACGTTACTACATTTCCCCAGTAACACAGCACCATTGGCCCACATTTGACAATAGATCTACTGTTATCAATGCTCCTTTTAATGTTGTTTGACAGTAAAAAATTATTGTAAAAACATTGAGGAGAAATAGGATTTGGGGCCTAAATGAGGATGACAAACATATGTAGACAAGTTAGAGCCCAAATCTACGCCAACATTAAGTCATTGCATTCATGCTGCATGACAGTGCTGGATTCAGAGCAGYTAAATTCAGATTTGCCAATTAATTTTAATTAGTCCTGTTCAATGCTCTTTTTCGAACAGAAAGGCTCTACAATAATACATCCTGGAGAAAGGTCCCTCTGAGAGAAAATAAATGTGACACATTATCCTCCTCTTCTCCTCCTCCTCCCAGCCAGGCACTTAACTACTGGCTGAATTGAAGTGTGAATGACACTTAAGGCGGGGAGGAGAAAATATTGGAAGGGAGGGGAAATTGGATCAATTCATGTGGTGGCGGTGATGAATTTGGGTTGTGGTGGTGATCTACTTAATGTGGGCCTCAAATCTGTAGAGTAATTTTCTTTTCACAGTCACACCTCAGTGTGTCYGGCACAAAACCAACTCGCTGTAGCTGGAAAAATATTCACTCACTCATCCCCTCACTCTCTCTCTCCCCTGTAACGGTTATCGCTGGGACTCATTGTGTGTTTGTGTGTGTGCGTGCGTGTGTGTGTGCGTGCGTGCGAGAGATCGAGAGAGAAAGGGGGAACAGAAGGAGAGGGAGAGAGGAAATATCAGAGGGTGGGAGCGTAAAATGAACCAGTCACCCGTGTTTCAAGTTTTTCATGTCAAATGCACAAGTACAATGAAATGCCTTTCTTGCTAAATCAAAAAGCCACAATGCAATAATCAATAACAATGTAAAACTAGAAAAACCCCACCAGAAATAAGAAGTTATATGAAGAACACAATAAGTAAGTAAGCATACTGTATACAGGGTCAGTTCCAATACCATATTTACAATGTGCAGGGATACTGGAGTGATGGAGAAAGATATGTATAGAGGTAAGGTGACTAGGCATCAGAATATARGATAAAAAGAGTAGCAGCAGCTTGTATGTGAGAGGTTGTGCGTGTGTAGAGTTAGTATAAATGTATGTGCATATGTGTGTGTGAGCAGATGATGGAGTGAGTGTGTGAGTGAGTGTGTAGGGCCCTGTGAATGTGCATAGAGAAAAATATAAATAAAAGGTCAATAAAGATTAACTCAGATAGTCCATGTAGCTATTTTGTTAGCTATTTATAAGTCGTATTGCTTGGGGATTTAAGCTGTTCAAGAGCCTGTTGGTGCCAGACTTGATGCACCAGTACCGCTTGCCATGCAGAAGCAGAGAGAATAGTCTATGACTTGGGTGGTTGGAGTCTTTAACAATTTTCCGGGCCTTCCTTCCACACCACCTGATATAGCTGTCCTGGATGGCAGGGAGCTCAGCCCCAGTGAGATACTGGGTGGTCCGCAGCACCCTCTGTAGCGCCATGCGATCGAGGGCGGTGCTATTGCCATACCAGGCCATGATGCAGCCAGTCAAGATGCACTTAATGGTACAGCTGTAAAACTTTTTGAGGATTTGAGGGCCCATGCCAAAACTTTTCAACCCCTTGAGGGGGAAGAGGCATTGTCGCGCCTTCTTCACAACTGTCCGTTTCTGTTTGGACCAAATGGCTATGCCTTGGCTTGTATTCGCTTAGCAGATGCTAAGCTACAMGACTTTTTTGTGAGCACAGACTGGAATATGTTCCAGGATTCTTCCGATGGCATTGAGGAGTACACCACATCAGTCACTGACTTCATCAATAAGTGCATCGATAACGTCGTCCCCCACAGTGACTGTACGTACATACCCCAACCAGAAGCCATGGATTACAGGCAACATCGCACTGAGCTGAAGGGTAGAGCTGCCGCTTTCAAGGAGCGGAACTCTTACCCCAGAAGCTTAGAAGAAATCCCACTATGCCCTCCGACGAACCATCAAACAGGCAAAGCGTCAATACAGGACTAAGATCAAATCGTACTACACCGGCTCCAACACTCGTTGGATGTGGCAGTGCTTGCAAATTATTACAGACTACAAAGGGAAGCACAGCCGAGAGCTGCCCAATGACACAAGCCTACCAGACGAGCTAAATTACTTCTATGCTCACTTCAAGGCAAGTAACACTGAAACATGCATGAGAGCATCAGCTGTTCCGGACGACTGTGTGATCACGCTCTCCGCAGCCAATGTGAGTAAGACCTTAAAACAGATCAACATTCACAAGGCCGCAGGGCCAGACGGATTACRAGGACGTGTACTCCGAGCATGCGCTGACCAACTGGCAAGTGTCTTCATTGACATTTTCAACCTCTCCCTGTCTGAGTCTGTAATATCAACGTGTCAAGCAGACTACCATAGTCCCTCTGACCAAGAACACTAAGGTAACCTGCCGAAATGACTACCCGTAGCACTCACGTCTGTAGCCATGAAGTGCTTTGAAAGGCTGGTCATGGCTCACATCAACACCATTATCCCAGAAACCCTAGACCCACTCCAATTTGCATACCGCCCAAACAGATCCACCGATGATGCAATCTCTATTGCACTCCACACTGCCCTTTCCCACCTGGACAAAAGGAACACCTACGTGAGAATGCTATTCATTGACTACAGCTCAGCGTTCAACACCATAGTACCCTCAAAGCTCATCAATAAACTAAGGACCCTGGGACTAAACACCTCCCTCTGCAACTGGATCCTGGACTTCCTGACCGGCCGCCCCCAGGTGGCAAGGGTAGATAACAACACATCCGCCATGCTGATCCTCAACAAGGGGGCCCCTCAAGGGTGCGTGCTCAGGCCCCTCCTGTACTCCCTATTCACTCCTGATTGCATGGCCAGGCATGACTCCAACACCATCATTAAGTTTGCCGATGACACAACAGTGGTAGGCCTGATCACCGACAACAACGAGACAGTCTATAGGGAGGAGGTCAGAGACCTGGCCGTGTGGTGCCAGGACAACAACCTCTCCCTCAACGTGATCAAGACAAAGGAGATGATTGTGGACTACAGGAAAAGGAGGACCGAACACGTCCCCATTCTCATCAATGGGGCTGTAGTGGAGCAGGTTGAGAGCTTCAAGTTCCTTGGTGTCCACATCAACAACAAACTAGAATGGTCCAAACACACCAAGACAGTTGTGAAGAGGACACAACAAAACCTATTCCCCCTCAGGAGACTGAAAAGATTTGGCATGGGTCCTCAGATCCTCAAAAGGTTCTACAGCTGCACCATCGAGAGCATCCTGACTGGTTGCATCACTGCCTGGTATGGCAACTACTCTGCCTCCGACCGCAAGGCACTACAGAAGGTAGTGCGTAAGGCCCAGTACATCACTGGGGCCAAGCTTCCTGCCATCCAGGAGCTCTATACCAGGCGGCACCAGCCACAGGATGACGACCAGAGGGACGATCCCGAGGACCAGGAACAAGCCGGGAGCCCGACGAGCCGGCCGAGGCAGCGGGAGCCCGACGAGCCGGCCGAGGCAGCGGGAGCCCGACGAGCCGGCCGAGGCAGCGGGAGCCCGACGAGCCGGCCGAGGCAGCGGGAGCCCGACGAGCCGGCCGAGGCAGCGGGAGCCCGACGAGCCGGCCGAGGCAGCGGGAGCCCGACGAGCCGGCAGCGGGAGCCCGACGAGCCGGCAGCGGGAGCCCGACGAGCCGGCCGAGGCAGCGGGAGCCCGACGAGCCGGCCGAGGCAGCGGGAGCCCGACGAGCCGGCCGAGGCATCCACGGTAGACTCGGCAACGGACACTTGACTGGACAACCAGGTCTTGTAAACCTGATGAGCCAGCTGAGGCATCCCAGACGTCACCTACACTCACAAAAAAATACAGACATGAAACAACGGAACAGAAACAATAACGTCTTGGGAAAGAACCAAAGGGACTGACATATATAGGGAAGGTAATCAGGCAGGTGATTGAGTCCAGGGGAGTCTGATGAGGCGCTGATACGTGTAACGATGGTGACAGGTGTGCGTAATAATGAGCAGCCTGACGACCTCGAGCGCCAGAGAGGGAGTATACGTGACAATTCTAAGACACTTTAACGCTACAGTAAGCTGAATACAATCTCATTTTGGTAATAAAGGCTGTTGAAAATGTTTATAGGTTGGCAAAAAAATCTGATGCAAATAGGAATATGAGCATACAATATACCCTACTGATAGGTATCTCTGGAATGATAGCGTCCTAATAATGTTAGCATTACTTAATTTGAATAACTCAATAACTGTTTTTTTTTTATAGAAACTATGCATAAAATTATATCAAATATATAATGACAAAGAAAAGCTAAATCTAACCAATAAATTGATCATCAGAGCTATATATATACAATGGCCCTGTAACTAAAACTTGATAACAAATCTTGTTGAATAAACGCCTAAACCCAATTCCCCATCGTGGGTGTGATATTTCATCATACCATAATAATATTTGCGTGGGTGAACCCTCATAAGTATTTACACGGGTCGGTCAAAGGTTCATGTGAAATGGGTTGACTAATTAACTTCCAGCTTGACTCCCATCATCTTCTCCCTTTGTTCAAGCTTTAGGAGATCTTCCAACCGCTATCACGATACCTCTCAGTTCAGTGCCATGGCAATTTCCTTCCCACACCTCCAGTGAGCCCCCTAATAGGTTCTCTTATGTGGAACAGATTGCTCAGTTCTGGTAACGTTGGCACTGCATCTGCTGCCATAATGGACATGGATCTGGAGTGCTTCCTTTTTTATGGTTTTATAATTGCCGGACGGGGCCCAATGAGATGTATGACACCTTCACAGAGTCTTAGAGGCATTGTTTAAGGTCACYTTGACGAATGGCTATGTCACCTACTGCTGGCACAGAGGTGGCTTTGGCGTCCCGTGGTGTGTATAAATGACGTTCTCTGCTATGTGTGTTCGTCCTATGTGTAGGTGAGGCTAATCCGTKATCTGCTGTGCTGGATAGGCTTAATCTGCTGCTATTGGAATACTGAAACAATGTACTGAATCTACTGATGAATGAGCCAGAACAAATCACCCTGAAGGTGGGAATATTGCATTTTCTGTTTGGACTCCTGTATGGCTAGCTGCTGATCTAATCCTGGAGTATTTGTATTCAAATAACAGATTATAGCCAAAGATATGAATAGATGAATGTACAAACTAACAAACAAATAGAGACCTAGAAGAGGACATGATGTTGCTCATTACATCTGTAGTGGGAGACAGTAGAGGAGGATGTTAACCCTAAGACTGGGTTTTAACCAAGTCACATACATGTATAATCATCAGAATTATACACCCACATAATTCACTAGTACAGCACTGGGCAATTCATTGAATGAGTTCTCTTTATCTAGACTCTTGGAATCCCACAACAAAAACACTTATCTACCAAACCATAACTATGAGTTTAACTCAGTACTTGCTATTGCTAATTCAGTCATAGCAACAGATGTTTTAATAGAATTAGCAGCCAGACTGTGTGTACAGTCGTGGCCAAAYGTTTTGAGAATCACACAAATATTAATTTTCACAAAGTTTGCTGCTTCAGTGTCTTTAGATATTTTTGTCAGATGTTACTATGGAATACTGAAGTATAATTACAAGCATTTCATGAGTGTCAAAGGCTTTTATTGACAATTACATGAAGTTGATGCAAAGAGTCAATATTTGCAGTGTTGACCCTTCTTTTTCAAGACCTCTGCAATCCGCCCTGGCATGCTGTCAATTAACTTCTGGGCCACATCCTGACTGATGGCAGCCCATTCTTGCATAATCAATGCTTGGAATTTGTCAGAAGTTGTGGGTTTTTGTTTGTCCACCCGCCTCTTGAGGATTGACCACAAGTTCTCAATGGGATTAAGGTCTGGGGAGTTTCCTGGCCATGGACCCAAAATATCGATGTTTTGTTCCCCGAGCCACTTAGTTATCACTTTTGCCTTATGATAAGGTGCTCCATCATGCTGGAAAAGGCAAACGGTTCCTGGATGTTGGGAGAAGTTGCTCTCGGAGGATGTGTTAGTACCATTCTTTATTCATGGCTATGTTCTTAGGCAAAATTGTGAGTGAGCCCACTCCCTTGGCTGAGAAGCAACCGCACACATGAATGGTCTCAGGATGCTTTACTGTTGGCATGACACAAGACTGATGGTAGCGCTCACCTTGTCTTCTCCGGACAAACTTTTATCCGGATGCCCCAAACAACCGGAAAGGGATTCATCAGAGAAAATGACTTTACCCCAGTCCTCAGCAGTCCAATCACTGTACCTTTTGCAGAATATCAGTCTGTCCCTGATGTTTTTCCTGGAGAGAAGTGGCTTCTTTGCTGCCCTTTTTGACACCAGGCCATCCACCAAAAGTCTTCGCCTCACTGTGCGTGCAGATGCACTCACACCTGCCTGCTCCCATTCCTGAGAGCTCTGTACTGGTGGTGCCCGATCCCGCAGCTGAATCAACTTTAGGAGATGGTCCTGGCGCTTGCTGGGCTTCTTTGGGCCCCTGAAGCCTTCTTCACAACAATTGAACCGCTCTCCTTGAAGTTTTTGATGATCTGATAAATGGTTGATTTAGGTGCAATCTTACTGGCAGCAATATCCTTGCCTGTGAAGCCCTTTTGTGCAAAGCATTGATGACGGCACGTGTTTCCTTGCAGGTAACCATTGATTGACAGAGGAAGAACAATGATTCCAAGCACCACCCTCCTTTTGAAGCTTCCAGTCTGTTATTRGAACTCAATCAGCATGACAGAGTGATCTCCAGCCTTGTCCTCATCAACACTCACACCTGTGTTAACGAGAGAATCACTGACATGTCAGCTGGTCCTTTTGTGGCAGGGCTGAAATGCAGTGGAAATGTTTTTGGGGGATTCAGTTCATTTGCATGGCAAAGAGGGACTTTGCAATCAATTGCAATTAATCTGATCACTCCTCATAACATTCTGAAATATATGCAAAATGCCATCATACAAACTGAGGCAGCAGACTTTGTTAAAATTAATATTTGTGTAATTCTCAAAACTTTTGGCCATGACTGTTGACTGAGAAGTAGCCTATAGCTTTAACACTGTGGTCGTGTCCCAAATGGAAACCTATTCCCTATATAGTGGGGTCGTTCCACGAAAATAATGCCTTTTGAGTCCCTTTGATATTTTAAGTATAAATTGTGCACCAGTATTGAATTTCAAAAGCATGTTATATTAAATGAAGTGCCCTTTAATTTAGACAACATGGAGAATTCAATAAATATTATTTTTTATATACAGTGCATTCGGGATATAGACCCCTTGACTTTTTCTGCCTTTGTTTGCGTTACAGCCATATTCTAAAATGGATTAAATTGTTTTTTCCCCCTCATCAATCTACACACAATACCCCGTAATGACAAAGCAAAAACAGGTTTTTAGAAATGTTTGCTAATTGATAAAAATACTGAAATATTACATTTGCATAAGTATTCAGACCCTTTACTCAGTACTTTGTTGAAGCACATTTGGCAGCGATTAGAGCCTCAAGTCTTCTTGCGTATAACACTACAAGCTTGGCACACCTGTAGTTGGGGAGTTTCTCCCATTTTCTCTGCAGATCCTCTCAAGCTCTGTCAGGTTGGATGGGGAGTGTCGCTCCACAGCTATTTTCAGGTCTCTCCAGCGATGTTAGGTCGGGTTCAAGTCCGGGCTCTGGCTGGGCCACTCAAGAACATTCAGAGACTTGTCCTGAATCCACTCCTGCATTGTTTGGCTGTGTGCTTAGGGTCGTTGTCCTGTTGGAAGGTGAACTTTTGCCCCAGTCTGAGGTCCTGAGCACTCTGGAGCAGGTTTTCATGAAGGATCTCTGTGTACTTTGCTCCATTTGCAGCAACAGTGAGAGACTTGTTTCAGGAAAGGTTAATTTTTTTAAGTAGCTCGAACTGTTTGGGCACAGACCTGGATAGCATGACAGAACTCTGCAGGCTATCTCTGCAGTAGATTGCAACTCCACCCCCTTTGGCAGTTCAATCTTGGTGGAAATTGTTGTAGTTGGGGATGGAKATTTCAGAATTTTTGGTGGCCTTCCTAAGCCAGGATTCAGACATGGCTAGGACATCAGGGTTGGCAGTGTGCTAAAGCAGTGAATAAAACAAACTTAGGGAGGAGACTTCTGATGTTAACATGCATGTAACCAAGGCTTTTACGGTTACAGAAGTCAACAAATGATAGTGCCTGGGGAATAGTGGAACTGGGGGCTACAGGGCCTGGTTTAACCTCTACATCACCAGAGGAACAGAGGAGGAGTAGGATAAGGATACGGCTAAAGGCTATAAGAACTGGTCGTCTAGTGCTTGGACAGAGAATAAAAGGAGCAGATTTCTGGGCGTGGTAGAATAGATTCAAGGCATAATGTACAGACAAGGGTATGGTAGGATGTGAGTACAGTGGAGGCAAACCTAGGCYTTGAGTGACAATGAGAGAGGTTTCTCTGGAGGGACAAGTTAAGCCAGGTGAGGTCTCCGCATGTGTGTGGGGTGGGACGAAAGAGCTATCTAAGGCATTTTGAGCGGGACTGAAGTCTCTACAGTGAAATAAAACAGTAAAAACTAGCCAAGACAGCAGTAGACAAGGCATATTGACATTAGAGAGAAGCATGAAGAAATCACAGGTGTTGATCAGGAGAGCTAAGACAACAACGGGTAAATGGCGATGAATGGGCAGAGCGGGGCAGATGGTTACATACAGGACCTGAGTTCYAGGCTGTGGCCAACAGGTAAACAAAATTAGGGACCGTGTTATTGAAACAGTACATGGGGCATCAGCTGTGTAGCCGAGTGATCATAGGGTCAAAAGAGCAGCAATAGGTGAGTCAGGGTGCTGTTTGGTAGTCACTACTACGCTAGGCGAGCAGGGGACACAGCGTTCAGAAAAGCTAGCGGGAACTGTTTGGCCATAATGACCATCGTTATGTTTGGAGGAAAAAGAGGGACGCTTGCAAGCCGAAGAACACCATCCCAACCGTGAATCACGGGGGTGGCAGCATCATGTTGTGGGGGTGCTTTGCTGCAGAAGGGACTGGTGCATGTCACAAAATAGATGATATCATGAGGTAGGAAAATGATGTGGATATATTGAAGCAACCTATCAAGACATCAGTCTGGAAGTTAAAGCTTGGTCGCAAATGGGTCTTCCAAATGGACAATGACCCCAAGCATACTTCCAAAGTTGTGGCAAAATGGCTTAAGGACAACAAAGTCAAGGTATTGGAGTGGCCATCACAAAGCCCTGACCTCAATCCTATAGAAAATGTGTGGTCAGAACTGTTAAAGTGTGTGTGAGCAAGGAGGCTGACAAACCTGACTCAGTTACACCAGCTCTGTCAGGAGGAATGGGCCAAAATTCACCCAACTTATTGTGGGAAGCTGAGGGAAGGCTTTCTGAAATGTTTGACCCAAGTTAAACAATTTAAATGCAATGCTACCAAATACTAATTGAGTGTATGTAAAGAAAGTGATGAAAAAAATYAAAGCTGAAATAAATCATTCTCTCTACTATTTTTATGACATTTCACATTCTTAAAATAAAATGGTGATCCTAACTGACCTAAGACAGGGAATCTTTACTAGGATTAAATGTCAAGGAATTGTGAAAAACTGAGTTTAAATGTATTTGGCTAAGGTGTATGTAAACTTCCGACTTCAACTATATGTAGGGACCTTGTGATTTCATTATTGTAGATACTATGTGTAGGCTGTGTAGACTCGCTATGTGTAGCTAAGGGAATGACATCAACAATACCTATTTAGAGCCAGCCAAAAACAACAAGGCATACATTGAAGAAACACCGAAAATCAACGTTCAAATCGATTACATAACTGTACAGGCTTACTGCTCAAGTAGGCAAATTTGTCCAAATATGGTTCCCTGATTGTGAGCAATTAGCTAGCTCATGTGCAAAATGGATGCTAATTAACGCTATGCTAACATCGGAGTGGTAGTTGGTCATATAAAAATATACCACTGCACTGAGTGAATATTACAAAGTACATTATGTATAATGACAGTCTCACTTACTTCCATGGTTTATATTTTTATCCATGTCGGTTAAGTTCGATTAAGATTTGCTTTCGTTGACGTTGATACCTTCGACGTTTACCTCAACTTGGGTGAACTTGAAGGAGACGGGAAGGATTCGGGTTAAACGCGTTTGACTCTGCCTACATTGAGCCCAGCCCCGACATTTGACTCCACCCACATTGAGCCCGGCCCCGAACTGCACACTGCAGTCAGGGGCTTCTCGTGGTGGTAAATAGACAGCTATGTAAAATATACAGTGCCTTCAGAAAGTATTCATACCCCTTGACTTATTCCAAAAAATGTTGTGTTAGTTTGAATACATATATGTATTTTCTCACTCATATACACACACAATACCCCATAATTACAAAGTGAAAACATGMTTTTATACATTTTAGCAAATTTATTGAAAATAAAATGCAGATGTATTTCATTTCTATAAGTAGTCACACCCCTGAGACAATACCTTTGGTGCTTATTAGAGCTTTGAGTCGTGTTGGGTATGTCTGTATTAGCTTTGCCTTTCTGGATTTGTGGATTTTCACCCATTCTTCCTTGAAAATTTTCTCAAGCTCTGTTGAGTTAAATCTTTCCAAAGATTTTCAATGGGATTTAAGTATGGGCTTTGGCTGGGTCACTCAAGGACATTCACATTACTGTTCTGAAGCCATTCCAGCATGCTTTGGTTGTATGCTTGGTATCATTGTCCTGTCTAAACGTAAATCTTCACCCCCCCCCCCCCAGTCTAAGGTTGTTTGCACTCTGAAGCAGGTTCTGATCAAGAATTTGCCTGTATTTTCTTCCATTCATTGTTCCCTCTATCCTTATAAGTCTCCCAGTCCCTTCCGCTGAATAGCATCCCAATAGCATGATGCTGCCACCACCATGCTTGACGGTAGGGATAGGGTTTGACAGGTGATGAGCTGTGCTTGCTTTTCTCCAGACATAGTGCTTTGCATTCAGGCCAAATAGTAATATTTTTGTCTCATTAGACCACAGAATGTTTTGCCTTATGCTCTCAGAGTTTTTCATGTGCCTTTTTACAAACTCAAGGCATGTTGTCAAGTGCCTTTTTCTCAAGAATGGCTTCCATCTGGCCACTATCCCATAATGCCCAGGTTGGTGAAGTGCTGTAGAGGCTGTTGTCCTTCTGGAAGGTTCTCCCATCTCTGCCAAGAAACTCTGTAGTTCTATTAGAGTTGGGTTCTTGGTCACATCCCTGACCAAGGTCCTTCTTGCCCGGTTTCTCAGTTTGATCGGATGGCCAGCTCTAGGTAGAGTCTGAGTAGTTCCATATTTTTTCAATTTCCCAATGATGGAGACCACTGTGCTCTTGAAAATGTTCAACCCTCTAGAAATTGTTTTATACCCTTCCTAAGATCTATGCCTCATCACAATTCTATCTCTGAGCTCTATGGACAGTTCGTTCCTTGAAATTCATGGTATAGTTTCTGCTCTGACATGCACTGTCAACTATATAGACAGGGGTGCTGTCACGCCCTGGCCATAGAGAGGTTTTTATTCTCTATTTTGGTTAGGCCAGGGTGTGACTAGGGTGGGCATTCTAGTTTCTTTATTTCTATGTTTTCTATTTCTTTGTGTTTGGCCGGGTGTGGTTCTCAATCAGAGGCAGCTGTCTATCGTTGTCTCTGATTGAGAACCATACTTAGGTAGCCCTTTTTTCCACCTGTCTTTGTGGGAAGTTGACTTTTGTTTAGGGCACATAGCCTTTAGCMTCACGGTTTGTTTTTGTAGTGTTTGTTGTTTTGTTCGGCGTCTTTTTCCAAATAAAGAGAAAATGTACGCTCACAACGCTGCACCTTGGTCCTCTTCTGTTAACGGCCGTGACAGGTGCTTCTTTCTAAATCATGTCCAAACAATTAAATTGGCCACAATTTGTAGTGACATCTCAAGGATGATCAAAGGAATTATATGCACCAGAACTCAATTTGGAGTGTCATAGCAAAGGTGTGTGAATACTTATGTAAATGAGATATTTCTCTATTTAATTTCAATACATAAGTGAACATTTCTAAAAACATGTTTTCACTTTGTCATTATGGGATATTGTGTGTAGATGGGTGAGAAACAAAATCAATTGAATCCACACTCTTAGAAAAARTGGTTCCAAAAGGGTTTTTCGGCTGTCCCCATAGGAGAACCCTTTTTGGTTCCACGTTTAACCTTTTTCCACGTAGAACCCTACATGGTACCCAAAAGGGTTCTACCTGGAACCAAAAAGGGTCCTTCAAAGGGTTCTCCTATGGGGACAGGCGAAMAACCCTTTTTTTCTAAGAGTACACTTTGAATTCAGGCTGTAACACAACAAAATATGTAATAAGTCCAGGGGTATGAATACTTTCTGAAGGCACAGTAGATGAAAACTCTCTTGGTAAATACTATGGTCTGCAGCATATCATGTGGTATTCTATCTCAGGCGAGCAAAACCTTGAGTTTTTTAAATCAAATGAAATCAAACTTCTTTTTTTTAACAAGTTACACTTCTCAAAAGGCACTGAATTGGTGGAACGACCCAGTGCACTACTTTTGACCAGAGCCCTATGGGTCCTGGTCCCAAGTAGTGCACTATAAAGGGAATACGGTGCCATTTGGGACACAGACTGAATCTTGAGACTGAACAGCCCAGTGAACTCCCTGCAGAATGGGGACAGGGTGACTCACCACTGACTGTATACACTAAGAAATAAACGCTGCACTGGGCCTTAGTCAGTTGGCATAGTGATGGCTTCTGTCAGCTGGCATAGTGATGGCTTCTGTCAGCTGGCATAGTGATGGCTTCTGTCAGCTGGCATAGTGATGGCTTCTGTCAGCTGGCATAGTGATGGCTTCTGTCAGCTGGCATAGTGATGGCTTCTGTCAGCTGGTACACTCCATATAGCCTGGGTGCTATTTTGTATCTGCCAAACCATTTTTTGAAACGTTGTAATTTATTATTTCGACATTGGTTTAGGGTTCATTTGAACCAAGGTTCGACGTTGGTTTAAGGTTCATTTGATGGCCAGCATACAGTACAATGTTGCTCCACAGTTGCCTATGGGCTAAAAATGCTAAAAATGACGGTTACAATTAGGCTTACCTCTAATTCTAATTAATAGCTTACACCAGCAACCACCACTGAAACACTGAATTATAATAATAGCTTGCACCAGCAACCACTACAAAACAAATGTCCCTGAATTAATATATGTATGGATTCCTAACTAATGATTGCAGCCGTGGTTATGATAGGACTAATCCTGTGTGCAGTGTCGCTTTCTTCCTACGGTCGGTTCTGACCTGAAACTGACAGTAGCGAGATGTCTGCTCTCCTCTGGGTCTTATCTTATGTCACCAGTGATCAGACGCACTCTACCGTTTCGCTCTCGTTTTCACCCCCCCCTCTCTCATCCCTCTCTCTCTCTCTCTCTCTCTCTCTGTGTCTCAGGGCTACAATCACAGCCTGATTCTCTTTGATTAGGCATTGACCTCATCCCCCCCGAATGTGTAGTCTGACAGAAGTAATTGGTCAAGGTCACTAGGGGTTGCCATAACAACCAGACAAGTGAGCAGCGAGGCTTCCAGGCAAGGCTTCATGTTCCTGCCTGCATGGCCTCACCAGGCTTAGGCTTCAATCTGTGTGCATGACTGGCTGAGGATGGGTGGGTTGGGGGCGAGGAGGAGGAGGTGGTAGTCTGGGAAGATGTGGAGGCAGGGATGGGGACATGTTAAATTTATGGAGATGGTTGGTGAGGAAAATTGGAAATGTTTGTACACGGAATAGCCTATTACAGTAATTTCTCTATAAACAGAGAATGATACGATATAAGAGTACTTTAAAGGGTAAATCTATATGGTTTGTGGTATTTGTGATTTCAGTGACATTGATAATAATTACTACATGATTCCATATGTGTTTGTTCATAGTTCTGATGTCGTCACTATTATTCTACAATGTAGAAAATAGTAAAAATAAAGTAGTAAATAGTAGTAAAAATAAAACTCGAATTATTAGGTGTTTTAAAACGTTTGACCGGTAGTGTGTGTGTGTGTGTGTGTGTGTGTGCTGTTATGTGGCCCCTGGTCAGTTGACTCCAGTTACTTGCAGTGCAACGCCTAAGGAACGGTGGGTCATAATATCAGAGGTGATGACAGACATGGAAATAGAATTGTTGCAGTTCTATATTTCATGTTCGGTTTAGTTTGTGTGGCTGATCCAACACCATTATTGCACTGAGCGGTGTGCTGGTACATGTAAGCTAGTGTAATAAAGGAAATAGGCCTTCTAGCTATAAATTATAGAGGTACAGTTTTATCTGTGTGAGATGCTCCTCCACCAACCTCAAACTACAATGTTATCTTTAGCCTTCATCAGAAATCAAAGAACCATGTCAAAACATCAGTGTTGTGCCTCCCGGGTGGCGCAGTGGTCTAGGGCACTGCATCGCAGTGCTAGCTGCGCCACCAGAGTCTCTGGGTTCGCGCCCAGGCTCTGTCGCAGCCGGCCGCGACCGGGAGGTCCGTGGGGCGACGCACAATTGGTCTAGCGTCGTCCGGGTTAGGGAGGGTTTGGCCGGTAGGGATATCCTTGTCTCATCGCGCTCCAGCGACTCCTGTGGCGGGCCGGGCGCAGTGCTCACTAACCGAGGGGGCCGGGTGCACGGTGTTTCCTCCGACACATTGGTGCGGCTGGCTTCCGGGTTGGAGGAGCGTTGGACACCATTTTTGACTACCTGGTGGATATCCCATTTGGTTGAAGCTTTAATGAGCCAGGGATCTGAAAAGCATTCTTTGGATCTCCATGTGAAAACACATTATACATTATTTAAAGGTATACTTCACGTCTGAAGCACTCCCCTAAAATGAGTAGCTTGGCGTACTGCTGGTGCTGGTGAGACCTGGGACTGAACAAAATATGCTATTACAGTTTTTTCCAACTGCTTACACACAAAATTTTTCATGTCACACGATTTTTGTAACCTCTCACTCAAAGTGCAAAAACTACACACCAAATATCCAAAACCATAAGCTATTCTCAGCCTTTGACTCAGTTGTCAATTGCATAAAAACTTTTTTTCAAAACACTACACACACTTCTCTACCTTTAAACACAAAAATCTAACAGGAAGTGACTTGCTTTCCTTTTCCAAACACAACCAATCAAAATGCTACACTTATTCACCAGGTCACACACACACACCTCACTGTGCAAACACTAATAGCTTAACTGATCACTAACCACATCACTGCTTTACTGTAGTATAGGCCTATAAATAGGTCAAAGGTCAGATTACCTGTTTTGAACAATGGATCCAACAATGGACAGAGAGCCAAGAGGAGTAGGAGGAGAGGAAGAGGAAGAAGAGGACGAGGGCAAAGAAGAGAAGGATGGAGAGCCATCTCTGATGAGATTAGGGCAACAATTGTTGATCATGTGATCAACCACGTTTGACCATGAGAGAGGCTGGATGAGAGTCCAACCCAACTTGAATCAATTACAGTAGGCGTCCATAATTCGAACCTTCAGAAATGGAGACAGGTATGCAACTATCTAATAACTAATTTAGCATTACAGTAATGTATGTAAAATACGTATGACTGCATAGTATTGCATAAACATTTGTAACTCTAAGCCATCCATTTACTCACTGCATTGAATGAATGAGGTTGTTATCATGCTGTACTACATTTTTTGTACATTGTTTACAGATCCTATGCTGAACACATACTGTGTTTGAATTCTGTGCAGAGTGGAAAGGCAAAGACATCATGGAGGACAAGGGACGCTTGTTTACAGATGTACAAGAGACTGCCAATTATAAATATGGTTTTTGGCCAACAATGCAATTAGATTCGAGAGATAAGAAGCATATCTTGAATAATGACCCATATTTAACAACATCGATGCTGTAGCCTGTCGACCATACAACGCATCCTCCAACGGCACCGAGTGACGATGAAACAACTTTACAAGGTGCCAATTGAGAAGAAACTCTGACAGAGTCAAGAATATGCGACATGACTTTGTAGAGGTATGTATGCAACACACTTCCAGTACTTCAGACATTACCATATTTACTCATCTGTATATCCTTTGTCTGTTACAGAGAGTATTGGAGCTGGGATACCCATGTAATTCGCCATGAATTTATTTTATGTGGATGAGGTGGCTTCAACCTCACCAAAACCAGGCGCCGCGGAAATAGGGGTGCAATTACAACTGGACAGCGTGGGGTAATTAACTATGTGGTGCTGCCATCACTTCAAAACGGGGTCCTCCATCACAATGCCACACTGGATCCGTACAACACCGGCCATATGCTCACTTTTCTGGATGCAATTTACACAATGCTTGTCCCTGATCCAGATCAGGAGCCTGCTAGATTTGTGGTTTTATGGGACAATGTTAGTTTTTCACCGGGCTGTTGTGTTCCAAAACTGGTTTGCCACCAATCCACAATTTGTAGTTTTGTACCTACCCCCATATTCACCTTTTCTAAATCCCATAGAGGAATTCTTCTCAGCCTGGCGCTGGAAAGTGTATGATCGCCAACCTATGCCCGCATGCCGCTTTCCAGCAATGGAGGACGCATTGGGACATAGAGGTTGCCTCTGTCCAAGGTTGGATACGCCATGCTAGGAGATACTTCCCTCGATGATTGGCAAGAGAAAACGTATCTTGTGATGTGGACGAAGTATTGTGGCCAGACCCAGGCCGGAGAAGAGATGAAGCGTAGCTAGCACTGTGATCTGCCCCCCCCCTACCAATTCCTGGACTGCCCCCCTGGGACGCCACACACACAATTGTGTTCTTTACTGTATTTTAAAGAATATACTTTTGGTTTACATATGTTTATGGTTTTGTTGTATGCTACTGTATACAACAGTAATGTTTGGCCTAATAAATATTTTCTGTTTCTACATTGCATTGGTGTTTACAGTGTACTTGTTACCCCTCTCAGCAGATTACTTTCACTGTAGAACATTGTATTGAAATGTAGATATAAGCCTATGAAAGACCAAAGAGATTTAGATTTAGAACAACAGTGTTTACATGGTATATCCAAAAATGTACTATTATGAAAGCAGTGTTTGCCATTCGATGCAAATGCTTCATTCTGACGTGTTTATGYCATTTTGCATTTTGTGTGTAGAGTTTTGAAAAAAGGAGACAGTTTTGAAAACGTGTGTAAGCAGTTGGAAAAAACTGTAAAGTAAGTGTGTGTGTGTGTGTGTGTGTGTGTGTGTGTGTGTGTGTGTGTGTGTGTATGCCTGCTGCCAGGCTTCCAACTCAAACACATCACTAACACAGGACAGACGTTAATTGTACTACGACCATTGTCGTGGTACTGACATTTTACTAGAACATTTGCGTACACACATTATTATACAGAACATAAGTAGGCATCATAAACAGTCAAAATGTGTAACACACCACAATAACAATGCATGATGTGAATAAGAAGAGGCCAGTCTAATCTGGATTGTATCTCTAAGGGTGTTTGAAGAGAGCTTGTCCGACCTCGTCCTAAAATCACCTTATTAGACCTTGACTAGCTTAACATGGAGAGAGTGTGGTACTGATTTAACTTTATCATGTAGAGCTTTAGAAATTCAGGTTGGTATTGCAAATGAAATAGGTTCTCAGGTAAAATAAATCTGAAATAAATCGATTAAAAAACAAAAACATCGATAACACCACTGAATGAACTGATTATGCAAACATATGTTGAACAACACCACTGAGTGATCACAGACCTTGGACGCYTCTCAAATGGCAGCCTATTCCCTTTAAAGTGCACTGGTTGTGACCAGGATCCTCTGGAATAGGGTGGCATTTGGCAGGCAGATGTTGACTCAACTCAGTGTTGCAGTTGCTCAATGAGATCTCCTGTAAGTGTGAGTGGGGATGACATCACTATGGGGAATAGTGAGAAGGCCTTCCTGACAGACATGCTGGAAGGAAATCTGACACTGCAGCAGGAAGCTAGCAGCTTCTATTGACAAGAATCATTATCCCACTCCATGAGAGAGAGAAAGCCTTGGGTTATGTGTCAATACAAGCCTTTTTAACACCACAGGAAGTAGAAACCCCACCTAGTACAGTATGCGTGCACATAGACAGACAGGTTTTCTCATCAAACATTAAAAAAAGCTTTTGGTGGGAAAATATATGAATGTGAAGATAAATTCTTCACAGGCACACATGTTTTACTATAAGATCATGGAAAAAAATCTCTCATTGCAGATGTGCCATACAACCAAACTTAAAATTATGATGATTGGTCTTAAATAGCTACCGTCTACTATATGTGCCAAGTTATTTCTGGTGTGTTATATTGAGGAATGATTATGATGAAGCGGAGCTCCCTAAAATGCATTTACTGTTTGTTTACATAATTGTTATAAATGGTCTGTGGATAAGGTACAGGATAGTGATACTCAACCAGGGGGTTGTGACCCCTAGGGGGTCTCAGTGAGCATAATAATTAACTTGCTGTAGTTGCATTATTTCACCACGGCATAGCAGCATAGGTCAGTTTATGGATCAGGATGCAGTAACTCTAGTCTAGTGACAGTGGTGATGGAGATACAGTCCTGATTCAGTCCTGACCCTTTCCTCACCACCAGTACTACTGCTGCCAGACCTTTTCTAATTTCAACAGATAAATCAACTGGCAGAATCTCAACCACTCTCCTAATCTATGCTGCCTTAATCTACTGCTGAGCTCTCCCCATGCCCAATCCCAGTATATAAAAAAGGCAAATTCTTGTTATTATCCTTTTCTATCCTAAAAATAACACATTACTGTATAAACAGAATTGCAGGAAATTTGCTTTAAAACTGCAATATTTTCTCTCAGCCTCATGGCAAAATGTGAACAAAGGCATGAGATGAGCTATAAAACAATACATATTTTTTTCTGCCCCATGGCAAAAAGTGTAGAAWTGCAGGAAATTAGCTTTAAAACTACAACATTTTATCTTAGCCTCATGGCAAAATGTGTAGAAAAATCAATCAATCAAATGTATTTATAAAGCCCTTTTTAGATCAGCCGATGTCACAAAGTGCTATACAGAAACCCAGCCTAAAAACCCAAACAGCAACCAATGCAGATGTAAAAGCACTGTGGCTAGGAAAAACTCCCTAGAAAGGCAGGAACCTAGGAAGAAACCTAGAGACGACACCAGGCTCTAATATTATAAAACTGCACACTTTTCTCRCTCTGTACCATGGCAAAATGTGTTGAAATGCAATTCTGTAATGAGTTGGTGACAGATGAGATGAGTGTAGACTAGAAGAGGCCGAGCAAGCGGGCGGTTGCATTAGCATGGTTAGCAGGAAAAGGAAATAAGGTGATTAATTGTCAGGTCAGTATTGAGCTGAACTGTGAAAACCAATTCCCCGGACAGACTTCCCATGTGAATGCTAAGCCCATATCCCCTCATCTCCTCCCCCCTTCCTCCCACCTCCTCCCCCCTTTCCTCCTCTTACCCTCTCACATCCGCACTTCCTGGTCTGAAGAGCCCCTCTCATGAAAATAAATCATGCTAGTGATTCGAGGAAATCCATTGGATAAAGATGGATATCTAAGATGAGCCTCTGTCATGATCAGGGGAATTTGAATGGGGGTTGAATTTAAGTTGAGTTGCCAGTCTTGATTTACAGGAAGTGGATACCTTTTAGGAAGCAATGCATTTGATTTGTGTAGCTTCATCATGTCATGCTTATTGAAACTGAGGCGGCAGATGCCGCCGCAATTTGATATATTTAAAGAAATATATAGCCTTCAACGTATACACCGAAGTTATGCAAAGATATTGAATAAGGCCATCAGTGCCCAATAAAAAAAGTCTATGTTTTTAAGATAATAATATGGCCCACAATGTATACACAGAATGAATTAAAAGATATTGAATTAGGCCATCAGTGCCTACTCAAAAAAAGTGGGTGCATGATGCCATTGACTGATTCAATTGCTGCCAGACAGTCATCTGGTGTGAATTGTATGAATACAGTACTTTCATCAAGGGAAAGTCACGGAGCGACTAGCGATGATACACCAAATGTTTGCACTGTAGCAGATGGTCATGGGTTGAGTGGGTGGAAGCCAAAAAACAATCTTGGTAATGCATTTGCAATGATGTACAAATATTTTCACAGACATAAAGAGTACCTTATTGCCTGGGAGTGGTCATGAGCACACCGGTCATGTGAGATATGCCTTGGGCGTAGGCGCTATGCATTTAAATGAGCACACTTGGGGACAAACACTGGAAATTAGCGCAAGATAAAGTGTGACGACGGTGCAATGAATCTGTTTAATGTTCATTCAATGTGTGCAGAAATCTGCTCTAAAGCAGTARCCACATCCWTCGGATGTACTGTAGTGATCATAATATAGTTCCAAAGGCTCGGTCTAATATAGTGTAATCATACAAGAGGTTTTGTTATGATTCCTATGTTGAAGATGTAAATAATATTTGCTGGTCTGTGGTGTGTAATGAGGAGCACCCAGACGCTGCACTTCACACACTTCACGCATTTTTGAAARTYCTTATTCCAGTTACTAATAAGCATGCACCCATTAAGAAAATTACCGTAAAAATGGTTACATCCCCGTGGATTGATGAGGAATTGAAAAATTGTATGATTGAGAGGGATGAGGCAAAGGGAATGGCAAATAAGTCTGGCTGCACAGCCAATTGTCAAGCATACTGTAAATTGAGAAATCATGTGACTAAACTAAGCAAAAAGAAGAAGAAACTGTACTATGAAACAAAGATAAATGATATAAAGGATTATATTAAAAAGCTTCGGAGCACCTTAAATGAAATTTAGGACAGAAAGGCGAACTCAGCTCCATCATTCATTGAATCAGATYGCTCATTCATCAAAAAACTCACTGACATTGCCAGCTTTTTAAATTATATTTCCATTGGCAAGATTAGCAAATTTATGCACGACATGCCAACAACAAATTCTAAACCTACACATRCTTTATATCCATGCATAACTGACTAAATTATGAAAGACAAAGATTGTAATTTTGAATTCTGTAAAGTCAGTGTGGAAGAGGTGGCAAAATGATTGTAGTTTAATGTCTATCAACAATGACAAGCCACCTGTGTCTTACAACTTGGATGGAAAATGACTGAGAATGGTAGCGGACTATATTGACACTCCTATTTGCCATCTCTTCAATCTAAGCCTACAGGAAAGTGTATCCCCTCAGGCCTGGAGGGAAGCAGAAGTCATTCCACTACCCAAGAATAGCAAAGCACCCTATACTGGATCAAACAGCCAACCAATCAGCCTGTTACCAAACCTTAGTGAACTTTTGGAAAAAATCTTGTTTGACCAGATACAATGTTATTTCACAGTAAACAAATTAACAACAGACTTTCAGCACACTTATAGGGAKGGGCAATCAACAACACTTACACAAATMACTGATGATTGGCTGAGAGAAATTGGTAATAAAAAGATTATGGGAGCTGTTTTATTAGACTTTAGTGCAGCTTTTGACATTAACGATCATAATCTGCTGCTGGAAAAACATATGTGTTATGACTTCACATCCCCTGCTATATTGTGGATCGAGCGTTACCTGTCTAACAGAACACAGAGGGTGTTTTTTTATGTAAGTCGCTCCAACATAATCCAGGTCGAGTCAGGCATTCCCCAGGGCAGCTTTCTAGGCCCCTTACTTTTTAAAATCTTTACTAATGACCTGCCACTGGGACTGAGTAAAACCTATGTGTCTATGTGTGCTGATGACTAAACGCTATACAAGTCAGCTATCACAGCAAGTGAAATCACTGCAACATTTAGCTACAGTCTGTTTTAGAAAGGATGGCAAAAAATATGCTAGTCATATAATATTTCTAAAACTAAAATCATTGTATTTGGGACAAATCATTCACTAAACCCTKAAACTCAACTAAATCTTGTAATCAATCATGTGGAAATTGAGCAAGTTGAGGAGACTAAACTGCTTGGTGTAATTCTGGATTGTAAACTGTCATGGTCAAAACATATTGATAAAACTGTAGCTAAGATGGGGAGAGGCCTGCCGTAATAAAGCGCTGCTCTGCTTTCTTGACATCGCTATCAACAAAACAAGTCCTACAGGCCCTAGATTTATCGCACCTGGACTACTGCCCAGTCATATGGTCAAGTGCCGCAAAGAGGGACATAGGCAAATTACGGTTGGCCCAGAACCGAGCAGCACGGCTGGCCCTTAAATGTAAACGGAGAGATAACATCAACAACATGCATGTCAATCTCTCCTGGCTCAAAGTAGAGGAGAGATTGACTGCATCACTACTTGTCTTTGTGAGAGGCAATGACATGCTGAAAACACCAAGCTGTCTGTTTAAACGACTATCACAGAGTTCAGACACCCATGCATACCCCACAAGACATGCCACCAGAGGATTGTTCACAGTCCCCAAGTTCAGAACAGACTATGGGAATCGCACAGTACTACATAGAGCCATTACTAAATGGAACTCTATTCCACATCAATTAACTCATGAAAGCAGTAAAATCAGATTTAAAAAACGATAAAACTACACCTAATGGAACAGCATGGACTATGAAGAGACACACACACACAGGCACACACACAAGCACACACACATGCTAACACACACACTCTACACACACGTTCATTGTAATATTGTTATATTGTTGTATAATGGATTCTCTATTGTATGTGTTGTGGTACAGTAGTGTGCAATAATGTGTTGTGTGATGTGGTTCTATTTGTATATAATTGCCTTAATCTTATTTGGACCACAGAAAGAATAGCTGCTGCCTTGGTAGCAGCTTATGGGGATCCATACTAAAATACAAATACAAACGTGTCAAATTGTAATTACTTCTGTGCCTACTCAAATAAACAATTAAATTAATAAAAGGATATACAAAACTCACACACCCACATGTGAATAAACATTACAGTATGGATGCACTACATCACTCAAATCCATACACATACATTTACCAGAATGCATACTCTGCAACACAGAATATGTGGTCTTTCACACACACTAACCCCTACACTCTCATTCCTATTATTTCACGCTGGCTCAGAGGACTTTGAGAAAGGCAGGAAAGGAGGGAATGAGTGGGCCAGAGGGGAAGAAGAGAGGGAAGGAAGCAGGGAGTCATTTGCACTGTCTGCAGGCTCCAAGACTGCACATCCTGTGTGTCGCTGCCTCTCACTCTTTTCACATGACCCGGGAGGGAGGATGTTGAGCAACGGGCACAGGCCTAAGCAGCCGGTCAGACAGATAGGAGTCAGGCTGCATCTCGATTCTCCATCTTTTTCCTGAAGTGTGCACTTCCACACTTTCTCGCATTAATTTAACGACGGTACAAGTGTACAGCCTAAGAATAGAATTCAGTCAAGTATGACAGAAATGAAATTAGACCAGGAAGTACACTTGATAAGCCAACCATTCCAATCTTACATTTCCATTCACTGAGAGTTCCATCTGGCTTCTAGTGTAGTTCTACCTTCAGAAGAATCTGGAGGCCTATGATATCACTCTGATCCTTCTCCATCTAGCTCTAGCTCTGCTAGTGTGTCAGTCTGTGACTGTGCAGGTTATCCAGGCATTCTGGCCTCTGAAAGACAATGGTCCATTAACAGCAGACCTGGCCCTCCTCCAGGCCCCGGTCATCCCATCCGGTTGCTGTTGAACAAGGGTTGTTCTACCTTCAGAAGAATCTGGAGGCCTATGATATCACTCTGATCCTTCTCCATCTAGCTCTAGCTCTGCTAGTGTGTCAGTCTGTGACTGTGCAGGTTATCCAGGCATTCTGGCCTCTGAAAGACAATGGTCCATTAACAGCAGACCTGGCCCTCCTCCAGGCCCCGGTCATCCCATCCGGCCTTTCTCTCTCTGGGCAATAGGAGGAGGAGGAGGACCTGGAACAACCCTAAAGCCTCTTTAATGAGAGGAATCGAACACTGCTCTGCACAACACTGACTAACTACTGTAGTATCATACAGCAGCAGGATGAGGCCTCAGAGGATGCAGGAAATGCAGCCGAGCCATAAAGTGCATAGTGGTGTTTAGTGTAATCACTTGTTTTACTATAAAAAGGTGGGAGGGGTTGGATAATACGACAAATAAAAAATTGGCTCCAAACAGTCCATTCTCTCTGACAGGGAATGTGAATTCCCTGCCTACCAGGTCTGGCATGATGCCATAACATAATGACGTTACTGTGTTTCTGTTTGTGTGTGTGTGTGTGTGTGTGTGCGTGTGTGTGTGTGTGTGCGTGCGTGCGTGCGTGCGTGCGTGCATTTTTCTGTGAGTGTGCATGCAGCCGGAGAAGCACAATGCTAGTCCATGGCCCACACTGAGGTGTCAATTACAAGGAATGACATCATCCTTTGAGAATCTCTCTCTACTCCCAGTCTAACTAACGTAACCCAGGCTTCTGTTGTGCTTAGATGTGGAGATATTAATATGTAGTCCTTCAAATAAAAAGCAGCAGGTCTACTTCGCCTGGAGGATATGAAACACAGTCTTGTGTGTCTGGAAAGATAGCCAGCGCTGAGAGAGTGTGTATTGCTTTAACATCATTCTGATGCCTGAAACTACTCTACTGTGGTTCCTTATTGTTTAGCTATTGATCATGTGTAATTTCTATGTACAGTCAACACTGGATAAGTGCATGTTTGTTCATTACTCTGGATACGCATGCTCTGGTTTACACTGGAAACAGTCCCAAGCCTTGGCATTTATCATTAATGAGAAGTTGAGTGTACACTAGTTCATTTGTATGGAAGAGAACAAAATGTAGCAGTTGTCTTTCAACATCAGAACCTAGCTGACATCAACGGCTGGGTTCTACGCTAGTACCAGAATAAGGCCAGAAACCCAAACCTGTTCAAACTTGCTAGAGGCTATGTTATCCCACTGGGCACACAGTGGTTGAATCAACATTGTTTCCATGTAATTTCAATGAAATTACATTGAACCAACATCAAATAGATGTTGAATTGACGTCTGTGTCCAGTGGGAAGTGTCTTGTCCGAGCACACTACACTACCACAGGGCTGGAACAGGGAAATGTGACACTATGTTTTTCAGAGAGGCTCTTTTTTCTCTCGCTTTTTCAGGCTCTCTCTTTGTATCAGATCCTCCTCTCCACCCTCTCCGAGCTGGGCATCTCCGGCGCGGCCCACGCTTGGATTGCGTCCTACCTGACAGGTCGCTCCTACCAGGTGGCGTGGCGAGAATCTGTCTCCGCACCACGTGCTCTCACCACTGGTGTCCCCCAGGGCTCTGTTCTAGGCCCTCTCCTATTCTCGCTATACACCAAGTCACTTGGCTCTGTCATATCCTCACATGGCCTCTCCTATCATTGCTATGCAGACGACACACAATTAATCTTCTCCTTTCCCCCCTCTGATAACCAGGTGGCGAATCGCATCTCTGCATGTCTGGCAGACATATCAGTGTGGATGACGGATCACCACCTCAAGCTGAACCTCGGCAAGACGGAGCTGCTCTTCCTCCCGGGGAAGGACTGCCCGTTCCATGATCTCGCCATCACGGTTGACAACTCCATTGTGTCCTCCTCCCAGAGCGCTAAGAACCTTGGCGTGATCCTGGACAACACCCTGTCGTTCTCAACTCACATCAAGGCGGTGACCCGTTCCTGTAGGTTCATGCTCTACAACATTCGCAGAGTACGACCCTGCCTCACACAGGAAGCGGCGCAGGTCCTAATCCAGGCACTTGTCATCTCCCGTCTGGATTARTGCAACTCGCTGTTGGCTGGGCTCCCTGCCTGTGCCATTAAACCCCTACAACTCATCCAGAACGCCGCAGCCCGTCTGGTGTTCAACCTTCCCAAGTTCTCTCACGTCACCCCGCTCCTCCGCTCTCTCCACTGGCTTCCAGTTGAAGCTCGCATCCGCTACAAGACCATGCCTGTCTCTTATACACATCTAGATGTGTATAAGAGACAGGAGCCGTACCTTCAGGCTCTGATCAGGCCCTACACCCAAACAAGGGCACTGCGTTCATCCACCTCTGGCCTGCTCGCCTCCCTACCTCTGAGGAAGTACAGTTCCCGCTCAGCCCAGTCAAAACTGTTCGCTGCTCTGGCACCCCAATGGTGGAACAAACTCCCTCACGACGCCAGGTCAGCGGAGTCAATCACCACCTTCCGGAGACACCTGAAACCCCACCTCTTTAAGGAATACCTAGGATAAAGTAATCCTCTCCCCTAACCCCACCCCTCCCCCTTAAAAGAGTTAGATGCACTATTGTAAAGTGGTTGTTCCACTGGATTTCATAAGGTGAATGCACCAATTTGTAAGTCGCTCTGGATAAGAGCGTCTGCTAAATGACTTAAATGTAAATGTAAATGTTGTATGGCCATAACTGTTGGGGTTAAGACCCAAATGGAAGGAATATATCTTAGGCGAGCGCTAACCAATAGCATGTGACAAAGATGCTTTTGTGACAATGAAGAAGCCTCATTGTGTGTCATTGGGAGGATGTTGGAGGCTCTGTGGTGTGGCCTACAGAGAATGGGATTAACCTCATTTTACAAAGCAGAAGGATAGAACACCCACACTCCACCCCCACCCTCTCATCGTGGACTATTCTCCATTTTCTGAATGAAGGGGGAAATTAAACAACCAATGTCAATAACACCAAAACATTACCTCAAGCCCACATAGCATAGCAGGCCTCTCAGAACATCTCTGTTGTTATTTGTTGTTATGTGAGCTCAGGGATTGATAGTTATGGGATCACAGACCTAGCTGACCCCAGCTCATCCGGGAAGTCTTTGACATGCTCTGCTCTGGGAACGGCTTCACTTGGAAGTCAGATGTGTCAGGAGGTGAGAGGTCAACACGCCGTAAAGTGACACACACTCTCACTAGAATGTGCATAAAAACATACACACACAATAACACACACAAACACTGCTGAGCCACAGCTCTCTCCTCCATGGGAAACACAAAGTCCCGGGCCAAGAATGTGTAAACACTGGCTTCCTCAGTACAGACGGGAGTAAAAATGTACGTCAATCCACATGTCACATTGTAGGGTTCAGTGAGAAGTCCCACAGATGGCTATGAAATTAGAGGTATCAAACACTGTCTCTCAATCTGTAAGGCTGAGTCCCAAATGGCACCCTATTTCCTATACAGTGCATTACATTTGACCAGGGCCCATAGGGTCAAAAGTAGTGGAAGGGTGCCATTTGGAACACAGTCTATAAGGCTTTACACTGAGTATCACACTTATAATGGTGTTAGTAACACAGTCTCTGGATCTATATGAACACACAGGCCGTAAAACTGAGCACCACTCTCATTCTACATGAGTAGGCCTATAGGGTGTCATGCCAATTCACGCTGCATGGCTATGGGGTATCAAATGAAACAATGTCTCTCTCCCTCTCCCGCAGTGAGACCACTCTCAACTGAGCATTCAGGAAGAGCTGAAAGGGTAACTGGATATATCACATGACTGCAGGCCTCAGAAATCCGTTCCCATGAATGGGCTGAGAGATTAATTGTATTCAGAATCACATCTCTACTGTAGTAACACATGTTTTATAAATAGGTAGCTATACATTCATGTACAGTAATACGTATGAATAAATCAACTAGAGGTTTTATCGTCAACAAATATAGTCTCTTACCTTTGATTGTATATAAACGGTTTCACTCTGTGAAGAAAAGGATGGCACCACTTCGGTCTAAATGAATCTGAGTATTTGCTACATGCATGGAGAGTTCTAGAAATAGAAAACAACCAAAAACCTCAGTTTAATATGTCTCAAGTGCATCCACAGCTTCTCCAATAGGAACAGAAAGAAAGAGAGCAGATAGAATATGCACACACACACACACACACACGATTTCTCTGCAACATTAGAGATAATTCCTCTGCAACATTGTTAGAAGCAACCCTTTTGTGGGTGAAGAATATTATCTAGTAAACTTGTGACTGGAGTTGTGACTGGAATTTAACGTTGAGGGCATGGCTGTGTAAAATTCAACACAACCATGGGCCTCTACTGCCAGCTTTACACCGTAGTTATGACTCCAGCCAGGTCCCCCCACAGGCTTTCTGTATGACTCACGCGTATCCTGTAAAATATGAACACACACACACGCAAGCAAACACACACACACACATACGTGCACACGCACACACACACATGCATGGCATACACGCACACACCCACACATGCACAACCATCTTAAGAATCAACCACAGAAGAGCACAACCACTCGAACAAAGGCTTGGAGTTAAAACAAGAGCAACAAAAGTTACATGTAGTTGTTGACATTGAAATACCTCTGGATGCAGATAGCAATTATAGTATATGATGACTTTATGCAAAGAGAAGATTGAAATGTCTCTTAAAGTACACCAATATCATGTATTCTGTCGATGTATAAATGAAACCGTTTTTTGTTAAAGGTCAGCAAAATACATGGAAATGTCCTGAAGAGGGACAAAAGCTGGGTAATCTGTTCACCCAATATGACATTGTGTTTCTGGGAAAGAGTAGCTAATGCTTTCTGATCCGCTCTCAGCCGTTCGTACGCCCCCTTTCCCAGCCTGTCACTTTTTCCAGCAAGAGGAACTTGCAAAGCCATTTCCCTTCCAGAATTAGCTCTGTCAGAGTGTGTGTTTGTGCATTGTGTACATTTGTGTGTGTGTGTGTGTAGGGGAATACCGATGTTATCAGACATTCTCTTTACAGAAAGAGCAGAGAAACCCAGATTTGCCTCTCAGCATTTCCTTTTCGTGGAAACCACAAAGTCACCAACGAGGCACTTCCCTTTCGCTTGGGGTGACATTTTTGGGGGGTTGTTGTTAAGTTTATTTTTCTTCCTGTGAGTTTTACTGTATGGTTGGTACCCAATCAAACCTGTCCAACTTCAGAGTTTACATACAGTTGAAGTCGGAAGTTTACATACACTTAGGTTGGAGTCATAAAAACTCATTTTTCAACCACTCCACAATTTCTTGTTAACGAACTATAGTTTTGGCAAGTCGGTTAGGACATCTACTTTGGGCATGACACAAGTAATTTTTCCAACAATTGTTTATAGACAGATTATTTCACTCATAATTCACTGTATCACAATTCCAGTGGGTCAGAAGTTTACATGTACTAAGTTGACTGTGCCTTTAAACAGCTTGGAAAATTCCCGAAAATGATGTCATGGCTTTAGAAGCTTCTGATAGGCTAATTGACATCATTTGAGTCAATTGGAGGTGTACCTGTGGATGTATTTCAAGGCCTACCTTCAAACTCAGTGCCTCTTTGCTTGACATCATGGGAAAATCAAAAGAAATCAGCCAAGACGCACGAGAGATGAATGTACTTTGGTGTGAAAAGTGCAAATCAATCCCAGAACAGCAGCAAAGGACCTTGTGATGATTCTGGAGGAAACAGGTACAAAAGTATCTATATCCACAGTAAAACGAGTCCAATATTGACATAACCTGAAAGGCCGTTCAGCAGGGAAGAAGCCACTGCTCCAAAACCGTCATAAAAAAAGCCAGACTACAGTTTGCAACTGCACATGGGGACAAAGATCGCACTTTTTGGAGAAATGGCGTCTGGTCTGATGAAACAAAAATAGAACTGTTTGGCCATAATGACCATCATTATTTTTGGAGGAAAAAGGGGGAAGCTTGCAAGCTGAAGAACACCATCCCAACCATGAAGCACGATGGTGGCAGCATCATGTTGTGGGGGTGCTTTGCTGCAGGAAGGACTGGTGCACTTCACAAAATAGATGGCATCATGAGGATGGAAAATTATGTGGATATATTGAAGCAACATCTCAAGACATCAGTCAGGAAGTTAAAGCTTGTTCGCAAATGGGTCTTCCAAATGGACAATGACCCCAAGCATACTTCCAAAGTTGTGTCAAAATGGCTTAAGGCCAACAAAACCAAGGTATTGGAGTGGCCATCACAAAGTCCTGTCCTCAATCCTATAGAAAATGTGTGGTCAGAACTGAAAAAGCGTGAGTGAGCAAGGAGGCCTACAAACCTGACTCAGTTACACCAGCTCTGTCAGGAGGAATGGGCCAAAATTCACCCAACTGATTGTGGGAAGCTTGTGCAAGGCTACCCGAAACGTTTGACCCAAGTTAAACAATTTAAAGGCAATGCTACCAAATACTAATTGAGTGTATGTAAACTTTTGACCCACTGGGATTGTGATGAAAGAAATAAAAGCTGAAATAAATCCTTCTCTCTACTATTATTCTGACATTTCACATTCTTCAAATAAAGTGGTGATCCTAACTGACCTAAGACAGTGAATTTTTACTAGGATTAAATGTCAGGAATTGTAATTTAAAAAACTGAGTTTAAATGTATTTGGCTAAGGTGTATGTAAACTTCTGACTTCAACTCTATATGTCGCAAGTGAGCTAGCCTCGAGCTAGGCCCATCTGCCGGCTAGCCGAAGAGGTCTACCAGCGAATTCTTGGGCTACAATACCTCTTTTGCCAATTGGACTGGACCTTTTTTATTTTATTTTATTTTTATTTTTATTTTTGCCGACACAGAGCCCTGCCAATCCATCACAACTGGTCTAAATCAGCTACAAGCTAATTTAGCCATTTTTTTTGCCGCTGCTAGTAGCTTTTACCTTCTGCACAGACACCAGCCCTGTTATTAGCCTGGATATTACTCACCAATTTACCAGCATCGGACTGTCTCTCGACAACAACGCCGGATTCCTGCCGTAATCCCTGAGCCACTACTTCTGATCCTCACAGCTAGCTTGCAGCTAGCGCAGCTAGCGCCACTGCCACGAAGCTAGCACCAGTTAGCAAACACAATTCTACAATTCACAACCTCTCTTTCGCCATCCGGCTTGGATTCTCTGTCGACACGACCACGTCTGAGCAGACCCCCTCCGTCTGAGCAGACCACCCCCCGGGCTACTAACTTTAAACGCCGCGTGCTAGCTTAGTGGAGGCCTCCCTGCTCCATCTACGGCTGCCCCCTGGACACTATGATCACTTGGCTACATAGCTGATGCATGCTTGACTGTCCATTAATTCACGGTACTCCATTCTGTTTATTTGTGTTTTATCTGTCGGCTCTGTGCTTTAACTCAGGATCGTGTGTAGTTAATCCGACCCTCTCTGCCTAGTCGTCGCCATTTCCCTGTTGTTGCTGTGTTAGACTAGCACCCTGTTATTGCTGCTGTTATCTTACCTGTTGTTTTAGCTAGCTCTCCCAATCAAGACCTGCAATCACTTTATCCTTATTGTATGTCTCTCTCAAATATCAATATGCCTTGCATACTGTTGTTCAGGCTAGTATCAATTATCATTGTTTTGGTTTGCAATGGACCCGTTAGTTCCACTCTCCGTACCTCTGATACCTCCTTTGTCCCACCCCCCACACATGCGGTGACCTCACCCATTGAGACCAGCATGTCCAGAGATACAACCTCTCTTATCACACCCAGTGCCTGGGCTTGCCTCCGCCTGGACCCGCGCCCACCATACCCCTGTCTGCACATTATGCCCAGAACTATTCTACCACGCCATAAATCTGCTCCTTTTATTCTTTGTCCCCAACGCTCTAGGCGACCAGTTTTGATAGCCTTTAGCCGCACCCTCATCCTACTACTCCTCTGTTCTCGGGTGATGTGGAGAAACCCAGGCCCTGCATGTCCCCAGACACCCTCATTTGTTGACTTCTGTGATCGAAAAAGCCTTGGCCTCATGCATGTCAACATCAGAAGCCTCCTCCCTAAGTTGGCCTTACTCACCGCTTTAGCACACTCTGCCAACCCTGATGTCCTTGCCGTGTCCGAATCCTGGCTTAGGAAGGCACCAAAAATTCTGAGATTTCCATACCCAACTATAACACTTTCCGTCAAGATAGAACTGCCAAAGGAGGAGAGTTGCAATCTACTGCAGAGATAGCCTGCAAAGTCTGTCATACTTTCCAGGTCTATGCCCAAACAGTTCGAACTTCTAATTTTAAAAATAATCTCTCCAGAAATAAGTCTCTCACTGTTGCCGCCTGCTACCGACCCCCCTCAGCTCCCAGCTGTGCCCTGGACACCATCTGTGAATTGATCGCTCCCCATCTAGCCTCAGAGTTGTTCTGTTAGGTGACCTAAACTGGATA
Source organism: Salvelinus sp. IW2-2015 (assembly GCF_002910315.2). Lineage (NCBI taxonomy): Eukaryota > Metazoa > Chordata > Actinopteri > Salmoniformes > Salmonidae > Salvelinus > Salvelinus sp. IW2-2015. Next base: position 33,692,373 of record NC_036851.1, on the reverse strand, counting down.
TGCTTAACACCCCGGCAGTCCTACAATCCAAGCTTGATGCCCTCAATCTCACACAAATCATCAAGGAACCCACCAGGTACAACCCTAAATCCGTAAACACGGGCACCCTAATAGACATTATCCTGGACCAACCTGCCCTCCAAATACCACTCTGCGTCTTCAATCAAGATCTCAGCGATCACTGCCTCATTGCCTGTATCCGCCACGGCGTCCGCGGTCAACACGACCACCCCCTCATCACTGTCAAACGCTCCCTAAAACACTTCTGCGAGCAGGCCTTTCTAATCGACCTGGCCCGGGTACCTGGAAGGATATTGACCTCATCCCGTCAGTTGAGGATGCCTGGTCATTCTTTAAATGTTACTTCCCACCATATTAGACAAGCATGCTCCGTTCAAAAAATGCAGAACCAAGAACAGATATAGCCCTTGGTTCACTCCAGACCTGACTGCCCTCGACCAGCACAAAAACATCCTTGGCGAACTGCAATAGCATCGAAGAGCCCCCGCGATATGCAACTGTTCAGGGAAGTCAGGAACCCAATACACGCAGTCAGTCAGGAAGCAAAGGCCAGCTTTTTCAAGCAGAAATTTGCATCCTGTAGCTCTAACTCCAAAAAGTTCTGGGATACTGTAAAGTCCATGGAGAACAACGAGCACCTCCTCCCAGCTGCCCACTGCACTGAGGCTAGGTAACACGGTCACCACCGATAAATCCGTGATAATCGAAGACTTCAACAAGCATTTCTCAATGGCTGGCCATGCCTTCCTCCTGGCGACTCCAACCTTGGCCAACAGCCCCGCGCCCCCCGCTGCTACTCGCCCAAGCCTCCCCAGCTTCTCCTTTACCCAAATCCAGATAGCAGATGTTCTGAAAGAGCTGGAAAACCTGGACCCATACAAATCAGCTGGGTGACAATCTGGACCCCCTATTTCTGAAACTGTCCGCCGCCATGTCGCACCCCCTATTACCAGCCTGTTCAACCTCTCCTTCGTATCATCTGAGATCCCAAGGATTGAAAGCTGCCGCGGTCATCCCCCTCTTCAAAGGGGAGACACCCTGGACCCAAACTGTTACAACCTATATCCATCCTGCCCTGCCTATCTAAGGTCTTCGAAAGCCAAGTCAACAAACAGATCACTGACCATCTCGAATCCACCGTAACCTTCTCCGCTGTGCAATCCGGTTTCCGAGCCGGTCACGGGTGCACCTCAGCCACGCTCAAGGTACTAAACGATATCAAACCGCCATCGATAAAAGACATTACTGTGCAGCCGTCTTCATCGACCTGGCCAAGGCTTTCGACTATGCAATCACCATATTCTATCGGCAGACTCAGTAGCCTCGGTTTTTTCTAATGACTGCCTTGCCTGGTTCACCAACTACTTTGCAGACAGAGTTCAGTGTGTCAAATCGAGGGCATGTTGTCCGGTCCTCTGGCAGTCTCTATGGGGTACCACAGGGTTCAATTCTCGGCGACTCTTTTCTGTATACATCAATGATGTTGCTATTGCTGCGGGCGATTCCCTGATCCACTCTAAGCAGACGACACCATTCTATAACTTCCGGCCCTTCCTTGGACACTGTGCTATCTAACCTCCAAACGAGCTTCAATGCCATACAACACTCCTTCCGTGGCCTCCAACTGCTCTTAAACGCTAGTAAACCCAATGCATGCTTTTCAACCGTCGCTGCCTGCACCCGCACGCCCGACTAGCATCACCACCCTGGACGGTTCCGACCTAGAATATGTGGACATCTATAAGTACCTAGGTGTCTGGCTAGACTGCAAACTCTCCTTCCAGACTCATATCAAACATCTCCAATCCAAAATCAAATCAAGAATCGGCTTTCTATTCCGCAACAAAGCCTCCTTCACTCACGCCGCCAAACTTACCCTAGTAAAACTGACTATCCTACCGATCCTCGACTCGGCGCATGTCATCTACAAAATAGCTTCCAATACTCTACTCAGCAAACTGGATGCAGTTTATCACAGTGCCATTCGTTTTGTTACTAAAGCACCTTATACGACCACCACTGCGACCTGTATGCCCTAGTCGGCTGGCCCTCGCTACATGTTCGTCGTCAGACCCACTGGCTCCAGGTATTCTACAAGGCTATGCTAGGTAAAGTGCCGCCTTATCTCAGTTCACTGGTCACG
>NC_036851.1:33688536-33689636 GCF_002910315.2 Salvelinus sp. IW2-2015 | reverse complement strand
TATGCTTTATCTTGGCCAGGTCGCAGTTGCAAATGAGAACTTGTTCTCAACTAGCCTACCTGGTTAAATAAAGGTGAAATAAATAAATAKAAATAAAAAAGTAAAAGCCTTGGGTAGTGAGTTGATACAATTCCAAGTCTGGAAGGTTAAAATCACCCTCAGACTTACTCTATGAATTGTATTTGCCCATATAAAGTCTGTTATGACAGAGTATACTTTTATAAAGAATGTATTCGGTGAGGTATTTGGTATTACCGAAAATAAATACAGAAACTTTGGCAGCCATGCCATACTAAAGAAGTTTATTCTACCTGTAAGATTTATGTGTTTAATTATTTAATCTTTTAATGGCTARGGTGCGTTCTGTYTACTGCATTTAATTAGATCTGCTTTCATATTTTTCAGTAATAGAATAAAGTAATCCTTATATATTTGGTGTTTGTTTTCACTTATTAAGCATCCTAACTATTTCATATTTTTTGTGGTTCACTTAAAGGATTGCTGTAGATCGTTTTTGTTTTTCTTTATCGTTATTGCCTTTAATTTGTTTTTTCCACATTAATTTATATATTCTGCAAATATTTTTTGCAAAAGGGGGAATGAGTTTTCAATAATGGTCAGGTACATATATCAGAAGATCATCAAATAAGTTTAGTTTATATTCATTTTTAACAATACTGATACCTGTTACATTAAACACACACACACACACACACATACGTGCACACGCACACACACACATGCATGCACGCACACACACACTCCCACACATGCACAACCATCTTAAGAATCAACCACAGAAGAGCACAACCACTCGAACAAAGGCTTGGAGTCAAAACAATAGCAACAAAAGTTACATGATGTTGTTGACATTGAAATACCTCTGGATGCAGATAGCAATTATAGTATATGATGACTTTATGCAAAGAGAAGATTGAAATGTCTCTTCATCATGACAATGAATGAGTTTGATGCATCTGGTTGACATTAGGCATCACCCCTCCGCACAAATAGCTCAGTCTGCTTGCGTGTTCCAAGCAGCACACAAATAGCTCAGTCTGCTTGCGTGTTCCAAGCAGCACACAAATAGCTCAGTCTGC
>NC_036851.1:33640243-33687961 GCF_002910315.2 Salvelinus sp. IW2-2015 | reverse complement strand
CACAAATAGCTCAGTCTGCTTGCGTGTTCCAAGCAGCACACAAATAGCTCAGTCTGCTTGCGTGTTCCAAGCAGCACACAAATAGCTCAGTCTGCTTGCGTGTTCCAAGCAGCACCACAGGATTCCACAGCAATGGAATATGTAGCTCTATTCAGAGATTGCATGAACGTTGCAGGAGGCGAGTGTGGCTGTTGGATCATATGCCTTTTCAGAGTGCCAGGTGCTGAAGAGGAAGAGGACTGACTGGAAATGTGATGCTTTTTTCATTGTGTCAAGATGGCTAAAATGTATAAGCTTTTTATTAACTATGTGTAATATATTCATATATGCTACATAAATGAATACAGTAGGTCTGCATCCATCTATGGGGATGTCTTGTCATTGTTAACCTGTGGTTGTTGACATGGCTTGAAAAGAGCATTTATGAATGTTTAGTGCCTACAGACAATGAAATCCTATTACAGTTCTTTTGGATTGCTTACACACTCAAATTAAAAGTAGTACACTATTAGCAAAACCTTACACTCAAGAAGCAAAACATCAGCCCATATTTGCACAACTATAAGCACATTGTCAACCTCACACTTGTTGCAAAACTCTACACACAGTGATTTGCAAAACACTAAACACACTTAACATACATTACACACAAAAATCTATCATGAAGTCACGTCCTTGCAATACCAAAGCACTGACTGTCAAATTACCACACCGTCCAACCAATTGGTTCAACACAGTCATCAGGTGTGCAAACACTCGTTTGCTTAATTGTAGACACACCAATCAGGTGCATAAGCACTATAAAAAGCAGCAGGTGAGTTCATCGGTCTTCAAACACAATGGAAAGAGTCAGAGAAAGAGTAAGACGAGGAGGAGGAGGAGGAGGAGGAGGAGGACGACGAGGAGAACGAGGAGGACGAGGAGGAGGAGGACGAGGAGAACGAGGAGGACGAGGAGAACGAGGAGGACGAGGACGAGGAGAACGAGGAGGACGAGGAGAACGAGGAGGATGAGGAAGGGGAGGAAGAGAAAGAGGAAGAGGAAGACAAGAAGGTGCTCAAAGAGGACCGAATCTGACAAATGAGATCCGCGCAACACTGGTTGACCACGTTGTCAACCACGGCCTGACGCTGAGGGAGGCTGGACTGCGAGTACAGCCAAATCTAAGCCGATATACAGTGGCAAGTGTGATGAGAACATTTCGACTGGAAAATAGGTATTGTAAAAATATCCTCATATCAAAAACATCTGCACGGTTTCAGTAACTGCTTACAGTACTGTATTCTATGCACTATCAGCACTTCTGTTACCTTTTCCTGTGAAATTACTGTACTATTGTATACTGTTTTTTTTCTACATAGGATTGAGGGTCAGGGACGACAAGGGGGAAGGCCTCCTATGTTCACAGAACAGCAAGAGAGGGAGATAGTAAACATGGTTTTGGCCAACAATGCTATAACACTCAAGCAGCTCCAAGCTAACATTGTCAATAACCACGCCATTTTCAACGATATCCATCAGGTCTCAACATCAACACTGGCACGCATCCTAAAAAAAAAACATATTCAAATGAAGCAAATTTATCGAGTGCCTTTCGAGCGCAATTCCGAAAGGGTGAAACGACTGCGGCATGATTATGCAGATGTATGTATTCACTTTAGCAGTGTGATCTTGCATACTGTCTCATAATCTTTTACTGTACTGTAATATGTATACTAGATCTACACTGAACTACACAATTTTGCCTGACACTGTTTTTCAGAGAGTTTTACGAATGGATGGAGAAGAGATCCAGCATGAGTTCATTTACGTAGATGAGGCTGGGTTCAACCTGACGAGAACACGAAGGAGGGGAAGAAACATCATTGGCCACAGGGCTATAGTCAATGTCCCAGGGCAACGTGGGGGTAATATAACACTCTGTGCAGCCATTACACAGAATGGGGTCCTCCACCGCCATGCCCATATGGGCCCTTACAACACAGCACTCATACTTACATTCTTGGACCAATTGCACAACATAACAGCAGCAAATCGAATTTATCATATGCAATACATTGTTGTCTGGGACAATGTGTCTTTCCACCGCTCTGCTCTGGTTCAGAACTGGTTTCAGCAACATCCACATTTCACCGTCCTATATCTTCCACCATACTCTCCATTCCTCAACCCTATAGAAGAGTTTTTCTCGGCATGGCGGTGGAAGGTATATGATCTCCGTCTCCAGGCTGAGGTACCCCTCATCCAAGCCATGGAGGAGGCCTGTGACCAGATGGAGGTAGCAGCAATGCAAGGATGGATTCGTCATTCAAGACGTTTCTTTCCAAGGTGTCTTGCTAATGACAACATTGCCTGCGATGTTGATGAAATTCTCTGGCCAGATCCAGCTAGGCGAAGAGACAATGTGTAGTTATTTTTTGTAATTTTTTTTTGAACTTACAATACGTAAAGTGACGTTTGGTTACAGTATTATGAATCTCCATGTCAACATTTTGGGCGTGTTGAGAAATAAATGAGTTTCTTCAGTCTGCAACATTGGTCTTGTGTAGTGTTTGGTGAATTTACATTATATTTGTACTTTGTTGATAGTAGCCTACTCTAATCATAGGGAAGTAGAAGTGCTKAAAGTGTTTTAGGTTTATCACAGCAGAGTGTAACTCGTGCAAACAGAGTATAGTAATGTGAAACGTGTGTGTTTCATATGGTAACAAAGTGTGGTTTTTAAAAAGAAGTSTATAGWTTTTACAAGAGTGTTTAATTTTGCAAAGGATCTGTAGTGTTTTGCTAATTGGATGTGTGGTTGTGCTAATTGTGTGTAGTGTTTTGAAAACACGGGCCCTGTTTTGAAAATCGTGCTTAAGCAATCAAAAAAAACTGTAACACAAATGACAACACACATGTCACTCAATTCAGTACTTCCTAGTTCCATGTATCAAACAGTTATTTCAGTTATATTAAAACCAGGAAAATCTGGAGAGTCCCCTGTTGATTATAAACCCCTCAGTATAATACAATAAGTAAAAAAACAAGATATAGGTTTATCAATAATGGCTGTAAATGCCGAAAAGGCTTTCGACCATCTTGCATGTCCTTTTCTATTCAAAACTTTGGAACTCTCCAGCTGAAATAATACATTTAATAAAAAATTTGTATAAATGTCCTAAAGCAAAAATAAACACAAATAATACACTAGTTGATTAAATTACCTTAGAAAGGGGCATAAGACAGGGATGTCCCCTCTCCTCCCTCCTGTTTGCACTGGCAATTGAACCGCTTGCAGAGAGAATTAGACAGGACCCATTGTCAATGGAGCAGTCCGCAGTAGGCTACGGTGCGTTCTGTGTACTGCATGCGTTCCAATATTTTCATCTCGTGCGTTGCTTAACCGCGTGGTGGGACAAATGGAAGTACACACAGACTACAACTAGCTAGCGTTTAGCTAATTGAAAAGCGAAGCACATGTACGGAAAATGCAGGCTAGACATCCGGCAAAACAAAACGCATATGCATCTGCTGGACATCAGGCATAAGTGTTGGTCATCGTTTCACACTGATTGCAACTCGTTACGGCATGATAGCATTCAGTCCCGCTATGCTCCATGTTTCAATGGGAAACACTGTTATTGCCTGGCATTACATTTGATGGTGTACACTGTAAAGTATGTAGACAGCCCTGTCTGGGCTGTTGTGTCATACCCAGGATCTTATACACACACACACACAAGCATTAACCGTGGCAAGGTCGTAAAACAGACTCTGACACGGAGATAAGGCGAAAGAGAAATCATGAGTGAAAGAAATTCAGCTCCAGTGCGGGGATCAGTATTACTAGAGGTGCCTGGTGTGTAGTAGTAGTAGTAGTCTGAACAATGTGGATGGTTTCTCTCTCTCAGGTCTCTTTTCCTCACTTTCTCTGCCTCCCATTCTCTTTCTCAGTGAGTCTTTTTTCCTCACTTTCTGTGCCTACCCTTCTCTCTCCCTCAACCTGTTGCTTGTCTGCTTCTCATTGTTTTTACTTTCTCTCTCTTGGCTCTCTGATTTCTGTCGGTCAATCATGCTTCTCACCAATTTCTCAGCCTCTACTCTCTCTTACTTTTTCATTGTTTTATTATGTCCCTAGCTGCTTCTCAGTCACACACTGTTTGCCTCACTGGCTGTCAATCTCTTGCTTTCTCTTTCACTGCTTATTTTTACTCTTCCTCCCTATACCTTCTATCTCCACCTTTGTCGCTGCCTCTTGTTTTGTATTCTCTCTCTCACTCTCTCTCTGTCTTCCCCTGACCCTCCCTCTGTCTCTCTGTCTACCTTTCTCCCTCTCTCAGTCTACATCTCTCCCCATCTCTCATAAGGTGAATGCACCAATTTGTAAGTCGCTCTGGATAAGAGCGTCTGCTAAATGACTTAAATGTAAATGTAAATGTAATGTGAGCTTGCCTGCCACTGTACAGCAGGCATTGGGTCTTGCGCAACCCCTGTGCTGTGCTGCCTGTCTGTGTGACTGTGTAGCCAGTGGGGCTGGAGCAGTATTTGTATGGCATTACCTCAGTCCCACTCCTCTGACACGTACCACATTCCTAGAAGAGGGTTGACTTTCAGCCACACAGACAGACTCACTCGCTTGCACCTGAAAGTGAAGGGGGGCAGCTTACGCAATGGCCTGGGGAATTGCTCAACCTCTCCCTCACCGCCAACAGGAACGGTGTCGACACACCGGGAGAGAAAACAAAAGCCAGAGCAAATAAGTCACTATAGTAACTATCAACACATGCAACCAGCAATTCAATATTTAAATGGGGCCCTCCTCCCTCTCTTCCAAAAACGAATCATTGAGAGGTTGCTGCACTAGCAGACTAGCCCGAGGCATGTTACTGTAGTTAATAATATACAGGTTTCACTGTCTGTGCTGGCTTGTGGTGCATCTGTATGGACAATCTGAGTGTGTCTGGTGTGATAAATACTCATCATCACCATCATCCTCTAGCCTCTTACAACCATCCTGATCTCACAGACATTTCAGGAAAGTCACACTGAGTTCCAAGAACGCATCACGACAGTGGTCTGTGTAGGCCCCTTGAGGACACCCAAACCCATCTGATCCTACTCTGTTGTTACTCGTCTGGAAGCGTTCTACACAAGGAGGCTTGAACAAAGAAGAAGACCATCCAAGAGATAAAGTGAATACCACGTCAGTGACATTAACACAATTACACCCTGCCTATTTGTTTAAACCCAGAAGTTCAGTGAAACTATGTTGTGAGGTAATAGCAGGTTGCTGAGTTTTTCCTCATAACAGGATGTTTCCTCATAATAGGGATGTTCCACAGAATTGACTTCTACCTCTGATTGCTAAAACTTCTATTTAATTCATCAGGAAAAATAAAGGCTCAAATTATCACAGGCTTCAACTAATGACAGAACCATCACCTTTCAGAATCCCACTTCTCCACAGTTCGCTAAACACTCTACTGTCATTTTCATTAAGTGTATGTGATTGTTGGAGTTACATCATGCGGCGCTTTACTAACTCTCCCCAGTGGGAGTTCCCAACAAGAAAATAAAGAGACTTTTATTCAACTGTCAAAAGCGAACAAGGCCTGCAATTTGAATCAAACAGAGTGCCGATGGTAGAGGAAGATTATTTTTGACCCTGGTGTATGACCCTCTATTGAATTGACATACTGCATTACAGAGTGTTTCATCAGAGTTCCATTCCCAAGCCTGCGTGTACTGAAATGGCTGCCACTACCATAGCAGTCATCTGGGCAAGGGGAGTTAATTATTGTATAAGGAATGGGGGTGATATAAGCCTGAAGTAATACGAAGAATGGGGTTGGGGGAGGAGAGGAGGCGGTGTGCAAAAAGTGGACATGTATTTTTCCCTTTGTGAGACTTTATAAGTTAATTCTTGCATATGGGAACTACAGTAACAGTACAGCTCTATTTTATCAACTGTAATCTCTGAAGTATATCATAACCTATTCATATCAGTGCATGCATTAGTATCTAGTGGATATCAAATCCCTTCCATCAATCAATCTTTAATTCTCAACTGGGAATTAATACTGTACAACCAAGCTTACTAGTCTTTATTAAAGTTGTACACTGGATGAACTCCTTCAGTTCCAGGACATTTCTCATGTATCTGTCCATACCCACCCAGCTATGTGGACAAAGTGTTTGCTTCCTTTTCCTTCCTGGTTTGCGACCCGGCTTCATGGGCAACAGGGAGTCCGATGCTGTGGCAACCGAGGGGAAGGAGCTAGGAGGAAGGAAGAGACGAGGAAATTAATCAAAGCTCAGATAAAGCACAGATAGTTCTATGGATTTCCTGCTCGTAGCAGGATGAAGCTCCCAGCACTGAGATGAGATGACTGATAGTTATTTTCTAACGAACGGCATTAATAGTGGGGCTTGCGAATACTTCCGACTTCTCGTTATTCAGCCCCCATTGATTTTGGTACAATGTTTGACCCAGTTAGCATAAGAACACGGCATAAGCCATGGCAAAATGTGTAGAATCCCAGATAATTTGTCTTAAACCTGCAATTTTTTCTCTCTCAGCCCCATGACAAAATGTGTAGAATTTTAGGTTTCTAGCTATTATCTGTACAGTCCCTCAGTCGAGCAGTGAATTTTAAACAAAGAAGGCCACCTATACATAGACAAAAATAATTTTAAAAAGCAGACATTGAATATCCCTTTGTGCATGATGAAGTTATTAGTTACATTTTGGATGTTGTATCAATACACCCAGCCACTACAAAGTTCCAGTAACATGAAACACAAGGCCAAATCTACACTGGAATTCCTTACCGAGAAGACAGTGAATGTTTCATTTCCCATCCTTTGTGGGCTCTGCCTGTCAAGCAGCAGAAGGGCGCACTTGCCGATATACTATTAGCTGACAATGTTTACTTTGCAAGCTTCAGAGGGGTTTAGTTGTAGAAGGCACATTTCAGTTGAAGGCATTCAGTTGTACAACTGACTAGGTATCCCCCCTTTCCCTTTCCCTTTCTGGTAGAAACTTTGTACAGTTGGCTAAACACAGTGGTAAATAGACCTAATGTACTTTTCCCCCCAACCAAACTAGGCCTATCTAGCAAAGTTAGGTAACATTATTCCTTTTTCAACATTGCTTTTAAGAGTGTTTAATCACGGCTACATTGATTAATGGATCACATCAAATTCGCTAGCTAGCTAATAACAGATCACGTCAATATGGCTAGTTAACAAGCTATCTTTCAGGGGATGAACTAGATGGCTATATTTGTTTGCCATCTACAGTGGTGATGACAGTAGTCCGACTGACAACTTTGCCAATGTCAAGCTCTTTCCAAAAGCCTAATCTCTGATGAAGCAAGCTAAATGGCACGTTGTTTTCTTAGCTAGCTGGCTACATGCCAAATGGATAGGCTACCCTCACCTATATGAAAATACATGATAAATTGATGTTTACTGATCTTGAAAAGCATGCAGTTATTTGCTCTATAACTCTGATAGAGCTAAATGTGAAAAAAATAGGAAATATGTAGTTCTGACTGTGTGCTTTAAGAGGTGATGATATTAAAACCAAATACACTGAACAAAAATATAAAAGGCAACATGTTAAGTGTTGGTCTCATGAGCTGAAATAAAAGATCCCTGAAATGTTCCATACAAACATTTAACTCAAATTTTGTGCACAAATTTGTTTACATCCCTGTTAGTGAACATTTCTCCTTCACCAAGATAATCCTTCCACCTGACAGGTGTGGCATATCAAGAAGAACCTGATTAAACAGCATGATCATAACACAGGTGCACCTTGTGCTGGGGACAATAAAGGGGCACTCTAAAATGTGCAGTTTTGTCACACAACACAATGCCACAGATGTCTCAAGTTTTGGGGGAACGTGCAATTGGCATGCTGACTGCAGGAATGTCCACCAGAGTTGTTGCCAGAGAATGCAATGTTAATTTCTCTACCATAAGCTACCTCCAACATAATTTTAGAGAATTTGGCAGTACATCCAACCTGCCTCACAACCGCAGACCCCGTGTATGGCGTTGTGTGGGCGAGCGGTTTGTTGATGTCGACATTGTGAACAGAATGCCCCATGGTGGTGGTGGGGTTATGGTATGGGCGAGCATAAGCTACGGACAACGAACACAATTGCATTTTATCGATGGCAATTTGAATGCATAGAGATATTAAAAAGATTCTGAGGCCCATTGTTGTGCCATTCATCCGCCGCCATCACCTCATGTTTCAGCATGATAATGAACGGCCCCATGTCGCAAGGATCTGTACACAARTCCTGGAAGCTGAAAATGACCCGGTTCTTCCATGGCCTGCATACTTACCAGACATGTCACACATTGAACATGTTTGGGATGCTTTGGATCGTGTTCAGGTTCCCGCCAATATCCAGCAACTTCTCACAGCCATTGAAGAGGTGTGAGAAAACATTCCACAGTCCACAATCAACAGCCTGATCAACTCTATGCGAAGGAGATGTGTCGCGCTGCAAGTGGCAAATGGTGGACACACCAGATACTGTCTGGTTTTCTGATCCACACCTTACCTTTTTTAAAAAGGTATCTGTGACCAACAGATGCATATCTGTATTCCCAGTCAGGTGAAATTTACAGATTAGGGCTTAATGAATTTATTTAAATTGACTGTAACTCACTAAAATCTTTGAAATTATTGCATGTTAAGTTTATGTTTTTGTTCCGTATTGTCATAACTTTTATTTAACAATTTCTTGGAAATGGCACGTAGTTGTCAATGGTTTTAGCGGAGCTGGGGTCTCCTTGTCGAACACTCACTGACACTGACATTTTATTGATCAGGAAATAGGAAACACTGTCTCCACCGATAAATCCACGATAATTGAGAATTTCAATAAGCATTTTTCTACGGCTGGTCATGCTTTCCACCTGGCTACCCCTACCCCGGTCAACTGCCCTGCACCCCCCACAGCAACTCGCCCAAGCCTCCCCATTTCTCCTTCACCCAAATCCAGATAGCTGATGTTGTCACAACTTCCGCCGAAGTCGGTTCCTCTCCTTGTTRGGGTGGCGTTCGGCGGTCGACGTCACCGGTCTTCTAGCCATCGCCGATCCACCTTTCATTTTCCATTTGTTTTGTCTTGTTTTCCCGCACACCTGGTTTATATTCCCTCATTACTTGACGTGCATATAACCCTCTGTTCCCTCCATGTCTGTGTGTGGAATTGTTTGTTGTAAAGTGTATGTGCACTTCAGACTGGTTTGAGACGGGTTATTTCAACCCGTATTTTGTTGTTCTGGGTGAAGTTTGTTTTGCCGCATTAAACTGCTCCGGTTGTTACCCATTTCTGRTCCCCTGCGCCTGACTTCCCTGCAGCCAGTTACGCACCTCTTACAGATGTTCTGAAAGAGCTGCAAAATGTGGACCCTTACAAATCAGCTGGGCTAGACAATCTGGACCATCTCTTTCTAAAATGATCTGCCAAAATTTGCAACCCCTGTTACTAGCATGTTCAACCTCTCTTTCGTATCGTCTGAGATCCTCAAAGATTGGAAAAATGKCGCGGTCATCCCCCTCTTCAAAGGGGGAGACACTCTAGACCCAAACTGCTACAGACCTATATCTATCCTACCCTGCCTGTCTAAGGTCTTCGAAAGCCAAGTTAACAAACAAATCACCGACCATTTCGAATCGCACCGTACCTTCTCCGCTATGCAATCTGGCTTCCGAGCTGGTCATGGGTGCACCTCAGCCATGCTCAAGATCCTAAACAATATCTTAACTGCCATCGATAAGAGACAATACTGTGCAGCCGTATTCATTGACCTGGCCAAGACTTTCTACTCTATCAATCACCACATTCTTATCGGAAGACTCAACAGCCTTGGTTTCTCAAATGACTGCCTCGCCTGGTTCACCAACTACTTCTCTGATAGAGTTCAGTGTGTCAAATCGGAGGGCCTGTTGTGCGGACCTCTGGCAGTCTCTATGGGGGTGCCACAGGGTTCAATTCTCGGGCCGACTCTCTTCTCTGTATACATCAATGATTTTTTCTTGCGGCTGGTGATTCTCTGATCCACCTCTACGCAGACGACACCATTCTGTATACTTCTGGACCTTCTTTGGACACTGTGTTAACTAACCTCCAGACGAGCTTCAATGCCATACAACACTCCTTCCGTGGCCTCCAGCTGCTCTTAAATGCAAGTAAAACTAAATGCATGCTCTTCAACCCGATCGCTGCCCGCACCTGCCCGCCCGTCCAGCATCACTACTCTGGACGGTTCTGACCTAGAATACGTGGACAACAACAAAGGCCTAGGTGTCTGGTTAGACTGTAAACTCTCCTTCCAGACCCACATTAAGCCTCTCCAATCCAAAATTAAATCTAGAATTGGCTTCCTATTTCGCAACAAAGTCTCCTTCACTCATGCTGCTAAACATACCCTCGTAAAACTGACTATCCTACCGTTCCTCGACTTCTGCGATGTCATTTACAAAATAGCCTCCAACACTCTACTCAACAAATTGGATGCAGTCTATCACAGTGCCATCCGTTTTGTCACCAAAGCCCCATATACTACCCACCACTGCGACCTGTATGCTCTCGTTGGCTGGCCCTCGCTTCATACTCGTCGCCAAACCCACTGYCTCCAGGTCATCTACAAGTCTTTGCTAGGTAAAGCCCCGCCTTATCTCAATTCACTGGTCACCATAGCAGCACCCACCCGCAGCACGCGCTCCAGCAGGTATATTTTACTGGTCATCCCCAAAGCCAACACTTCCTTTGGCTGCCTTTCCTTCCAGTTCTCTGCTGCCGATGACTGTAACGAACTGCAAAAATCGCTGAAGCTGGAGACTCTTATCTCCCTCACTAMCTTCAAGCACCAGCTGTCAGAGCAGCTCACAGATCATTGCACCTGTACATAGCCCATCTGTAAATAGCCCATCCAACTACCTCATCCCCATACTGTATTTATTTATTTACTTTGCTCCTTTTTACCCCAGTATCTCTACCTCCACATTCATCTTCTGCACATCTACCACTCCAGTGTTTAATTGCTATATCGTAATTACCTCGTCACTATGGCCTATTTTATTGCCTTACCTCCCTTATCTTACCTCATTTGCACACACTATATATATATACTTGGCCAGGTTGCAGTTGTAAATGAGAGATACGTTGCGGTGGCGGTGGATACGTTGATCCTGCTGCTTTGATTGGATAGATGTCTCCGTTCACTCGCTGCACCCGGTCACTTCTTGAATGTTTCGGTCTGATCATTTAGATTGCTGCTGCCTCCTGGAGCRTGCTACTATGATACATCAATAGGTGAGGACGTTTTCTAGCAAGCTATCAATGTCCATAATATCTAACAAGCGAAGCGAGAGGAGGGAAAAAAGAAGAAACGAGTGACAGCAAACTTGTCTGCCTGCTGCAAATTTTTTGTTGCCTYCTGCAACAGAAACATCGCTCTCTTGCATTAAAGGGTAACTACACCCAAAAATCTAAATTTATTTTATTTTTCCCAGACCTAAAAAAAAAGGTCTCCTGATGTGGTTTAAGCATTCTTAGAACATCCAATTTGTTGTTTTTATATTTAAAAGGTGTGAATTTGAGAGCAATTTTTTCTTTTACTTGAACAAACTGACACCTGGAAAAACTAAACTGAGAAAATTGAATCAGGTGTGTATATACAGTGGGGCAAAAAAGTATTTAGTCAACCACCAATTGTGCAAGTTCTCCCACTTAAAAAGATGAGAGAGGCCTGTCATTTTCATCATAGGTACACTTCAACTATGACAGACAAAATGAGAAAAAAAATCCAGAAAATCACATTGTAGGATTTTTTATGAATTTATTTGCAAATTATGGTGGAAAATAAGTATTTGGTCAATAACAAAAGTTTATCTCAATACTTTGTTATATACCCTTTGTTGGCAATGACAGAGGTCAAACGTCTTCACAAGGTTTTCACACACTGTTGCTGGTATTTTGGCCCATTCCTCCATGCAGATCTCCTCTAGAGCAGTGATGTTTTGGGGCTGTTGCTGGGCAACACGGACTTTCAACTCCCTCCAAAGATTTTCTATGGGGTTGAGATCTGGAGACTGGCTAGGCCACTCCAGGACCTTGAAATGCTTCTTACGAAGCCACTCCTTCGTTGCCCGGGCGGTGTGTTTGGGATCATTGTCATGCTGAAAGATCCAGCCACGTTTCATCTTCAATGCCCTTGCTGATGGAAGGAGGTTTTCACTCAAAATCTCACGATACATGGCCCCATTCATTCTTTCCTTTACACGGATCAGTCGTCCTGGTCCCTTTGCAGAAAAACAGCCCCAAAGCATGATGTTTCCACCCCCATGCTTCACAGTAGGTATGGTGTTCTTTGGATGCAACTCAGCATTCTTTGTCCTCCAAACACGACGAGTTGAGTTTTTACCAAAAAGTTCTATTTTGGTTTCATCTGACCCTATGACATTCTCCCAATCTTCTTCTGGATCATCCAAATGCTCTCTAGCAAACTTCAGACGGGCCTGGACATGTACTGGCTTAAGCAGGGGGACACGTCTGGCACTGCAGGATTTGAGTCCCTGGCGGCGTAGTGTGTTACTGATGGTAGGCTTTGTTACTTTGGTTCCAGCTCTCTGCAGGTCATTCACTAGGTCCCCCCGTGTGGTTCTGGGATTTTTGCTCACCGTTCTTGTGATCATTTTGACCCCACGGGGTGAGATCTTGCGTGGAGCCCCAGATCGAGGGAGATTATCAGTGGTCTTGTATGTCTTCCATTTCCTAATAATTGCTCCCACAGTTGATTTCTTCAAACCAAGCTGCTTACCTATTGCAGATTCAGTCTTCCCAGCCTGGTGCAGGTCTACAATTTTGTTTCTGGTGTCCTTTGACAGCTCTTTGGTCTTGGCCATAGTGGAGTTTGGAGTGTGACTGTTTGAGGTTGTGGACAGGTGTCTTTTATACTGATAACAAGTTCAAACAGGTGCCATTAATACAGGTAACGAGTGGAGGACAGAGGAGCCTCTTAAAGAAGAAGTTACAGGTCTGTGAGAGCCAGAAATCTTGCTTGTTTGGAGGTGACCAAATACTTATTTTCCACCATAATTTGCAAATAAATTCATTAAAAATCCTACAATGTGATTTTCTGGATTTTCTTTTATCATTTTGTCTGTCATAGTTGAAGTGTACCTATGATGAAAATTACAGGCCTCTCTCATCTTCTTAAGTGGGCGAACTTGCACAATTGGTGGCTGACTAAATACTTTTTTGCCCCACTGTATGCTATGCTCAGTTAACTTATGTGTCCCCCCCGGGGGGCAGAGGTGCTCCGAGGGAAGGGGTAACGTCTTTCCGGCCAGTGGGWCCCTCTTCCCACTGATCCCCCTCCAGCCCAGAGAGGACTACATGAACATCCCGCTATCATCCAAATATGTTGTAATATGTATTTTATTTAATGCCTCGTTGTCTTCTATGCTCTATTATGACAGTTGGCATATACTGTGGTATTTTGGTAGGAGAGTGTATAAAGGTGTAGTGGTCCGAGTGTAGCTATTTCTGATTAAATGTGTGATCTAACTGCCCCACAATCCAAAGTAATAAGGTTGATATAGTAGTATATCAAAGTAATTAGAACAGTTATTTTACTTGACTATATGTAACTGCTTTGCTTTAAATAGTAAAATTAAACTTTTTAAACTTTTTACACTACCACAAAAACTAATTTTAAAGACCAAAAGCAAGCCCCACTACGTTACTTCATGTAAAGTTACCATCTAAGTTAGTTATTATACAACATTTGAATGACCTTGTCATGAGATATCAAATGGACTTTTGACTGATCTCAAAGTGCTAGACTCATATCAATCTGTCAAATGTGTCAAAGTGCTAGTCAAGTAAAGTGTCTCTGAATAGTCTTTCTTACTTTTGCTTTTGTTTTTGGCATGGATTGTACAGCCCTCATTGCATAGTACTCGTACTCCACATGCAGTTCTGGGGCCTGTTCTATCCGCCGCTGCTTGATCTCGGTGGCCTGGTTACTCACAGGCAATCATATGAGCAGGGAGTGGAAACGCTGGCTAAACCACAGACCTCAGCCCCACCACTCCACTCCAGTAGCCCCCCTTTCCTGCAGGCCTTGTGGTTGCCAGTGAGACTGTGGGACTGTGAGGGGGGCTGAGAAGGGAAATCCTCACAGAGATTCAGATGGGAAGTGTCCCAGATAATTGCATCCTGATTCCTGACTATTGTCCCTGCCCTGTCTCCAGGGTCCTTAGTGACATCCCCTGACCACAGACGACCTGTGGGGGAGAATCAATCATGCTGAGCCACTTTAAATCTACATCTAGATACCCACTAATGTCAGCTTAGCTGAATCACAGAGAACAATTAAGCCAAAATAGTAATCTTTCCTCAGCTTGGAAAGCATCCAATTAGCAACTAACTCGTATTAACTATTAGCAATATGAGTATGACAGACAGAGGGAAAGGTGCCAGGTGTAAAAGTATCTGTAAAACCACAGAACTGTATACTTTAAAGCAGCATCGTCATTGGTGAATCTCACAGGCCGTGACATGCCTACCCAGCGAGAGGACCCACACCTACTGCTGAGCTCATCTAAAACACATATATAGTCAATATGGAGTCAACACCAAACCCTACTACCCACACTAGAGACCTTTTAATCTGTACCGCAGTTACAGAAAGACTTAGTCATTTACACCCAGTGGCCAGTTTATTACACCAACCTGTTCACGAAAATGGTATCTCAGAACGCACAACTCATTGACCCTTGTCATGGATGGGCTATTGCAGCAGACGACCACACTGGGTTTCACTACTATTAGCTAAAAACAAGAAGAAGTGGCTCCATTGGGCACGCGATCACCGACACTGGACAAATCACGGTTTCTGTTGCGTCATGCTGATGGCAGAGTCAGGATTTGGCATAAGCAGCATGAGTCTAAGGCCCCATCCTGCATGGTGTCAACATGTTCCTAATAAACTGACCACTGAGTGTATATTGTTACATCATTCCACACACTGACACCTTTCTGTAGTCTTCGACAGCCACTGACCAACATCTGTTAAGTCAGAGTGGCTCAATACTAGCCAGTAAATGTAAACTCCTTCAAATCAAAGAAAAACAAAACCCTGTATTAAAGACTATTGGATCTGAGAATCTATTGAATCCAATWGCTAGATATTTGGGGAACTATACTGATTTGACCACAAGCCTAGGGCTTCTGTCAGAAAGAATGAGTGAAAGAGAAAGGCCTGTAAAATCCCACAAATACCTCTGTTTTAATGATCAGACCTTCATCTTGTATGGTAAAACAGAGCTAAACAACAAGCGAAAAGCACCCTGCTGTTTTGGTCCATGCTGTATGTATGAGTGGTGAGTGTATCCAGACCAAGCTGTGCTCTGTCTCTTGGTATAGCCCAGCATTAATGGCAGACCACCATTGAGTCAGAAAACTTGGCCCCTGATTTCATCACATTTTGTTATGAAAGGCATGTGATTCAGAGAGAAAACGCAGCCGACTCAAGGCCACCTTCGTGCCTGGGTGTGGAAATGCATTTGAAATGTCGCTCTCAATATAGAGATAGCGCCGTTGCACCAGCCAGCAGCTATGAAATAGTAGCTTGAGMGCTGTTTATAATGCACATCTATTGAGTCCCATATTGGCACCCTATTCTCTATATTATGCACTACTTTTGATCAGACCCCTATGGGCCCTGGTCAAAGATACTGCACTATGTAGGGAATAGGATGCCATTTGGGACACAGCCATAGTGGGTGAACTCTAGCTTGGACTGAAGGTTAGTGAGCCACGGCAACACATATATTTCATTTGGTTGACCCCAATCCTGCCTTATACTACAGTACCAGTGAAAATGCCATGTTAATTTTGTGTTCTGTTGAAAATAGGAAATTGCTGATGTGGCATGTGTAAATCTTGTGTACTTGTTTGTGGTTTGCCGTAATGGTAGAAACACAAATAGAGCACACTAGAGGGAAATGAATGAGCTCAATGTGTGGCCTTATCAGCCAGAACCAAAATACCTTTCTCAGTATTTCACTGGGCCTTAGTTAATTCTCCATTGACCTGGGCATCCACTGGCTCTCTTCTAGTACACCCAGGCTCCTTGGCTTCTATGCCAGTTTAGTATGATTTCATTTAGCCCACGTTATGATTTTATTAGTCAGAAGGCTCTCATTGAGATTGTATCTGTTGCCCTCGACTACAGGCTCTGCTCGCTTGCGAAAGGTCATTTCAGTTTCAGAGGCCTCATGCTATGTTTACACAAGACTCGAAGACATGTGTTTGACATGACTCACATAACCACGTAAGCAGGAGTTCTTTGTGAAGACAGGGGTTTATTGTTTTGATAGAAAAGGGCAAAAGACAGTACTAGGGTATCAAAGACAGATTGTCTGTACCTTTCCATTGGCTAAAGTTAAGCAATAGCCTACAGCAGGAGAATTAAAAGGTTCAAGAAGTTCTTCAAAGTTCATAGACTTTTCTTCTTTCTTTTGATGGTACCAAAAAAAGGTTACATGAGAAAAGAAAGTCTAATAATATATCAAATAAATGTGTATTTGTTACACGCTTCGTAAACAACATGTGTAGACTAACAGTGAAATGCTTACAGTACTTACGGGCCCTTCCCAACAACGCAGCGAGAAAAAAAGAGAAATAATAAAAACATTAATAATAATAAATACACAATGAGTAACGACAACTTGGCTATATACACGTGGTACCAGTACCGAGTCGATGTGCAGGGGTACAAGGTAATAGAGGTAGATATGCACATATAGGTAGGGATAAAGTGACTAGGCAACAGGATAGATAATGAACAGTAACAGCAGTGTATGTGATGCGTCAAAAGAGTTAGTGCAAAAAGGTTCAATGCAGATAGTCCGGGTGGCTATTGGTTAACTATTTAGCAGCCTTATGGCTTGGGGGTAGAAGCTGTTCAGGGTCCTGTTGGTTCCAAACTTCGGTACAGCTTGCCGTGCAGTACCAGAAAGAACAGTCTTGGGTGGCTGGAGACCATTTTTAGGGCCTTCCTCTGACACCGCCTGGTATAGAAGTCCTTGATGTCAGGGAGCTCGGCCCCAGTGATATATTGGGCCGTACACACTACCCGGTCAGATGCCAAGCAGTTGCCATACCAAGCGGTGATGCAGCCAGTCAAGATGCTCTCAATGGTGCAGCTGTAAAACCTTTTGAGGATCTGAGGCCCCATGTCGAATCTTTTCAGCCTCCAGAGGGGGAAGAGGCYTTGTTTTGCCCTCTTCGCAACTGTGATGGTGTGTGTGGACCATGATAATATGTCCTATGCTATCCTATGTGGTGTGGAAAACGAGGAGCTCTCGACCTTCTCCAGTACAGCCCCGTCGATTTGGATGGTGGCGTGCTCGGCCCTCCATTTCCTGTAGTCCACGATCAGCTCCTTTGTCTTGCTGACGTTGAGGGAGAAGTTGTTGTCCTGGCACCACACTGCCTTGTCTCAGTCCTCCTCCCTGAAGGCGGTCTCATCGTCATCAGTGATCAGGCCATCACAGACATGTCTTAGGCAAACTTTAAGGGGAATTTCACCCTTGGGGAATCTGGGCATGTTATCATCATGTCTGAGGCATCAACACTAATTTGACGATGGAGCATCTATTAGCTACATGGAGACATTCAACCATACATGTTTCAACCGGAATATAGCAAATAGGATTCGAAACAAAGAGTTGGAGTTAGCTAACGTTAGAAGCTCAACTAAAGTCGATGCCAGCACCAAGAGGGCAGATTACAAATACGGTGCCTAGTTAAGTAAGTTATTTTTCCTGCAAGTCACCTAGCTAACTAACTTTATTTAATCTACTGAAACCCATATTTTGTATTTKTGGCTAACATAGTACTGTGATACAGTGGGGGGTAATCAAATTATTTTTTGTTTGCTAACTTAGCTAGCTAGGTAGCTAGCTAACCAGCTAAGTTAGTTAGCTAAACAACTACCGGTAGCCATATCTATGACTAAAAATAGAAGAGGTTTACAATCTGAGATCTTTTGTATTTTGATTGTAAAACCTCTTCTCTTTTTAGTCGTAGATATGGCTAGCTATTAAACAGAAAGCTACAATGTTACAACCAGCCACCTAATGCTAGGTTTGCCAGCAAACGTTAGCACATGACTGGAGTTGACTAGCTAGTTAGCCTGATGCCTGCTAACATCAGCAACTGTAAYTAATGTTACTAGCTAGCTATGTAACATCATTGACAAGGGTTGACATTGGTTATGATGACGACCTTGGATTAAGGTGACCAGATTTCTGAAATGAAAACTGGGGCCATTTCCAGTTCAGCGGTCAATATATCATTCAAATATCCAATGTTATTATCTATGAAATAAAAAAGTGGGACAATTCCGGTTCCATGTATTTAGTCTAACAGGCACACWGTGATAGACAGAGAAAACAACTATATTACAGAAACACTAAAGACAAGACAGAACTGTCCGATCTGAACAGCCATTCAGTGGTCCTGGTAGTCTGGGTAGAATAAGAGCAGAAGAGAACATGAGCAAAATTGAAAAAACAGAGACAATAGTAAATGTGAAATACTTAACATAATAAAGAAATAAGATGATGATGAAATTGGTAACTACATAATATACATATACCAACCTAATCTGTATATTTCTCAGAAGAATGTATTTTCTTCAGGATTGCTCTGTCTTTGGCCAGCTTCTCCATGAACTTCTGGCAGGGGAGGTTGAAGTTTGTCTTCACAATAAGCATGGCCTTGATGTTAGGAACAGTGAACCTATTTCTTGCTGCTGTCCATATATCATTGGGGTGGCAGGTAGCCTAGTGGTTAGAGCATTGGACTTGTAACCAAAAGGTTGCAAGATCAAATCCCCAAGCTGACAAGGTAAAAATCTGTRGTTCTGCCCTTGAACAAGGCAGGTAACCCACTGTTCCTAGGCCATCATAGAAAATAAGAATTTGTTCTTAACTGACTAACCACCTAGTTAAATAAAATCATTCATTTGGGAGAACACTCCCATGACAACAGATGCTAATCTAGCCAGGTTAGTGTGTGGGATGTCATTCTTTTTGAAGTGGGTATCTCTGAAGTTAACCTTGTCATTTGAGAACAAATTCTTATTTACAATGACGGCTCTTTTTTATTATATTTTTTTATTTAACCAGGTAGGCTAGTTGAGAACAAGTTCTCATTTACAACTACGACCTGGCCAAGATAAAGCAAAGCAGTGCGACAGAAACAACAACACAGAATAAACAAGCATACAGTCAATAACACAATAGAAAAAAAAGAAAGTCTAAATACAGTGTGTGCAAATGGCGTGAGGAGGTAAGGCAATAAATAGGCCATAGTAGCAAAGTAATTACAATTTAACAGATTAACACTGGAGTGATAAATGAGCAGATGATGATGAGCAGATGATGGTGTGTAAGTAGTGATACTGGTGTGTAAAAGGGCAGCAAAGTAAATAAAAATGAGGATGGGGATGAGGTAGGTAGATTGGGTGGGCTATTTACAGATGGACTATGTGCAGCTACAGCGATCGGTTAGCTGCTCAGATAGCTGATGTTTAAAGTTAGTGAGGGAAATGTAAGTCTCCAACTTCAGCGATTTTTGCAATTSGTTCCAGTCATTGGCAGCAGAGAACTGCGGCCCTGCCTTGTTCAGGGGCAGAACGACTTTACCTTGTCAGCTCAGGGATTCGATCTAGCAACCTTTCAGTTACTGGCCCAACACTCTAACCACTAGGCTACTTGCCACCCCAGATGTTTTCCATTCTTCAAGCYATCCCCCCTTTAGGAACTCTTGCTGGCCAGTAACCTCGTCAAACAGTGCATCCTCATTGATGGTCACGTTGGGGCATTTTTCCTGCAGTGTGGCTGCTGGATCTCTTCACGCTGACGTTGCCTTTTTAAAAGGAGACAATGTAAATCTTTTAGATTATCGGTGTGCTTTGCCCATGCTTGCAAGTAGTTCATAGCCGTAGTGAAGAATGATTGGGATGCTTTGAGAAAGCTTTCTTTAGACTTTGCTCCATTTTCCTCTAGCTCTCTCAGAAGTCCTCTGACCAAAACTGGAATGAAGTTGTCATCACGTCTTGCAGTCAATTTTGCCTCAACGTTTCTCAGAATTGCGGCTGATTTCACAGCACAGCGGTCCTGGCCTTCAAGCATCTTGATCGTGTCACTGAATACGGTCAGGTTTCCATGGATGAAGGTTAGCCAAAGTTTAGTCAGTGGATCTTCAAACATTGTTCACAGGACAATCGGGCATTTGACTTCAGAAAGAAAAAAGGATTTCAATGTCACATACATTTTCAGCACTCTTTCTAGAGCATGGACAGCCAGCGAACATTGTTGTGTAATAAAATGTTATGGTACTCCTGGCCAACAAACTCACAAAAGCTCTTCAGTCTTTCTACTCTGATGGTGAAAATATAAAAATATCCAAATATCTTTGTGAGCAGGTACTCAACATCAAGGGGAATCATATCCAAAGCTGTTCTGGCTGTGTTATGAATGATGTGGGCAGGACAACCTATGCCAATCATCTCCCACTGCAGAGCGTTTTTAACTTTGGTATGGACATTGACCTTCCCCAGCCTATTCAGTCCTCCAAAGTTGGTATTTGTGTTGTCGGCAGAGAATGCCACGACTTTGTTATCCAGGTAAAGTTTTGGGATGACCACCAGGACCTCAGCTACAATTTCCTCTGGTGTTTCCCCTTTCAATTCAACAAAATCAAGCAGTTATGTTTCCACAGATGTGCTGCCATCATATATCTTACAATATCTGACTACTATTGTCAGCAGCTTTACATGTCCATGATTGGATGCATCAATGGACAGGAACACAAATTCAACCTGGTCTAGGTCCTGTGTTACCAAAGTAGTTACCCATGGTGTAAACACGMTACTCACTATGGCGTCACATTTTGTCCTAGCACATYTAAACTTTGGCTCATAAAGCTTCCGTGTCAGTTGTGCTGTGCAGTCCATAGATCTGTACCTATGATTGTGTCGCATAGTGTGGTATGCAAAGACACCCTCCTGCACAGCTAAATTCATATTTTCTTGGGAAGGCACTATCTTCTTGAAGAATGGTGACAGAGGGCATACCAACACGGGCAACAGAGGCATTATGCTTTTTCGTCTTGTTTGATATTCTACCACTGCCGTTCTTCCCCCGCTGCCATTTGAAAAAGTGGAATTACCAAAGGTGCAGTGAACCATTCTATCGTCTTGACTGAGCGTTCAAATGGAAATTCTCTCATCATGGTGTCATTAAAATGGCATTTCCATTTCTTGGGAAAGAGCCATTGTACCTCCTCTGTCTGCTCTTCTTCACTCTCCTTGTCACTCTTCTTCTCTCTTAACTTTTTCTTCTCCTCCAATCCTTCTCCTCCTCTTTCTTCACTCGTCTTCCATCTCTTTCTTCCTTGTCCTTCTTTACCTTTCCACCTCATTCTACTTCACTACTCTCTCTTGTTCACTCTTTTACTCCCTTCATTTTTCCTTCTCTCTCTTCTCCTTCTCTCCAATCTTTAATAAAAAATAAACTCAGCAAAAAAAGAAACGTCCTCTCACTGTCAACTCGATTTATTTTCAGCAAACTTAACGTGTAAATATTTGTATGAACATAACAAGATTCAACATTGAGACATAAACTGAACAAGTTCCACAGACATGTGACTAACAGAAATGAAATCATGTGTGGCCACCAGCTGCATTAAGTATGGGTAGTGCATCTCCTCCTCATGGACTGCACAGATTTGCCAGTTCTTTGCTGTGAGATGTTACCCCACTCTTCCACCAAGGCACCTGCAAGTTCCCAGACATTTCTTGGGGGAATGGCCCTAGTCCTCACCCTCCGATCCATCAGGTCCCAGACGTGCTCAATGGGATTGAGATCCGGGCTCTTCGCTGGCCATGGCAGAACCTTGACATTCCTTTCTTGCAGGAAATCACGCACAGAACGAGCAGTATGGCTGGTGGCATTGTCATGCTGGAGGGTCATGGCAGGATGAGCCTGCAGGAAGGGTACCACATGGTCGAGGAGGATGTCTTGCCAGTAATGCACAGTATTGAGATTGCCTGCAATCACAACAGGCTCAGTCCAATGATGCTGTAACACACCGCCTCAGACCATGACGGACCCTCCACCTCCAAATCGATCCTGCTCCAGAGTAAAGGCCTCGGTGTAACGCTCAGTCCTTCGACGATAAACGCGAATCCGACAATCACCCCCGGCGACTCGTCAGTGAAGAGCACTTTTTGCCAGTCCTGTCTGGTCCAGCAACGGTCGGTTTGTGCCCATAGGCAACGTTGTTGCCGGTGATGTCTGGTGAGGACCTGCATTACAACAGGCCTACAAGCCTTCAGTCCAGCCTCTCTCAGCCTATTGCGAACAGTCTGAGCACTGATGGAGGGATTATGCGTTCCTGGTGTAACTCGGGCAGTTGTTGATGCCATCCTGTACCTGTCCCGCAGGTGTGATGTTCGGATGTACCGATCCTGTGCAGGTGTTGTCACACGTGGTCTGCCACTGCGAGGACAATCAGCTGTCCGTCCTGTCTCCCTGTAGCGATGTCTTAGGCGTCTCACAGTACAGACATTGCAATTTATTGCCCTGGCCCCATCTCAAATCAAATGTATTTATATAGCCCTTCTTACATCAGCTGATATATCAAAGTGCTGTACAGAAACCCAGCCTAAAACCCCAAACAGCAAGCAATGCAGGTGTAGAAGCATGGTGGCTAGGAAAAACTCCCTAGAAAGGTCAAAACCTAGGAAGAAACCTAGAGAGGAACCAGGCTATGAGGGGTGGCCAGTCCTCTTCTGGCTGTGCCGGGTGGAGATTATAACAAAACATGGCCAAGATACTCAAATGTTCATAAATGACCAGCATGGTCAAATAATAATAATCACAGTAGTTGTCGAGGGTGCAACAAGTCAGCACCTCAGGAGTAAATGTCATTTGGCTTTTCATAGCCGATCATTGAGAGTATCTCTACCGCTACAGCTGTCTCTAGAGAGTTGAAAACAGCAGGTCTGGGACAGGTAGCACATCCGGTGAACAGGTCAGGGTTCCATAGCCGCGGGAGAGAAAGAAAGAAGGAGAGAACAAATTAGAGAGCATACTTAAATTCACACAGGACACAGGATAAGACAGGAGAAATACTCCAGATATAACAGACTGACCCTAGCCACCCGACACATAAACTACTGCAGCATAAATACTGGAGGCTGAGACAGGAGGGGTCAGGAGACACTGTGGCCCCATCCAATGATACCCCCGGACAGGGCCAAACAGGCAGGATATAACCCCACCCACTTTGCCAATGCACAGCCCCCACACCACTAGAGGGATATCTTCAACCACCAACTTACTATCCTGAGACAAGGACGAGTATAGCCCACAAAGATCTCCGCCACGGCACAACCAAGGGGGGGGGGGGGGCAACCCAGACAGGAAGACCACGTCAGCGACTCAACCCACTCAAGTGACGCACCCCTCCTAGGGACGGCATGGAAGAGCACCAGTAAGCCAGTGACTCTGCTCCTGTAATGGGGTTAGAGGCAGAGAATCCCAGTGGAAAGAGGGGAACCGGCCAGGCAGAGACAGCAAGGGCGGTTCGTTGCTCCAGAGCCTTTCCATTCACCTTCACACTCCTGGAGCCAGACTACACTCAATCATATGACCTACTGAAYAGATGAGTCTTCAGTAAAGACTTAAAGGTTGAGACCGAGTCTGCGTCTCTCACATGGGTAAGCAGACCATTCCATAAAAATGGAGCTCTATAGGAGAGAGCCCTGCCTCCAGCTGTTTGCTTAGAAATTCTAGGGACAATTAGGAGGCCTGCGTCTTGTGACCGTAGCGTACGTGTAGGTATGTACGGCAGGACCAAATCGGAAAGATAGGTAGGAGCAAGCGCATGTAATGCTTTGTAGGTTAGCAGTAAAACCTTGAAACCAGCCCTTGCCTTAACAGGAAGCCAGTGTAGGGAGGCTAGCACTGGAGTAATATGATCAAATTTTTTGGTTCTAGTCAGGATTCTAGCAGCCGTATTTAGCACTAACTGAAGTTTATTTTGTGCTTTATCCGGGTAGCCGGAAAGTAGAGCATTGCAGTAGTCTAACCTAGAAGTAACAAAAGCATGGATGAATTTTTCTGCATCATTTTTGGACAGAAAGTTTCAGATTTTTGCAATGTTATGTAGATGGAAAAAAGCTGTCCTTAAAACAGTCTTGATATGTTCGTCAAAAGAGAGATCAGGGTCCAGAGTAAGGCTGAGGTCCTTCACAGTTTTATTTGAGACGACTGTACAACCATCAAGATTAATTGTCAGATTCAACAGAAGATATCTTTGTTTCTTGGGACCTAGAACAAGCATCTCTGTTTTGTCCGAGTTTAAAAGTAGAACGTTTGCAGCCATCCACTTCCTTATGTCTGAAACACAGGCTTCCAGGGAGGGCAATTTTGTGGCTTCACCAGATTTCATTGAAATGTACAGCTGTGTGTCATCCGCATAGCAGTGAAAGTTAACATTATGTTTCCGTATGACATCACCAAGAGGTAAAATATATAGTGAAAACAATAGTGGTCCTAAAACGGACCCAAAATGTACAGTTTATTTGTCAGAGGACAAACCATCTACAGAGACAAACTGATATCTTTCCGACAGATAAGATTTAAACCAGGCCAGAACTTGTCCGTGTAGACCAATTTGGGTTTCCAATCTCTCCAAAAGAATGTGGTGATCGATGGTATCAAAAGCAGCACTAAGGTCTAGGAGCCTCGATCTGACACCATTAAAAGGTCATTTACCACCTTCACAGGTACAGTCTCAGTGCTATGATGAGGTCTAAAACCAGACTGAAGCATTTCGTATACATTGTTTGTCTTCAGGAAGGCAGTGAGTTGCRGTGCAACAGCTTTGTCAAAAATTTTAGAGAGGAATGGAAGATACGATATAGGCCGATAGTTTTTTATATTATCTGGGTCAAGGTTTGGCTTTTTCAAGAGAGGCTTTATTACTGCCACTTTTAGTGAGTTTGGTACACATCCGGTGGATAGAGAGACGTTTATTATGTTCAACATAGGAGGGCCAAGCACAGGAAGCAGCTCTTTCAGTAGTTTAGTTGGAATAGGGTCCAGTATGCAGCTTGAAGGTTTAGAGGCCATGATTATTTTCATCATTGTGTCAAGAGATATAGTACTAAAACACTTGAGTGTCTCCCTTGACCCTAGGTCCTGGCAGAGTTGTGCAGACTCAGACCAACTGAGCTTTGGAGGAATACGCAGATTTAAAGAGGAGTCCGTAATTTGCTTTCTAATGATCATGATCTTTTCGTCAAAGAAGTTTATGAATCTATTACTGCTGAAGTGAAAGCCATCCTCTCTTGGGGAATGCTGCTTTTTAGTTAGCTTTGCGACAGTATAAATTTTTGGGGGGGATTGTTCTTATTTTCCTCAAGTAAATTGGAAAAATAGGATGATCGAGCAGCAGTGAGGGCTCTTCGATACTGCACGGTACTGTCCTTCCAAGCTAGTTGGAAGACTTCCAGTTTGGTGTGGCGCCATTTCCGTTCCAATTTTCTGGAAGCTTGCTTCAGAGCTCGGGTATTTTCTGTATACCAGGGAGCTAGTTTCTTATGACAAAGGTTTTTAGTTTTTAGGGGTGCAATTGCATCTAGGGTATTGCGCAAGGTTAAATTGAGTTCCTCAGTTAGGTGATTAACTGATTTTTGTCCTCTGACGTCCTTGGGTAGGCAGAGGGAGTCTGGAAGGGCATCAAGGAATCTTTGGGTTGTCTGAGAATTTATAGCACGGCTTTTGATGCTCCTTGGTTGGGGTCTGAGCACTGAGTCGATGATGGCTCCGAAAGCCTTTTGGAYTGTGTCTGTGGACTTTTCCATGTGAATATTATCTGCTATGACTACAAGGTCCGATAGGAATTAAGGGAACTCAGTGAGGAACGCTGTATATGGCCCAGGAGGCTTGTAAACAGTAGCTATAAAAAGTGATTGGGTAGGCTGCATAGATGTCATGACTAGAAGCTCAAAAGACGAAAACGTCGCAGTTTTTTTTGTAAATTGAAATTTGCTATTGTAAATGTTAGCAACACCTCCACCTTTGCGGGATGCACGGGGGATATGCTCACTAGTGTAACCAGGAGGTGAGGCCTCATTTAACACAGTAAATTCATCAGGCTTAAGTCATGTTTCAGTCAGGCCAATCACATCAAGATTATGATCAGTGATTAGTTAATTGACTATAACTGCCTTTGAAGTGAGGGATCTAACATTAAGTAGCCCTATTTTGAGATGTGAGGTATCACAATCTCTTTCAATAATGGCAGGAATGGAGGAGGTCTTTATTCTAGTGAGATTGCTAAGGCGAACACATCTGCAGTCATCATGCCTCTTTGCAGCATGCCTAAGGCAAGTTCACGCAGATGAGCAGGGACCCTGGACATCTTTCTTTTGGTGTTTTTCAGAGTCAGTAGAAAGGCCTCTTTAGTGTCCTAAGTTCATAACAGTGACCTTATTTGCCTACCGTCTGTAAGCTGTTAGTGTCTTAATGACCGTTCCACAGGTGCATGTTCCACTGAATGTTTACATTAGAATTTTTTWACCTAGCTACCATGACAGCAGCTAGCTAAGCTAGCTAGCTAACTTAGTCTACATAGCTAACGTTATCTAGTATAATCTATTTAAAACCTTATAGAGCAAATCATCTATATAATAAATGGTGACATTATAACATCACTAGCTAGGATCTCAAACAATTGTAACTTACCTGGCTTGAAAAGATGTTTGTGGTGAGGTTGTGGATTCACTTGACACTTGCTAGCTTCTGGCCGAGTTTTCCACAGCAGTTTTCTCTAAAACTAACGCGAGCAAGTAGTTAGTAGAAAAAGAAGAGTGAATGAAGCTGCTATAGCGAGCAGCCCCCTCTGTTGGCCAAAACAAGCACAACGCGATTGAGACGTCAACTGGTAGGCTCTGCTGCCCGGTCTTTCTTGCCACGTAAAATATTATTTCACTTTGCGGTCTGATTTTAACGCACAGTTWAAAACGGGGACATTTTCCGGGGACAGCTCCAGCCGGGGACAGGCCACCAAAAACGGGGACTGTCCCCGGAAAATGGGGACGTCTGGTCACCCTAACTTGGATGTATTTCAATCTCACAAAATTATAGGCAAGACGCAAGACGCAAYATAGGATTCCAAACAGATGTAAATAACAAGTATTGCATATCCAGCAAGCTAGCTAGCTAAGTTTACTACCAAACAGTGAGGAGAAACAATAATACAACAATTTACTGTTGTAAATCTCTAAAACTGAAGCTGGTTTTACTATAGAACATATTTGCCTAAGCATGCCTGATAGACATGGCTGTAGGTAGATACTGTCTACCTAACTACCTAGTCTCATTTGTACGGTCTGGTCACTGTGCAAAGGTTGAGAATTATGCCATATTTATTTATTTTAGGCCAGATATTGTTGTAAATGTAATCTCTGTTCCTGTGCACATGTATGCATTTTCAACTAGTCAACCCTAATGTTGATTTTATGCTGGCACGGTTCAACAGTTGTTCAAACTGTACAATAGTGTAGAATTATTTTTGTTTTTTGTCTTACTGACAATACTGTGTAGTGCCTGGGCTTCTTTCTGGYGTGGATACAGAAACAGAATTCTTTGACCTGCGTGTGTCATTGTAGCAGAACTGTATCCCATGAACTATATCCCTCTCAAGGGATTAGACATTATGCAAGATTTCAAACAGATGACTCATGAGGAGCTGAATGGCAGTTTGATCATGACAACACTCCTCCCACAGCTTTACAAGAATTCCCTGAACTTACTGTATGTTTCTTTGGAATAGTAATTTTATCATTAACACCTCTACTATCATCTGCTGATCACCAATTCTCTTAGCTATTCTCTTATACCAAATAATGTGATTTAACCAAAGATTTTTGGTATCCATTACTGGGAGTTACAGGATAGGTACTGTTTGGTGTAGCACAGAGAATTTTCAACCAACCTTAGCAATGCCGTCTTCGTCCTCAATTCTGGGAAACAGGAGTCTAATTAAATGTCTGTGTCCAGTTGCAGGGGATCAGTTTGAGTTTAGAAAATGCTCCGTTATTAAAATAAATAAAAAATCTGGTCTATAAAGTAATCCAACAAAATGTGCGCCGCCATAGTGTCTATTTCAAGTCTTCTCACTCATTGATCGAGACAGGTCTCTGTCATCATGAGATGCAGCAATGAGAGAAGAATTGAAATAGACAAAAGTCTTTGGGTAAATCACATTATCTGGTGTAACAATCTACAGTTTTCTGTACTTGTGTGTCTCTACACCTGAAACATACTCAGACACTGTTTGATGCTACAGAGCTCTGTACAGCTTATATAAATATCTCCTGTGAATTTGGAAATTTCAAACCTGTTCCTGGAGAGCTACCATCCTGTAGGTTCACTCYAACTCTAATCTAGCACACTTGATCCTAATAATAATCTGCGTTTACAAAGGCAGCCCAATTCTGATATTTCTTCCACTAATTTCTTAATCACATCAGATCTTTTTCAGAACTGATCTGATTGGTCAAAAATGTCAGAATTGGGCTGCTTGTGTAAACGCAGCCATATCCGGCTTCGGTACATTGGCAGTGGTGGGCTGGGGAAGCTGAGACTCTTTGTGATACGGGCGATGGGCTTGCCCTGTCTGCGGTGAACGGCCAGCGGGATTAGACTCTGCCGAATGTGGTGTAAGGCTTCTTAACCATCAATTGTTTGGTCCTCTTGCAGAAGATTTGCTGGTACTGCACTTCTCCTGGAAAGACATGGTTGTGGTCTTAGCATTCTACACTTTTTGTGTCCCGTAGGGCAATAAGCCGTTGTTGCTAAAGATATTAACCGAATGGGACCGGCTTGCGTATTGTTTAGGGACAATGAGGGGAAAGGTCAGTCAACAAAGTGAATGGGCTGGGGGGCTAAAGAAGGTGTGAACAGTCTTAGGAATGGGAGATTGAGGAAAAATGGCATCTCAATCGCTCTCATACACAACAATACATTTATTGTCTAAGCACAACCCTGCACAACCAAAAAAAACAATCCCATCTCAAAGTACTGTCCATAAACCTCCCCAGCCCACTGACTTTGAGAGATCATTCTTGTCAATACTAGCCCTTTGCAGTGGAATTGTAGACGTCTTTGTATTGTGTTTTGAGAATCTGCAGAGACAATAATGAGGTGGTTGTGTCATTGCTGTTGTAGTCTTGATTTTATATCTTTCAGTGTCCCTTGATGGTTTCTGTCCCACAATCTTGTTGTGCTCCATAAGCACAAGGTGTGTCCACTCCCTCATGCTTGTGTGCCCAAAATCACCCCACTTTGGGGTATTTTTTCAACAGGGCACTGTGGAATGACTCATAATAACCTGGTTTTACAACAAAAACAAAAAGGTTAAAAAAAGGGGTAGACTAAATTGATTAAATAATCTGGAAGGTACTCTATGGTCCTCAGGCTACCTCCAATCACCTGTAACCCCATAACACAAACACTACCCAATTAATGTTTATACCCTGCTTACTGTAAATTGAGCTTTTAGCCGTCAGTTTGTACAATTTTTGTGCAGAGCTAGGGGTTGGAAGCGCATGTTGGTGGAACCAGATTCTGTACCACCTACAACAAAATACACAATGATACACCATTTAACCACCCCACTAATTATATTGACATCTATTAGAATGGCTAGCTAAGCATACCTAACGTTGACATTTCAATATTGTCAGCTTGCTGTTAGCTAACTAGTGTCAGAAAGATGGCTAGCCAGCAGAGAATGGATGAGAACTAACTAACCAACCATAGATGATTTATACACATGCATCATTGCTACCAACACACAGTGAGTTAGCTTTATAGACAATTCTCTTTTTAGTAAAAAAGTATTTTCCAGACAAGGGTGGAATAGATGGCTACCAAATTGAGATATTCTTTATTTGGTAACATTAGCTAGATTACATTAGGTAACGTCAGTCAAAGATAGAACGAACAAACAAACAAACATGTTTACTCTGCTGCAGGTAGCTACCAGTCTAGTAGTGACTACCATGGCAAAGGCGAAATTGACTGACAGTGTGTATACCAAAAGATAGCTATATGATTTAGCTGATGGCTTTCAGAGTTCAATACAGGACTGTAATATTAGCTAGCTAGCTAACTTACCCAGCTAGGCTAGCAAGCTAGCTAATGTTAGGTTACCTCTTATTGAATATCTTCCGTTTTGTTGTGAAGGGAAACCAATTGCTGGTATCGCATCACTTCTCAGCTGTCATTGAAATGGATTCCCCATCAGTTCAGCCTGAAAATCCCTCTTATAATCTTTGGTCACTGCATCATTCTTTATAGCCGCAAGCCACTGGCAGAATCGGGGTGAATCTCTGGTAGGATGGTAAAAGATAACTAATTTTCGCGCTTATTTGTAATTAGCACAGCCAGGCACTGAACACCACATGGGCATGATGACAAACAGTGAAAAACAAACGTTTTCAAAAGAAATATTGCCTAGAGAAGTTTTGAGATTACTATGTGTTGGTCATTCGAAGTAAACAAAGCCAATATTCAAGTTTGTGGGCATGCCCCGTCTACCTAGCGGGCGGGAGGTATCAGCATTTGCTATGAATGCTGAACTTTGTTGTTCACTATGAGCAGACCAATACACAGGGAGTCAAAATTTCCTGATTCTACCAGTGAAACGAAAGTATGCTAGTTCTAGCTTGTGGTTTGGATTATTGTGATGTTTATGAAAAAACGTAATGTTGTTAATATAGTAATGACTATATGCTGTGGCAGAGCCAGGATGAAATTCCCTGTTAATGATGGTGTTGGAGCCGTGAACGTCCAAACAGACGTGGGTGAACAGGGAATACAGGAGGGGACTAAGCACCCACCCCTGAGGGGCCCCCATGTTGAGGGTCAGCATGGGGGATGTGTTGTTGCCTACCCTCACCACCTGGGGGTGGCCCGTCAGAAAGTCCAGGATCCAGTTGCAGAGGGAGGGGTTTAATCCCAGGGTCTTTCGTTTAGTGATGAGCTTAGAGGGCACTATGGTTTTGAATGCTGAGTTGTAGTCAATGAACAACATTCTTATGTAGGTGTTTGTAGTATCCTTAAAGGCTTCTTAGAATTACGACTCATGAGACTTACGTACGGTTTAGTATTTAATTGTAACTTAGATTTACATTATCTTATGCACKTGGCTTAAACTACCTGAAGCTTTCTTAATCATAGTTAAATAGGRAGACATAGGAAATAGCTACGGATAGCGGGAAGCAAACCCCCGTCTTGAGTCAATACTGCCATCTATTGGTAAACATAAATATACCAGGTTACTACAGTGTTCATTTTGTCCAGGTGGCAAAGGGTAGTGTGAAATGCAAATGAGATTGCGTGATCTGTGGATCTGTTGGGGTGGTATGCGAATTGGAGTGGGTCCAGGGTGTCTGGGATGTGAGCCATGACCGGCCTTTCAAAGCATTTCATGGCTACAGATGTGAGTGCTACGGTGCGATAGTCATTTAGACAGGTTACCTTGGTGTTCTTGGGCACAGAGACTATGGTGGTCTGCTTGAAACATGTAGGTACTACATACTGGGTCAGGGAGAGGTTGAAAATAGTAAAGACCCTTGCCAGAGCATGCTCTGAGTACGCACCCTGTTAATCCGTCTGGCTTTYCGGCCTTGTGAATGTTAACCTGTCTTACTCACATCGGCTATGGCGCGCGTGATCACGCAGTCATCTGGAACAGCTGGTGCTCTCATGCATGGTTGAGTGTTGCTAGCCTCYAAGCGAGCATAGTAGGTATTTAGCTCGTCTGGTAGGCTTGCGTCTCTGGACAGCTRGGGGCTGGGTTTCTCTTTGTTATTCATGATAGTTTGCGCATGCCCTGCCACATCCAACGAGCGTCAGAGTCGGTGTAGTAGAATTCGATCTTGGTCCTGTATTGACGCTTTGCCTGTTGGATGGTTCGTTGGAGGCCGTAGTGGGATTTCTTATAAGTGTCCGGATTAGTGTTCCGCTCATTGAAAGTGGCAGTCCTAGCTTTTAGCGCAGAGCGGATGTTGTCGCTTCATCAGACCACTTTGGTATTGAGCATGTCACTGGTACTTCTCGTTTGAGTTTTGTAAGCAGGAATTAGGATGATAGAGTTATGGTCAGATTTGCCAAATGGAGTGCGAGGGAGTGCTTTGTATGCATCCCGGTGTGTGGAGTAAAGATGATCTAGAGTTTTTTCGCCTCTAGTTGCACAGGTGACATGCTGATAAAAATGTGATTAAACGGATTTCAGTTTTCCTGCATTAAAGTAACCGGCCACCAGGAGTGTCGCCTCTGTATTTTCTTGTTTACTTATGGCCCTATACAGCTCGTTGAGTGTAGTCTTAGCACCAGCCTCGGTTTGTGGTGTTAAATAGACAGCTACAAAAATTATAGATGAAAAGTCTCTTGGTAAATAGAATGGTCTAGAGCTTATCATTAAAGTCACCGGCCACCAGGAGCATCACCTCTGGATTTTCTTGTTTACTTATGGCCCTATACAGCTCGTTGAGTGCAGTCTTAGCACCAGCCTCGGTTTGTGGTGGTAAATAGACANGCATCACCTCTGGATTTTCTTGTTTACTTATGGCCCTATACAGCTCGTTGAGTGCAGTCTTAGCACCAGCCTCGGTTTGTGGTGGTAAATAGACATCTACGAAAAATATAGATGAAAAGTCTCTTGGTAAATAGAATGGTCTACAGCTTATCATGAGGTATTCTAACTCAAGCGAGCAGAACCTCGAGACTTCCTCAATATTAGAGATTGTACACCAGCTGTTATTAACAAAGAGACACACACACACCCTCAAATCAAATCAAATCAAATCAAATCAAATTTTATTAGTCACATACACATGGTTAGCAGATGTTAATGCGAGTGTAGCGAAATGCTTGTGCTTCTAGTTCCGACAATGCAGTAATAACCAACAGTAATCTAACCTAACAATTCCACAACTACTACCTTACACACACACACAAGTGTAAAGGGATAAAGAATATGTACATAAAGATATATGAATGAGTGGTGGTACAGAACGGGCATGGCAAGATGCAGTAGATGGTATAGAGTACGGTATAACTACCATATGAGATGAGTACTGTAGGGTATGTAAACATAAAGTGGCATGTTTAAAGGTGGCTAGTGGTACATGTATTAACATAAAGATGGCAAGATGCAGTAGATGAATATAAGAGTAAGTATATACATATGAGATGGGTAATGTAGGTATTAAACATTGTATTAAGTGGCATTGTTTAAAGTGCTAGTGGTACATTTTTACATAATTTCCATCAATTCCCATTTTTAAAAGTGGCTGGAGTTGAGTCAGTATGTTGGCAGCGGCCGCTAAATGTTAGTGGGCTGTTTAACAGTCTGATGGCCTTGAGATAGAAGCTGTTTTTCAGTCCTCTCGGTCCCTGCTTTGATGCACCTGTACTGACCTCCGCCTTCTGGATGATAGCGGGAGTGAACAGGCAGTGGCTTGGGTGGTTGTTGTCCTTGATGATCTTTATGGCTTCCTGTGACATCGGGTGGTGTAGTTGTCCTGGAGGGCAGGTAGTTTGCCCCTGGTGATGCGTTCTGCAGACCTCACTACCCTCTGAGAGCCTTACGGTTGTGGGCGGAGCAGTTGCCGTACCAGGCGGTGATACAGCCCGACAGAATGCTCTCGATTGTGCATCTGTAGAGTTTGTGAGTGCTTTTGGTGACAAGCGGAATTTCTTCGCCTCCTGAGGTTGAAGAGGCGCTGCCTGCTGCCTTCTTCACAACGCTGTCTGTGTGGGGACCAATTTAGTTTGTCCTGTGATGTGTACACACGAGGAACTTAAAACTTTCCACCCTTCTCCACTACTGACCCGTCGATTGTGGATAGGGGGGTGCCCCTCTGCTGTTTCCCTGAAGTCCACAATCATCTCCTTTGTTTTGTTGACGTTGAGTGTGAGGTTATTTTCCTGACACCACACTCCGAGGGCCCTCACCTCCTCCCTGTAGGCCTCCCTGTCCTCCCCTCCCCTGAGCTTCCCGACACCACTGCTCTGTCCCGACGATGTATAGAAAAACAGCTAGATTTCTATTTACCAGGTCCTTGTTCAGCCACGACTCTGAGAAACATAGGACATTACAGTTCTTCAGAACACGTTGATAGGATAGTCTTGAAARGAGCTTATCCCGGAGCTCATCCAGTTTATTCTCCAGTGATTGCACATACGCCAATAGAATAGAGGTGGATTATCCACTCTCTGAAGTAGTCTCGTCAGGCATCCCGCACGCCGGCATCTATAGGGCCGTCTCCTCCTTCTTCGAGTGTCGGGATTTGGGCCTGGTCCGAGATAATCAATATGTCATTCACTTCCGACTCATTGAAGTTGAAGTCCTCAACCAAATCGAGGTTAGTGATAGCTGTTCTGATGTCCAGCAGCTCTTTTCGGTCACAGAAGGCAGAAACTTTATGTACAAAAAAAGTTCAGCGCAAAAAAAATACACTAAATACCACAATTGGTCTGGAGCCCGTAAAACAGGCGTAATTCCCTCCAGTGCCATTCTCAGGAAGTGAGTCATTATTAACCAAGAAATACCCAGCTAAAATACCCAGCTAAAATATCCAGCTAAGCCAAGAAACTTGCCAATAGCTTGGAGAGACTGAAGCAAACCTTTCTGACTTTCAGTTTCCTTCATGGTCATCACTTAAGAATATATATTGCATTGTTAGGGACGTGACTTCTTATTGAGAAATCTTTCACAAGAACTGCTCAACTCAGCATTTTCCACTTTGTTTGTTAATCGCCCACATTTCTTCTGAAATAAACAAATAAGGGGAAGGAATAGGGAAGTCCCTGTAATAGGTAATTGGATGTCATGCTATGCTACCAATGTGAGCGATTGAGTTGAACTCGCTTGGGTTTTTCTTCAATATTTCATTATGTAGTACACACTCTATGGAGTGCTTTCGCAATCCTTTAAGTTAAGCTATGCTACACCACCTGTAGCTAAAATCGTTAAAACTGTGAAAGCTTCTCCCCTTGACCATCTTCTGTTTCCCCCATATTGACATTCACAGGTTACACAGAGGCAGAATGTTGAGTGTTGAGGCAGGCTTCTAGGATTTGCAGTAAATTCCAGAAGACACTGGAGGGAGAGAGAATCTAAGCAACTGGGCCAGTAGGCACTGGGAAGCCCTGGTCGATAAAGGGGTCCAATTCCCTTTACACACACAGAGACACACACACACACAGCATCCGACTACGCCACATGTCAGACCGCCAACCAACCTGATCCTTTCAGAGGATTGCTCCACAGAGTAGAGTGCACACCAACTGTGCAACGGTCTTAGCAGTCTGGGACGCTTCCGGGGCCACAGATGAGACAGGATCCTGTGTAACATGGTAACCTCTGAGTGGCCTTGAGATTGGGTTTACTATTGTATTGGTTGTGTGTACAAACATTGCATAGATGTTAACCTATTCAAAAAGAACAGGTCAAGAGAAGCATGACCATTCCTAGTGAAACGCTCTGGTTGCTAGCACTGACTGGCGTTTGACATTGATGTGACTGACCTAGTAGCTCCACAGGCAGCAGCACACTACAATATGTAATGGATTGTGGATTAGCCAGAGGTGGCAGTGCCCTTAAGCCTTCCTCCTTCCTTCAAGTGTTAGCAGACACTAAGCTCCCACCAGACAGAAGCATTCAATTCTGTCAATACCCGGAACAGCTGTTAGCCAAAACTACATGAGGGCGTAGGTTTAAAACGATCAAATGTCTCTGACGATTTGTTTAGGGGACAATATATAAAGATGGGTTGTGTAAGGTTCATGAAATCTATTTAAAAAGGTATAGGCTCTGACTTGAGACTGTTGTTTACACGACAGCATTTAAAATTGTGTCACTCTTTAGAAATGGTTTGAACTGCCATTAAATGTAATGTGCAAGTAATACAGTAGGCACAAAGGACTGAAATCACAACTCTCTAGTCACTGAGCTAGAATAAAGAAATCAATAGGGACCGGTGATGGGGGAAGGCCTTGGGGATTTACCGCTTCCTCAAAGGGCAGGGCCCCTCCTTCCTGATTAGACATTAATGACCCATTAGAAACAAACTGAAATACACAAACTGTGCCTCCCTACACAATATGCAAACACCCACGGCCCTGCTATGTGTTGTGGAGCTGCTCCACTGTGTAACGGCTGTCGTCCTCCTCTTCTGATGAGGAGAAACGAGAAGGATCGGAGGACCAATGCGCAGCGTGGTAAGTGTCCATAATGTTTATTTTCAGACAATAAACTGAACACTACAAAATACAAAACAATAAACGTGAAACGAACGAAACCGAAACAGTACCGTGTGGCGACAAACACTAACACGGAAACAAACACCCACAACCCAAAAGTGAAACCCAGGCTACGATTGACAGCTGCCTCTGATTGAGAATCATACCAGGCCGAACACAAAACCCCAACATAGAAAAACACACATAGACTGCCCACCCCAACTCACGCCCTGACCATACTAAATAAAGACAAAACAAAGGAAATAAAGGTCAGAACGTGACACACTGTACCACAGTCAGCAGTAAGAAGTGTTAAAGGACAGTCATAATGTAACCCGACACCTACGACTTCTGATCTGTAAAGAGATTAGATCTCAAAGCAAATCAAATTTTATTGGTCACATACACATGGTTAGCAGATGTTAATGCGAGTGTAGCGAAATGCTTGTGCTTCTAGTTCTGACAGTGCAGTAATATCTAATAGGTAATCTAACAATTCCCAACAACTACCTAATACACACAAATCTAAAGGGGTGAATGAGAATATGTACATTTAAATATATGGATGAGTGATGGCCGATCGGCAAGGTGCAATAGATGGTATAAAATAGCACATATATGATATGAGTAATGTAAGATGTGTAAACATTATTAAAGGGGCATTATTTTAGCAGATGTTATTGTGGGTGTAGCAAAATGCTTGTGGTAGCGTCTTGGAGCAGCCTCTGTGATAAGTTCAATTGCCCTGGGGTGGTGCGAACAAAGGATCGAATTCGCGAAAGTCGTATTCCTGTTCGTAATGCTGGTGAGTTCCACCACTCTGATATCCAAAAGTTATTTCCGGCTGTAATAACACAAAAAACGTTCTGGGCTAATATTGTAAGAAATAACACACAAAAAAATCTAAAATATTGCAAAGTTGCTTTGGAGCTAGAAGCTGAGCTGCCATGTCTGTCGGTGCCATCTTTCCCAGCTCATTAGATCTCAGTGTCGAATGAGGTGGAGGTCTGTTAAAACTTCTTATGGCTGAGATCCCGCTAACGGGATTGATATGACAACAACTAGTGAAAGTGCAGGGCGCCAAATTCAAACAACAGAAATCTCATAATTAAAATTCCTCAAACATACAAGTATTTTCCACCATTTGAAAGATACACTTCTTGTTAATCCCACCACAGTGTCCGATTTCAAATAGGCTTTACGACGAAAGCACACCAAACGATTATGTTAGGTCAGCGCCAAGTCACAGAAAAACACAGCCATATTTCCAGCCAAAGAGAGGAGTCACAAAAAGCAGAAATAGAGATAAAATGTATCACTAACCTTTGATGATCTTCATCAGATGACACTCATAGGACTTCATGTTACACAATACATGTATGTTTTGTTCGATAAAGTTCATATTTATATAAAAAAAATCTCAGTATACATTGGCGCATTATGTTCAGTAGTTCCAAAAACAGAGAGCCACAACAATTTATTGAAATACTCATCATAAATGTTGATGAAAATACAAGTGTTATACATGGAACTTTAGATAAACTTCTCCTTAATGCAACTGCTGTGTCAGATTTCAAAAAAGCTTTACCAAAAAAGCACACCATGCAATAATCTGAGTACAGCGCTCAGAGACCCAAACAAGGCAAACAGATATCCGCCATGTTGTGTAGTCAACAGAAGTCAGAAATAGCATTATTAATATTCACTTACCTTTGATGATAGTTCATKATTTATGTCCAAATACCTCCTTTTTAGTTCGCGCGAGCAGACGAAAAGTCAAAAGGTTCCGTTACAGTCCGTAGAAACATGTCAAACGATGTACAGAATCAATCTTTAGGATGTTTTTATCATAAATCTTCAATAATGTTCCAACCGGAGAATTCCTTTGTCTATAGAAATGCAAAGGAACTCAAGCTAACTCTCACGTGAACGCGTATGGTCACCTCGTGGCTCTCTGCCAGATCTCTGACTCATTCCCCTCTCATTCGCCCCCACTTCCCAGTAGAAGCATCAAACAAGGTTCTAAAGACTGTTGACATCTAGTGGAAGCCTTAGGAAGTGCAATATGACCAATATCCCACTGTATCTTCGATAGGCAATGAGTTGAAAACCTACAAACCTCAGATTTCCCACTTCCTGGTTGGATTTTTTCTCAGGTTTTTGCCTGCCATATGAGTTCTGTTATACTCACAGACATCATTCAAACAGTTTTAGAAACTTCAGTGTTTTCTATCCAA
This sequence comes from Salvelinus sp. IW2-2015, assembly GCF_002910315.2. Classification (NCBI taxonomy): domain Eukaryota; kingdom Metazoa; phylum Chordata; class Actinopteri; order Salmoniformes; family Salmonidae; genus Salvelinus; species Salvelinus sp. IW2-2015. The sequence continues at coordinate 33,649,297 of NC_036851.1, read as the reverse complement.
ATATACTAATAATATGCATATCTTAGCTTCTGGGACTGAGTAGCAGGCAGTTTACTCTGGGCACCTCTGGGCACCATATTCATCCAAGCTACTCAATACTGCCCCCAGCCATAAGAAGTTAAAGCACGGGTAGTTACAGTCAACAGGGCTGAATGGGTCCCAATACAAAAAAGGCCTGAATGAAGAAATCACAGAGATCACTCAGAGAGGTGGGGTGCGGCCTCAGGAAAGACCATAAGGGACAGCAGCAGCAGAGTGTAGCCTSTTATAAACTGAGTGGTTCGAGTCCTGAATGCCGATTGGCTGACGGCCATGGTATATCAGATCGTATACCATGGGTATGACAAAACATGTATTTTTTCTGCTATAATTACGTTGGTAGCCAGTTTATAATAACAATTAGGCACCTCGGGGTGTTGTGATATATGGCCAATATACCACGGCTAAGGGCTGTGTCCATAAGAACAGCTCTTAGCCGTGGTATATTAGACATATACCACACCTCCTCAGGCCCTATTGCTTAATTATAATTCAATCTAGAAAGAGGCATATATGAGGCATATATTAACAGAACCCAGCTAATTGAATCTCCTCTTCATTGAAAGGCTAGAGGAAGGTGACAGGTACTTTGTTGCTCCTACTTCAAGGGACAAATCTTTAACATGATTAATAAAAGAGCAAACCAGATGGCATCTTCGGGTTAAGTGAATAAGTGAATCAAAGTATGAAGCTTTATTCGAACTGTTCTGTTTATTTAAATTAGTTTTTTCTTTTTTCTTTGGCGCTTTCTGTTTTTTTTAATCTGTCTGTCAATCTATTGAATTGTCTTTAAGATAAATGGGCTATAACTAAAGTAGAAGCTTTGTCAACTGTCCTTGGGTTGCCTGAAAACAGGAGCACAGTCAGAGCAGCAGGTACCGCCTGCCTGAGAAGAACACCACTGTCTAACTTGTTTATGCAAAAAGGACCTGTCGCTACAATGGAATTTCTGCTTTCGTAATCTCCTGCAATGCTCTGGCCATGCCAGAGCGAGGCCAGGCCAAGTATGGTTGGCTCTGCTGTTATTTATTTTCCTGGCCGCAGTTAAGAAGTCCTGCCGATGTTTTCCCTAACAGAGAACCATCCACCACAAAAGCTGTGTGATGATGAAATACCCCAAACTTGCCCTTTTCTTTCCACTGACTGAATCCCGATTACAGTAGTGGGAACAGACCTGATTTCTGGAAGCGTCTGTCTGTTGTGAATGCCAGGAACTTCACTGTACTGCTCTCTGTGGTCTGATAGTTGAAGGGCCAAACTCCAAAGGAGCCACGGAAACCCCTAGAAGCACTGCTAATCCAATTACCCACAGACATATAAGCTATAGCCTCTTTGTAAACTAGGCTAATTCTGAGCTAGCCCCCTCACGTATGCGACTGACATGGATGGACAGCAAGTGACCTCCAAACCCAGTAGTGGTGGCCCCCTATCAGTTATGATAGCAATCTCTTGAAAAGACATGGCTGGAGCGAATACCCACTTGACAGGGAGCCCCATTGCCTCCAGTCGCCATGACATTTTGTATCATAGGTTACCAAGACAGCCATGTCTACATGACTCCAACATCAGGCCACGCCACTGCACTATTCACAAATGGCTATTTATTGGAATAAGACAGTTTTTGGTTTATCATTGCACTATTCACAGACTGCTATGTTCCCAACACAAATTATGGTGTTTCATAATCCTTCCATGTCAGTGTTGATACAGAGGGTGATTCATTCAACATCAAACTGTGACTCTCAGAGGACAGAGTTAATGTAGGGATTGAGGCAGCAGGCAGGCAGGGGGAGAAATGCTCCCAGAGAATATTTAGGGATATTTAGTGCTGTCAAGTTACATTGCGAAGACTGACAATTTCACGGCTGTAGCCTCAGGCAATGTCTCTAGCAGTAATGCAGCACTGTGTGTGTGGCTGAAATGTTTCCATTTTAAGGCAAAAATGATCTCTGACTCCCACTCATAGGGCTGTCTAGAAGTCACCATGGCACAGGCACAGGAAGCTGCCCTCACCCACACGCTTACACACACTTACACACATACGCACACACACCAACACTCACACCATCTGACTCCACACCAGTACTGAAGCAGTACATCCTCTCTTTGGTCACACAAAGACATGACTTTGAAGGGATCATTTATCAATTATTTTTCACATGTGCAATTCAAGCACAAGCTCAGGCCATTAAAAGCTGTCTGTGCAGAACTAATGAACATTGACATGAATAATGTGAAATGCTCCTCTGTGTGTGTGTTAGTGACACATGCATGCATGTGTGTGTGTAAGTGATGCATACCGGGGGAAGTTATATCAATAGTTGGACAAAAGGCCTTGCCCACTTAATTTCCATCCTTTTGGAGCTTTGTCATCAATGTTAGGCAATCTTTTCCTGATACTTGCAATGTGTTGAACATAGATAGCTAACGATAATGCTCTTCTAATTTTCAAATCCATTTCTCTCCTTTTCCATGGTTGCAACATCAAACAGACATTTTATAACCCATAATAACCCAAACCATTTGCATGGCATCCAGAGAGCATGCATTGTGAGAAATGTTGCAATACCATTACTGCTATTGAGTCATGGGAGGGGTGTGGCAAACCCTGTCCAACATATAGTTGGGTTTATAGTGACATGTTTTCTGTTATTAAATAACATTCCCAATGTCCTTTTGGACAAATTAAATTACATGTACCAACTCTGGCATGTGGACACAATTGTTTAGAAAACGTGTGGTCTGAGGAAATTTGGATGTTGTCACAGAATTACTATATAGCCAATGACATGCAACACACCTTGTTGTACGATTATTTTGTTCCATGTGTAAACTGCACGAGTGACTATTGCGAGGTTCACCCGCCGATGTCGTCAAACCAGGGGGTGGAGCTACGATGTTGCAATCATGCTCAGTTGCGCATTATCAACTTCACTGCTGTAACAGAAAGGATATTTGAAGCCACTGCGCTCTCGGGTCTATTCTCAATCAGACGGGCAGTCGGTGGGGGCACGTCTGATTAGAAATCTACTTTTTAGGGACTCAATTGACACATTAAAGGATTACTTCGCAAGTGACCAAATAAGGGAACGTGTAGCCTACTCTTCCCTATGACCAATAATTATTTATTATACAAGGTTCCATACTTTGGACGAGTATGGTCTTTTTTTTTACATTATTGTGCAAGAGCCTTTAAACAACTTTAAAGGTTTGTGTTTTCTCTGTTTATAAAAAGTTTCTAAGGTTTTCTAATAACCTCCGATTTAGAAAACCTGTCATCGCAAGGAAAAACGTTCGATACACAAGTCGCTGCCACACAGCGGGAATAAGGACAAAAGCATCTGTACCAACAACACAGGCGGTGTTGCTGCCACACTTCAAAGCGAAATAACCTGTTAAATGTGTCAATGACTTCCATACATATTCTGCTTTGGCTAAGTGAACAGACATCCTGAGCAAGAACCAACGAAAACTAATTTGAACTATTATGCATACATAGTTCATTTGTAACTGTTTAAGTTAAAGACTCCCTTGAACCACTAGGCTATTTATTTTATAAAGGAAGAATAACTTTTGTCTGAAGCTCTCCAACCTCTGGTTTCCTCTACACCACGTGTGTTTTTGCTGAGCTTACTGCACATTTCGTGTTTCTTGACAAGCAAAGCACTACACACGAAGCTGGAGTTACCATACCATTGTTCTGTTTTGAAGAGCGGACCCCTTTGTCTTCCACAGCCAAGGTAACAGTTGTTCATATTTTTCGCCCAACCTCAAAGTATCCATGTTTTTATCATTAGGTTACAGTTGAAGGGGTTGCTTGTAGTCCCGACTCGTATTGAGAATTCATTGATTTTTAACGTGTAGGCAGGCCTATGTTGTGAAACAACAAGGTTAAACTTTAGAAAGTGATGGTGCAACTCTTCCTACGAGTCACGACCTACCACTCCTCGCAGCCGGAGTATGTCTATCGCAACATTGTATTCCCCTCCCGCACACTGTTTCTCGGAATGGCGCACTGTTCTGACCATTTTCACCCGGTTCAACAAATATTTATTTTGGCTAATAACATGACCCCACATGTGACCTCTCGTGTTTTTAATGCCAATTTATCATGGTTATAATGGCAATTTATCATATTTTTTTTACCTGAACTTCTGGCGTTATTTGGTGCTTTCAAAACAACTGAACTCGGAAAAAACTAGGTCAACTCAAGACCTCTGATCTTCAGAAAGTCGGTGCTCTAGAAAGATGCCCCAGATTCCGACTTGGAATTCCGAGTTGGATGAATATTCAAAAGATTTTCCCTGTCGCGAGGTCGTTATTTTCGAGTTCCCAGTTGTCTTGAACGCTCGGAAGTCAGATATTTCCGCGTTCCCAGTTGTTTTGAACGCGGCATTAGAGTAATCTAATGGAACCTGACGTCACTTTCATGACGTTTGCCCATGATCTTATTTGGGTGGCTGTGAATGACTCACTGAGTCACAGCCACATTTCGAAAGAGACAGACAGTAATTTGAGTAATGCATAGCCTATTACAGGCAACACTGCTCATCAGTTGAGACTCCATGGCGTCATCCAAGTTCTTTTTAACCTATTATTTGGCACTGTTTAATGGTGGATATGATTCACATGTCTGCTATTCAAGTTTCCCTTTCACAATGCATCTGTGGCTGTGTGGTGTGTTGTGTGTGTGTGTGTGTGTGTGTGTGTGTGTTGTGTGTGTGTGTGTGTGTGTGTGTGTGTGTGTGTGTGTGTGTGTGTGTGTGTGTGTGTGTGTGCGCACTAAAAGGGGATTTGCAGACACCAAGTTCTTCCAGCTAGTTCTGTCACTATGCATTTGAAATGTTGTCTTTATGTAACATGCATTTTCAGTGTATCCAATCTGTGGTTTAGTCACATCCTAGGCATAGCTCAATGAAACCTACTAAAACAACTTATGTGACTTTCAGATGAGTGTGAACATCTCCTCGCCCGCCGCGGCACCTACTCGTCCCCTGCGGCTGAAGCGGCTGGAGCTGGACGACCCGCAGGATGACACGGAAGCGCTGAAATGCAAGCGWCCCCGGCTGAGCCTTCCACCCTCGTCCCCTGGCCTGGCCCCCTGCCTGAGGCCCCTGAGCCACAGCCCAGACTCCGACCAGCACTGTGTGTCCTGCATTGGGCCCTACGTCCTGCTAGAACCCACAGAGGGGACAGAGACCTACAGGGCCTTCCACAGGGTTACGGAGCAGGAGTACACCTGCAAGGTATGTATTATAGCCTGCCCCATCACAGTATGGCTCCCGAGTGGCGCAGTGGTCTAAGGCACTGCCATAGTTGAGTATAGTCCCTGGTTCGAAATCCAGGCTGTATCACATCTGGCCGTGATTGGGAGTCCCATAGGGCAGCGCATAATTGGCCCAGCGTTGTCCGGGTTTGGCTGTGGTAGGCCGTCATTGTAAATAAGAATTTGTTAACTGACTTGCCTAGTTAAAGGTTAAATATAACAAAATAGTGGTGTACTGCAGTTTCACGGGGCTCCTGCAAGGGCCCCCAGTATGCACTGAGTGTAAAAAACAAAGAGGAACTCTTTCCATGACAGCCTGACCAGGTAAAAGCTATGATATCTTACTAATGTTACCTGTTAAATCCACTTCAATCAGTGTATTTGAAGTGGAGGAGACAGGTTAAAGAAAGATTTTTAAACCTTGAGACAATAGAGACATGGATTGTGTAGTTTCCCATGTGTATAAAGAATGGCCCACCACCCAAATGACATCCAGCCAATTGACACAACTGTAGGCCAGCATCCCTGTGTAATGCTTTCGATCCCTTGTAGAGTCCATGCCCCAACAAAGTGATGCTGTTTTGAGGGCAAAGGTGGTGCAACTATATATTAGGAAGGTGTTCCTAATGTTTTGTACTGTGTGTGTGTGTGTGTGTGTGTGTGCTGTTGTGTGGTGTGTGTGTGTGTGTGTGTGTGTGTGTGTGTGTGTGTGTGTGTGTGTGTGTGTGTGTGTGTGTGTGTGTGTGTGTGTGTGTGTTGTGTGTGGTGTGTGTGTGGTGTGCTCTGAACAAAAAAATAAAAACACAATATGTAAAGTGTTTCATAAGCTGAATTAAAGATCCCAGAAATGTTCCATATGCACAAAAAGCCTCTTTCTCTAAAATGTTGTGCACAAATTTGTTTACATCTGTTAGTGAGCATTTCGCCTTTGCCAAGATAATCCATCCACCTGACAGGTGTGGTATATCAAGAAGCTGGTTAAACAGCATGATCATTACAGGTTCACCTTGTACTGGGGACTATAAAAGGCCACTCTAAAATGTGCAGTTTTGTCAGACAACACGATTCCACAGATGTCTCAAGTTTTGAGGGATGCTGACTGCAGGAATGTCCACCAGAGCTGTTGGGAGAGAAGTTAAATGTTAATTTCTCTACCATAAGCCGCCTCCCACGTCTTTTGGGAGAATTTGGCAGTAGGTTCAACCGGCCTCACAACCGCAGACCGCATGTAACCACGCCAGCCCAGGACCTCCACATCCGGCTTCTTGACCTGCGGGATCGTCTGAGACCTGCCACCCGGACAGCTGATGAAACCGAGGAGTATTTATGTCTGTAATAGAGCCCTTTTGTGGGGGAAAACTAATTCTGATTGGCTGGGCCTGGCTCCCTAGTTGGTGGGCCTGGCTCCCTAGTTGGTGGGCCTGGCTCCCAAGTGGGTTGGCCTATGCCCTCCCAGGCCCACCCATGGTTGCGCCCCTGCCCAGTCATGTGAAATCCATAGATTAGGGCCTAATTCATTTATTTCCTTATATGAACTGTAACTCAGTAAAATAATTGAAATTGTTCCATTTATATATTTTTGTTCAGTGTCTACACTGTCGACATGCCTTAAAATTAAAGGATTCGGCTATTTCAGCCACAAACCGTTGCTGACAAGTGTATAAAATCAATCACACAGCCATGCAATCTCCATAGACAAACATTGGCAGTAGAATGGCCCCTACTGAAGAGCTCAGTGACTTTCAACGTGGCACCGTCATAGCATGCCACCTTTCCAACAAGTCAGTTCGGCAAATTTCTACTCTGCTAGAGCTGCCCGGTCAACTGTAAGTGCTGTTATTGTGAAGTGGACATGTCTAGGAGCAACCGCAAAGTGGAAGACCACACAAGCTCACAGAACGGGAATGCTGAAGCATGTAGCGTGTAAAATATATTTTTAAAATAAATATTGTCTGTCCTTGGTTGCAACACTCACTACTGATTTTCCAAACTGCCTCTGGAAGCTACATCAGCACAAGAACTGTTTGTCAGGAGTGTCATAAAATAATTTCCCATGGCCAAGCAGCGGCACACAAGCCTAAGATCACCATGTGCAATGCCAAGCGTCAGCTGGAGTGGTCTAAAGGTCACCGCTATTGGACTCTGGAGCAGTGGAAATGCATTCTCTGGAGTGATGAATCACGCTTTACCATCTGTCAGTCCGACTGAGAAATCTGGGTTTGGCGGATACCAGGAGAACACTATATAGTTTGGAGGAGGCGGAATAATGGTCTGGGGCTGTTTTTCATAATTTGGGCTAGGCCCCTTAGCTCCAGTGAAGGGAAATCTTAACGGTACAGCATACAATGACCTACTAAATTCTGTGCTTCCAACTTTGTGGCAACAGTTTGGGGAAGGCCCTTTCCTGTTTCAGCATGACAAACCCCCCGTGCACAAAGCAAGGTCCATACAGAAATGGTTTGTGGAAGAACTTAACCGGCCTGCACAGAGCCCTGACCTCAACCCTATTGAATCCCTGGGATGAATTGGAATGCCGACTGCGAGCCAGGCCTAATCACCCAGCATCACTGCCCAACCTCACTAATGCTCTTGTGGCTGAATGGAAGCAAGTCCATGCAGCAATGTTCCAACATCTAGTGGAAATAATGGATGCTGTTATAGCAGCAAAAGGGGGACCAACTCCATATTAATGGCCATGATTTTGGAATGGGAGATGGGAGAACCTTCCAGAAGGACAACCATCTCTGCAGCACTCCACCAATCAGGCCTTTTATGGTAGCCACTCCTCAGTAAAAGGCACATGACAGCCCTCTTGGAGTTTGCCAAGAGGCACGATTCTCTGGTCTGATAAAACCAAGATGGAACTCTGGCCTGAATGCCAAGTGTCAAATCTGGAGATAACCTGGCAACATCCCTACGGTGAAGCATGGTGGTGGCAGCATCATGCTGTGGGGATGTTTTTCAGCGGCAGGGACTGGGAGACTAGTCAGGATCGAGGGTAAGATGAACATCGCAAAGTACAGAGAGATCCTTGATGAAAACCTGCTCCAGGACCTCAGACTGGGGCGAGGGTTCACCTTCAAACAGTACAATGACCCTAACCACACAGCCAAGACAAGGCAGGAGTGGCTTCAGGACAAGACTCTGAATGTCCTTGAGTGGCCCAGCCAGAGCCCGGACTTGAACCCGATCAAACATCTCTGGAGAGACTTGAAAATAGCTGTGCAGCAACGCTCCCCATCCAACCTGACAGCTTGAGAGGATCTGCAGAGAAGAATGGGAGAAACTCCCCAAATACAGGTGTGCCAAGCTTATAGCACCATACCCAAGAAGACTCGAGGCTGCAATCACTGCCAAAGGTGCTTCAACAAAGTACTCAGTAAAGTGTCTGAATACTTATGTAAATGTGAATTCAGTTTTATATTTTAAATACATTTGCAAAATGTCTAAACCTGTTTTTGCTTTGTCATTATGGAGTATTGTGTGTAATTGATGAGGGGGAAAAACCAATATAATCAYTTTTAGAATAAGGCTATAACGTAACAAAATGTGGAAAAAGTCAAGGGGTCTGAATACTTATCGAATGCACCATATATCTATGTAAAAGTTTTTTTGAGGGGGTGTCACAGCCAACATACAGAAACATATGTAATTGTATAGCTAATCTAATAATATTCTACACATTTTGCCATGAGGCTGAGGGGAAAATGGAGCAGTTTTACAGTTAATTTCCTGTAATAATATGTATT
>NC_036851.1:33544523-33640232 GCF_002910315.2 Salvelinus sp. IW2-2015 | reverse complement strand
GGGGGTGTGTGGTTCCAGTGATGGAGTGGCGTGCGCAATGAGCATGCTGTGTTGGCTTAGTCCAGTCATTTAATTGTCACTACTGGCTTATAGCAGGGTTTCCCAAACTTGGTCCTGGGGTCTCCCTGGGTGCACATTTCTGGCTTTTGCCAAAAACCAAAACGTGCACCCAGGTGGGGCCCCAGGACAAAGTTTGGGAAACCTTAGCTTACAGTGAAGTTGACCTATACACATATCCTTTTGGTGTGACTTTATTTGACAACGAGTTCACTCGAGTGGGTACATTACCCTCAGGAGAAGACATTCATATAGTTTGTAATTTGACCATGACCTTATGAACTATGACCTCTAACCTAACTCTACCCCATCTCCACTACCAGGTGTTCTCTATGAGGCGGTACCAGGAGTTCATCGCCCCCTACGTCCGCCTGCTGCCCCACGACAACATCTGCCGCATCGCCGAGGTGATAACAGGCGAGCACAGCGTCTTTGTCTTCTTTCAGCGCAACTACGGCGACATGCACTCGTACGTGCGCACATGCAAGCGGCTCCAGGAGGAGGAGGCGGTGCTTCTCTTCCGCCAGATGGCGGTGGCGGTGGCACACTGTCATGAGCATGGGGTGGTCCTGCGCGACCTCAAGCTGCGCAAGTTTGTCTTCGTAGACCAGCAGAGGTTAGTAGTTTATGCGCTTCTTTTAAAGTGGCAATCAGCAGTTGAAACGATAACAAAGCTCCTCCCCACCCGTTTCAGTAAAAAGCTGAGGGATTAATAAATGTAACGACTAACCATATATTGTATAAATATTCTAGTTTTAAACATGTTTTGAGGCTATACAGTGTTTGTTTATATTGACTTTGTTTACTATCATTGGAGTAAAACATGCTATTATTTTGGGTTCTGATGGGATAAGTTATATTCTTCAAGAATAAATMAATCTGGTTGCCCCATAATTAACTTAACCTAATTTTAGCTGAGGAACATGGTCATTGGATGTTCTGTTTGCAGGTTGGATTGACTTACAGTAGTGACTGAGACGTGGCCCAAATTCGTCATCTAAATGTTTACTTGAGACACATCAGCCAGGCATATGTGGACTAAGTTCAGTTGCATTATGTCACTGCTAAAGAAGGCCATTTAGTTAAGAAACTGTCAAAATGGCACTAAAGCTCCTCATGATGCCTTTATCACACCATCATAACAGCTATGTCATATGACTAGGGCTATATTTCTCCCACCCCGTAAACACAGGTGTCATTCCAGACAGAGTTATGTAAGGTGTATTATGCATATGACCCAGTGCACCATCGATGAATAACACAAAGCAGAAAACATGTCGCACCATGGCGGTATGATGATGACTCAATATCTCTCTCTGGTTCTCCTTCCTTTCAGGACCAAGCTTGTTCTTCAGAACCTGGAAGACTCCTGTCTGCTCCACGGGGACGACGACTCTCTTACGGACAAGCACGGCTGCCCGGCCTACGTGGGCCCCGAGATCCTCAACTCACACCACTCGTACTCAGGGAAGGCTGCTGATGTCTGGAGCATGGGCGTGGTGCTGTACACCATGCTGGTGGGTCGCTACCCGTTCCAGGATGTGGAACCTGCCGCTCTCTTTAGTAAGATCCGCCGGGGGACCTTCACAGTGCCAGAGTCGCTCTCGGTGCGGGCTAAGTCGCTGGTGTGCTGCATGCTGCGTAAAGCACCCTTGGAGAGACTGGAGGCCTCAGAATTGCTGCTCCACCCGTGGCTGAACTGTTCCAATAACACAACACCTCCCAACATGCACCTCAACCCCAGGAACTGCACTGACCAAGTGGTCCCCAACTACACAGAAGATACTAAGGACACAGGCTGTTTCTAGAATAAAWAAAAAAATGTCCTCTGTCCCAGTGATGCAAGTAGAGCAGTATCATCTCCATAGAGGGACTACTGGTAATGCAGGGTTTTTTCCTACCTACCTGACACTTAAGAAACATAACATAGTCATATGGCATTACATATTTCCAAAGTAAACCTCTTATGCTAATGTCTAACTGCAGTTTGGTATCAAAGCAGTCAAAGCTTTGTTAATCTGTTGTTAGACATTAGCATGTATAGATGTTGAAGTTGTGCTTTTGAAGAAGTTGTCAACGTGTTATGCAGGGCCCTTAATCCAAATTGTTACCAAATGTATTATATAGTTCGGTGTCATGAAGCATGTATTTGTTTAGGTAGTAACATTGCGGTTACACAAAGCAGTAACTACTAACTACTGTATCTCCTGGCCACGTGTAACAGACGCCTCCTTCGAGTTAGATGTATATCTGCTTGTCAAGGGTCCAATGCAGTTATTTCCATACTGCAGTGTAACCTCAAGAAAAGCGCTTTTCAAAAGCTACCCGACTATTGTCCTTTAACCAATGTAAATTGTTTTGTTGACTCAATGGGAATAACAGGTGAAAACAGTCCTTGAGATCCCTTGCCCCATATAGAAGCAGACTGTCTAGCAGTATTCCCTTTTTGCTGGAAGCAGTAATTTGACCCATTTTTGATTGTGAGCAACTCCGTTGGGAACACTAAATTGAAGCTGTATACTGAACAAAAATGTAAACGCAACAATTTCAAAGATTTTACTGAGTTACAGTTCATAGAAGGAAATCAGTCAACTGAAATGAATTAATTTGTCCCTAATCTATGGATTTCACATGACTGGGCAGGGGCGCAGGAGGAGCCCACTGCAGAGCCAGGCCCAGCCAATTAGGTTTTCCCCACAAAATAGCTTAATTACAGACAGAAATAGTCCTCAGCCCCCCCCCCCCCCCCCCCTCAGACGATTCCACAGGTGAAGAAGCCGGATGTGGAGGTCCTGGGCTGGCGTGGTTACATGAGGTCTGCGGTCCTGAGGCCGGTTAGACGTACGGCCAAATTTTCTAAAATGACGTTGGAGGCGGCTTATGGTAGAGAAATTAAAATTCAATCTCTGGCAACAGCTCTGTTGGACATTCCTGCAGTCAGCATGCCAATTGTACATCTGTGACGTTGTGTGACAAAACTGCATTTTATTGTCCTCAGCAGCAGGTGCACCTGTGTTATTATCATGCTGTTTAATCAGCTTATTGATATGCCACAAAGGAGAAATGCTCACGAACAGGGATGTAAACAAATTTGTGCACAAGATTTGAGAAAAGCATTTTGTCTTATGGAAAATGTCTGGGATCTTTTATTTCAGCTCATGAACTGTAACACGTATTTAACTAGGCAAGTAAGTTAAGAACAAATTGTTATTTACAATGACAGCCTACCCCGGCCAAACCCGGACGATGTTGGGCCAATTGTGCACATGAAACATGTGATCTTCTTTACATGTTGCGTTTTTATTTTTGTTCAGTATATATCTGACAGGACTGATACCMGATGCCTCTGAACTTGACAAAATCCTAGAATACTTGAAGCACGTTTTGTGCCTTTGTGTGTGTGTTTGTGTGTGTACTGTTGTTTACATATTTGATTGACAAATCTGGATTGTTTCAACCATTAAAGTGCCTTGTTTTCATAACCACAGTTTGTTGTAGACCCCCTCCCCTCTCTTATATCCCTATCAGAAGTTCACCAAGCTTTTCTTTACCAAAGAATCAAGCTACCCTCAGTTATTACGTATGGTGTGATGATCCAGGTTTAGTGAGCTGTGATTCAGTGATAGTTCAGCGTGGTGTCCTAGATCCCTAGACAAGTGTAGTCGTCATGACCTCAAGCGTGAGTTAATGTCCATAGTATATAGTGCAGTGGGTTAGATCCTGAAGGATACAGTGCTGTAGTGTACTTTAAACACCCATATAATGGTGAGACTGTTTCGTATCTGTTGACCTGAACAAAGGCATCACATACATTACACAGTAATGTGTGGTGTTAGTCGTGATGCCTGCATGCAGTTCGCTAACCCTAAATAGATCTCAGATCCTACTTCACTATGCCATAGATCTTGTGAGACTTTAAATACATTTTTATATATATTTATATATGATGCAAAGGAAAGTACACTACATTTGTTTTTCTTAGGTTGGAGGGTTGTGGATGTACTTATGTAAAAGTATTGTCATTTTCCAGTAAAAATAAATCCTTCAAACGGTTTGCCAATAAATGTTTTTTTGTGATAAGACCAAACTTTGTCYTTGGAGATTGTAACAAACTTGTTCATTACCCAATCTCTATTTCTGTTTTCAGGGTCAGATAAATATTATTTAAATCTACAAACCCACAGAACTTGATTCAGCTTTGATCAATACTAGGATGTACAGGGGACCTGAATATTATCAAGAGTAGCGTACAAGGACAGAGGTTATGACCAATTCATATTAAAGAGATCTATGATTATTGCTACTGTTCACAATTTATAGTACTGATCTACTAGCTAGTCCCAAACCCTGTACTGGTTGGATTACACCAATTTTGAAAGGAAAACAAATCTCACCCAAGTTTTTCAAAAGAATTACACATCTACATTATTTAATCAGTGTAATAAAAACAGGGAAGCGAGGCAGTTTTAGTCAAGACCTTTATTGTACATGGTGAGTTGGTGACAAATCAAATGGATACAAGTTTAGTGAAATAAAACCAGAAGTATGAGGTCTTGTAAGCTGCCAGTCATTAGCACAAGACTAAAATAAATGTGCCAATGATGCAAGAGTTAGCCGACTTCCGCAACAATATTATCTCGCTTCTTAGTATTTAATTGGACCATATCATCCGGAAGTCGGAGGCAATAAGCCTGCATGTCCTTGCCATGACAACCACCTTATTTTTACACATGGGCCACATTGAACAAATCAGTGTTGAAAGTCTAAAACAGCTGCTCTGTAGACAAAGATAATCAACAAGAAAATGTGTACTGTAGACATGTCTACCTGCACAAAGTATGTTTGTCAAAAGTCAATATGTTGATAACTTAGGATGTTGTTGACATTTGAAATCAAATTCAGGAATAGGTTTGTGGTTTCAACGTCACTAGATGCAGATAGATATACATCACATAGAAGGAAGGGACAAGATGAAACTTTACAATACCTACTGTATCGTTCTACCATTTTGTACCTAATGTACGAAGGATGAGTCTTTCACATTTTACTTATACAAAAACGGGCAAGAGCAAGACGTATGCCACATACAGTAACACTGTCCAGCTGGTAGTCAATAGGACAACCAAAATACTGATACAGGAGCTGTGACCATTGAAAGATGACTAACCAACCACTCACTACTGAGCCTAAATAGGTACATTTACATTTAAGTCATTTAGCTGACGCTCTTATCCAGAGCGACTTACAAATTGGAAAGTTCATACATATTCATCATACATATTCATCCTGGTCCCCCCGTGGGGAATGAACCCACAACCCTGGCGTTGCAAGCGCCATGCTCTACCAACTGAGCCACACGGGACCAGCCTTGCTCTTCAGTCCACCCATTAGTCACAAATGCATTATTGCATATTCAGTACATGCTTAATTTGATCAGGAATGTTGGACCATAGGCATCACTGATCTCTACAGGGAGTTTTTGCAGTGGAAATTATAAATCAGATGTTTAGATTTGTCTTGAAACTAAGTCTAAAATTACATTTCAAAATGCCACACACAGGGGGCACCGCTCTAACTAAACACACAAAAAAATGCTTAAACTAAAGCAATACCTAAAAAAGGCTTTAAGTTATATTAAAATACAAGATATGTAAATTCAAACAGTATACTCTACAAGCAGAGTTTGTACTACATATGAGAAGTCACATGTCACACAAGTCCTTAAAACACACCATGGAATTGAGAATCAAGACTAGATTCTGGAGTGCTTTTGGAACAGATATGCAGCAGAATCGTATTTGCTGGCTTGACCCATAAAACTATAGACTGCACTTGTCGCTAAATAAAAACAAATAAACAATTGTAGGCTTGAGTAGCATTGGTATGGAAGGTAGAACATCACCAAGAGGCAGACTGATTCAAGCTGTTATATGACTTTTCCATCAGCTGAGATTGAAATGACAGTATTGTTTGGCCATCGGCAAACAGCAGTTTTATGGATGTAGCTACAGTGGAGGACACCTAAATTGAGTCTGCCCCCTGGTGTTCAAACATGCGCTCAAGCATGCAGTCTGAGAATGGTCCTATACCTAAACCTTGAGTGCCAATTTGGTATGAGAACAGCTCACACTTTGGAATGGTAAAGCTTGAAAAACATAATAAAAATCAAAAACTTTGCTTAATTAATGCATTATCAAAACCAGCATAGAGAATGTGAAATATGTTGCAAATTAATGAGTGCCAGGACATGCTCTAATACCAGGTCAAACACACAAAACAAAGCTTTTGCTTCTGATAAACAAGGTAAGGAGAACGTAGCGATGGAAAATTAAAATGATAAACACAAATAAATGGGAATAATCCTCATCTGAACATGAGTAACAGATCTCCAAGCTCATAGTCTGATTTCCACAGTAAAATACAGTGAGGTTCACCACACAAAGTCAGAGAAAAAAACAGAAGTAAAATCCCAACACGAAATATGATGAGTTTTAGATGAGTTGTAAAATAAATGGTAGTGACGTGGGTACAGACAGACATCCAGTATACTGTCTGGTCCTGTATGAGACTGGGACTGGTGCTTCACTGGGCACACAGGGCACCATACCCGCTGATCGAAAAAAAAATACATGGTTTAGATTAAAAGATTAGACAGACCCAAATGATGCAACCATGAACAGTACTAATTCAACATACAAAATAACTTGACACTTAAAAGAAAGTAAAACAGTTTCATGCTTTATCATATTTTAGGGTTTTCTATGAAGAATGCAGGCTGTGTGCCCTCTTTACCTATCTTCATCCATGTTCTCATAAAAATCTTCATCCAGCTCCAGGTCCAGTTCATTGCCAATGCCAGAGTCCCGTGGTGCCATGAATAAACTAACACACGGAGACAAAAGCAAATGTTGCTCACTATAGACCACTTCAATGTATAAGCAATTATTTCAGGGATGGCATATAAGTATTTTGGACATTGGCCAGTAAACATTCAGATGTCACTGGTCTGGCTCATTTTCTACTAGCCCAGAGTGAAAAGTACTAGCACGGGGCTAGCTTAATTTCTATCCCTTCCCTGGTTCTTTGGCTATTTTGAATGACTGCCTAGGACACTTATACATGTATCCATTTAGCTTTGAGCAAAGTATTTATTGCTCCCGAGTGACGTGGCGGTCTCAGGCACTGCATCTCAGTGCTAGAAGCGTCACTACAGACCCTGGTTTGATTCCAGGCTGTATCACAACCGGCCGTGATTGGGAGTCTCATAGGGCGGCGCACAATTGGCCCAGCATTGTCAGGGTTAGAGTTTGGCCGGGCTAGGCCATCATTGTAAATAAGAAATTGTTCTTAACTGACTTGCCTAGTTAAATAAAGGTACAATTAAATAAATAAAATATTGTCAGTATGCAGTTATATTGTCTATGACCAACCATGTACAGATTATAAACAGATGATTTCCACTCAGATAAAAGAATACCATACCCATATAACTGACACGTCAAATGGACATTAGAAGTTAAAAGGGTATAGTTCACTCAAAAACGTAATTTTTTATTTTGTTCATATGTCAACTGTTAATACAATCCCAAATAATTGTGTAGTCAGCAGTCAACTTTTCAAGGTGGAGTACTTTCAGTACAGAGGAAAAAACGGTAGTGATGTGTTTTTCAGACTTCAGTCTTACCTGACCGAGCGGCATGTGAAGAAGACAATCCTCTTCAGCCTTGTGTTGTAGAAGAAATAGTTGAAGGACCACATGTTGCCCTCCTCTCCGTACGGGTCAGAGTCCAGGTCTGGGTTGTAGCTGCAACGTCCAAAACAATATGGCCTTTACATTCTTGTTTACAAATTGCATGTATGCCTCCCCTCAACGGAAAACAAAATAACACAGAAAATTGATTATTGCTCTGTGAAAACAGTACCACTCCCCAAGACACTGGTCATATATCTGAAAGGATTGTAAGCAATATGGTAGTGGCTCCACCTAGCACTCTGATGCTTGTGCCAGAGTTTCTAGTAATAGTTCTGCCAACTCCGGACCACACATACCCTCTCTATCGTTAAGAAAAAGTGGCGTTGCTCACCTGTAGATGTCACACTCGGTCAGGCAGATCTCAGCGTCGATGGCCTCCCACAGCTGGGGCTGAAGCAGACTATAATCCTCCCCGACCGCCGCCGACAGACTACTGTTCACCGCGTTGAACACCTGAAGTCACACACTATGTTAATAATGGCATACAAATGCATAACTTTCGTGTATATCCAGCCAGGTAAGAATTCAGCAAAGACTGTCCCTGACTAGACATATAGTTTCAAGCACTGTGTGCTATACTTGACATTTTTTTGTTAATATGTTAGTCCCCTTGCGTAGCCTTTTGTCCTCCAGGTAATGGATT
The DNA here is from genome assembly GCF_002910315.2 of Salvelinus sp. IW2-2015. Classification (NCBI taxonomy): domain Eukaryota; kingdom Metazoa; phylum Chordata; class Actinopteri; order Salmoniformes; family Salmonidae; genus Salvelinus; species Salvelinus sp. IW2-2015. The sequence goes on along the minus strand of NC_036851.1, from coordinate 33,631,779 downwards.
ACAGTCTCATTCCATATAAGACCAGACAGGCTTTGGGTTGTGTACAAGCTGCCTCGGCACATCAAGCCCAATCAACTCATGCTGCTGTGTAGTGAAAGCCACGATGCAAAACCAGCAGAATATGGTGGTTCGGGTGTAAGCAATTCATAACAGCAACGCGAGGCATGTACAGGTACAGGCACTGTTGTGTAGGTAGGAGATGTTAAATAAATCCTCACCCAGTTAACGCTGGGCTCTCTGCTAAAGTCGTGGCTCTTCGTGCGGCTGAAGTCATAGTCGGGGCGGAAGGATTCGTTGAGGGTGGCGATCAGGTAAAAGAGGGTCTTCCTGCTGCACTTGTCAGAGAGAGGCCCTTCCCCCTCATCTCCACTCTGACTCTGGCTCAACCTGCAACCACAGCACAAAACCACAGACACACACTTGTTAGTGTTATGAACATGCTCAGTCCAAACTCATTCATACTTGTAGTGCATTCTTGTCATTTGAACTGTGCTTGACAGGAACTACATGATTCTTCTAGGTCTTCATGTGACCAGGCCATGGGCATTACATAATACAGATAGAAGTGTAATGACTAGAACATATTCAATTTACTATCACTATGTTATACATCTACTTTAGTGTGTGCTCTACATGCATTAGCTACATTTATCTACAAAACACTGACCATTTCTCCCCATTACTGAATAGACCTCTGAGTTCCTATGGTGTAGTGTGGACTGAAGTCTTACTTGTTGGGGCTTATTCCTGAGGACTGTGGAGGGGACAGGGCTTCCAGGACATGAGGCAGTCCCTCCTGACAGAACTGCTTGAACATCTGCTTGTCCTCGCCTGCCATCTTGCAAGAGTAGCTCTCGATCCTGAGAAAAGACAGAGCATGGTTCATCACATCATGGATACACTTAAACAAATGATGTGGTTGCTGAAAATCTATTTCCTGTGTAACACAGTTCAGTTACGTTAGATCTTCATAGTGAGGCATTGAAATGTTGGCCAATTCTGTGCAAATGTTGTCCATTTGTAGGTCTACATAGCAAATGGGCTATTGGCACCATGGACATGTTGATAACTTACCTTCCTATTATCTGACAGTCCCCCGTTTCAATGGTGAGTCTTGTGTTTATGGCTTCAAAACTAGAATTCTCCAGGAGTTTCATCTTGACAGTTTATTTATTTTTATTATGCAAAATATTAAGTGTTTAAAATGCATATACTCATCCCCTATCTAGCCCCTAGGCTTAGAGACGACCGTAAAGGCTACAATCTGCCACCACCAGGAGGTCAGGTCGCCAATTCTGATAAACAAAATGACACTTGTCTTTTTCGCAATCATCTGTCTTACACGTTAGTTAGATATTCAACAATGGTCGTACGAATTTAACGAACCTAACAATTAACTATGCACTGMCCCACATCAAATAAACTCGGTCAAATGTGTCGTTCAAAAAACAGCGAACGCACAAACTTTTCAGGCCTTACTGTATCCAGCTGGAAACATTTCGTGCAATAACAATGATTGCCTTGAATTTAAATACCTCCGACCACAGAGCTAACTGGCCGTGGAGATCCTCAGCTCGCGCGCACAAAACAGTTTGTTGTATCTAGCGCTCACTTAATGCAATACCAAAGTAATCAATTTCAATCACAAACTTTAAATTAAATATTGCATGATTAATTTACGGATGATGTAAAGATCTTTGTCGAGGGCTTATGGCACTTATATGTCTGATAAAAATGTCTTCCTTTTTACTGTGAAATTTCCAATACCTGCCATTAAATAAACTGAAATTAGATAGACAGTTCTTCATCCCAGCTTTTGTATCAGAATTTGAAGAGAAATCCCAGGCTTCTCGAAGCCTTTCGCCTTCGCTATGCACCTGAATTTGTTTGTAAAAACGGCAACCCAGTTTAGATGTTTTGATCCTTCCTCAATGTAACTYCACTTCCTTCTTCTCTCCAAGGCCAGTTCCTCTTTTACCGGATATTTCCTCGAGAGGGCGCCATGGGGGCCAGATAAACATGCAAAGACGTAGCTAGTTATTATAACACTCCCTTGCTCATCGTCCAGCTACAGACTTTCACTTGCATTAGTTAGTTAGCTAGTTAAAACACACACACAAATATATTTAAATTATTAAAATACGTATTGGTCTATATGGATATCATTAAACGGCAGTATGTCATCACTATATATGTACAGTACTGATATGTCATAAATTGGAATGTGCAAATTGCTCCTTTAAAACGTATTTCCTGAATATAGCTACGTTTCGTTTCGCTTTTCATTTAGACTTCTGATCAGTGACGTGTATTCATGGATGCAAAGGGAAGGCTTCCCCCCCAAAAATGGACCAATACTAAAAAAAAAAAATATTTCGACTGTCTGTGTTTCATAATTTGCCTTCAATTCGCAAGAGGCTGAATGTATCTCACACGAGAAAGCATACGGCGAGCAAAACAGCGCCCCTCTGTCACTCTACGTGTAAGCCATCTACCTGATGCAGTCTGGTCCAAACGAGTATGATATTGCAGTCTGGTCCAAACGAGTATGATATTGCAGTCTGGTCCAAACGAGTATGATATTGCAGTCTGGTCCAAACGAGTATGATATTGCAGTCTGGTCCAAACAAGTATGATATTGCTGCCGCCCTAAGCATTGAAGGCCAAGGAAGCCAGCGAGCATCCGGTCTCCCTTGACAAAAAAGTATACAAAAAATGAGCCAATTAGCCTTGAGCTAAACTGAGCGAGTCCTGGCGTAGCAAAAAAAAGATGTCAAAGGAAGCCAGCTTGGATTTGGCCTCACTCCTATCATACCTCATTGATTGAAAAAATTGAATTGTTGCATCTCGTTGTGTTGTTGTCCTCCGGTGGCTGGCTAGCCATCTAGCTAAATATTCCCTTTCCTAAATTAGCCATGGATGGAGATAGGGATTTGGACTTGTGGTTTTACGTAATTCCCCATACTGGCCAATAACTATAATGCGATTCTGATCCAACCATTAATTCATACATTGTTGTGCCCCTGGCCTGAGAGGATGGAAGTGCAATATGTAGCTAGATGTAGAAGGCTAATGTTAACTAGCTAAAGTTGCCCATTCATGGAAGTTAGGTTAGAGAGCGAGCATTTTAGCCAGGTAGCCTAGGACAACAAAAAATAGAAGTGTTTTACAGTATGACAGAGTGATAGACCGTTTCATCAACATCAAAGAGAGGAGGATGGCATTGGCGTTTCTCTACAAGTAGGGTGAGTCAACATGTTTTCTACTTGCACAAATGCGCACACGCACACAGAAATCAGAATCATGGACAGCCACATCATATTTAGCTTACGTTGATTGGACTAAATTGGGTGTATCTTTTAATTGTCACTGTATTAGACTAAGCAGAGGTGATCTGATGATGTTGAAACGTTTAAACGTGAAATGGTGCTGGTATAGTGGAGGCACCTCCTGTTTTCTTTACGACTTGCTGTAACTCTCTGTGGTTCTAAATCAATAGTTGTTTAGTGGTCCGAAAATGTCAGAAACATTAACTTGCTTGACCATGATGTAGGTCATGTAACTGTCTGTTACTGTACAGTACATGCAATATGCTTTGTGGACTTCACTGGACAGAGGTTGGCTTCACCAGTGATTTTACCCACTCACCGCTACTGCTTCTGATCTTGATAATAGCTACACACGTAAATAGAAGGTTCAAGTTCTATAATTACATTCAAATTTTGAGGCGAAGGAAAGGTTGGTTTATTGTCAACAGATGTGGAAACTGTATGAAGAAGTCTGATAGCCATATTACTTAACTGAATGCTGATCGGCTGAGAATCCGCTTTGCACTTTTACCAATTTGAAGCTCAGTGCTGTAGTGAGTGTGTGACCCTGACCCATTCTATGCAAATTTCACTCAATTTTGTTAGCCTCTGGATACTTATAGCTAAAGTATAATTATGGCTAAAATATCACGTTATTTAGTTTACAATACAATATAAATATTGTCCTTAGTGTGCTGTCAAAGTGAAAGGGTGCTGTCAAAGTGAACGTTTCCATTTTGCATAATGTTGTTTTTCACTTTGTGTTATTCTTTGTATCATGATTTTCTTTTGCTTGTAATTTCATAAAATAGGTCAAACTATGTCTTCTCATGAGGTGACGTTCACAAGCAATTTAAGATTAAAAGGAGGGTAAGAATAAAGGTTATTCATAATAAAGTTAGGCTTAGCTTATGTCTGTGTGGTTCTCATTTCTGATTTCCTGATAATGTCTAAATAGGCAGGTCAATAAAGGGCCAAAGAGCAATGATAGTGACACATAATATGACATAATATGTGAAAATCAGCACATGCAATATCTGGTCTCTGACTAAGTTTAAATTAGCATTGTTCTATGCATTGATGAAAAGGTTATTTTTCTATTGCAGTGGAGGAGCTAGCCCAGTTGTTGAGTGAGGCCATCAGCTGTGGTGACAAAGAGGAAGCCAAGAGGCGCTTGGAGCAGCTGGCAGAGTTGTGTGTACCAATGTCTGTCAGGATCTCCCACAAGGCTTACTCCCAGGACTCTATTCGGTATGTGGAATCATMTAGTAGTGTTCTGTTGGTCATACTTAACATTACATAGGATTGGCCTATACTGCATATGAGAGCAAACACAAGTGGAATAATCGACATGTAACCACGAGGTACAAGGGATTGTGGATTACTTACTTTACACTTTAGCTCCCACCTTTCTCTTGAAAAACTGAATGAATAGTAAAACCTTTGTAAATGTGTTTAAGTGCAGAGTAATTCAGACCCAGTTACCTTTTCTGGTTGCTTTGCTGCAGTTTGTAGTTGGGAGTCGGGGATGCACATTCAGATAACTATGTTCCTGTTGCCTTGTTGATAACACTCGACATGACCGTTTCAGATATGAAAGAGAAGGTAAAACAAATTATTGATGCAACTCCATTTTCATCAACAGCAATTGAACGATATCATATTTATTTTTTAAATATGTCATATATTTTTTCTCTGATATTTATTCATTGTCTTTAATACACATATTTGTATGAAAACAAGTAGAGACAGAGCTCCCATGTATTGTTGAATCTCTCTACAGATCAATACTAACTATGAATTTAATCCATCTCTGCAGAGCTGGGTGATCGGGAAGCGTCTGGCCCAGGACTAACACTCAGCCATTGGTTGAGGAAGAATGAAGACCAGGCCTACTTGTACATCAAGTTTGCCCATGCTGTCAACCTCAGCTGGGATCAACTGAACCAGGAGGAGCACCATCGGCTAGACCGTAAGGACACTCCACCCTACAGCACCAGTTGGTCTTCCAAAAATAACCTATTATACTGAGCAAGGCCCACAGGTTGTCAGTATATCAGCTTGTGACACACACATGCACACTTAAAGGATAGGTAGCCTAAATGTAACCACATGTAATATATGGATTTTCATTAGTATACGCATCAAAAGTCCCAATGAAAGGTTACACCTTCCTTTAACATCTTTTGAGTTATTAAATAAAACCGATCAGAATTCCGAAGAATGCCGAAGTCAGATTTTTTTTTGCGGGATGTGACATAATATGGAAGACCCGGCAAGCCAGCATATTCCCTATGTGTAAACTCCAACAGAAATAACTTCAAATGTATAACTTCAAATAAAACAAAAACAAATAGTTTACACCAAGGTTATTGTAGTTTTATTGTAGTTTTTATATTAATATTTGAAATTCAGTTTAGTTTCAGTTAGATTTCAGACTTGATTTACTAGTTTTTATTGATTTTGAGTTCATACAATTATTTATATTTTGTGATTATATTATCAAGTTTCAGTTTTAGTGTAGCCTTATGCGTGGGAGGCTAGGAGCCATTTATGTGCTGTAGGCCTATAGTTACGCCTACTCCCGCTCTCTCACACCAGGTCTACTAACCCCCGTCCAGGCAACCCACATTATGCACAGCTAGCAGCCATCATTGCGCACACCTTCTACCCTTTGTTACGCACACCTGGACTTCATTATCACCCTGATTACGCTCCCTTTATTTAGCCTTCAGTAGCCTCAATCTTCAGGCAGTATTGGTTTTGTTTACGTTCTGTACGTTACTCCTGTTTTGATTATCTTCATGTTTCTTAGTATTAAACTCACCTTCTCCACCTGCTTCCTGACTCCCTGCATATATGTTACAAGTTGTGTTTTTTGGGGATATCGCTTCTTGTCACTGGGGGGGCAGTAATACATAAGGTGATGTGTCAGGTTATAGGTTTGGTTAGGTTTAAATTATAAATCAGTCTTAATGTGACTTGGATATTAAAGGATAATCGTCAGTGTCTGACTTGGATTCATACATTTCTGCCACGCCTTTCGAAGCTATGGCCAGCTCTGGTTGTTGTTGATCACAGGTTTTCTCTTGCCTCTTTTGTAATGGCTTGATAGCCTTGACTATGTTCGCCCCGTTCTCAGTTACGACAAGTAGGATCTTCTCCTCTGGTATGTCCCATGTGTCCAATGTGCTGTCAATTACCTCTACGGTGTGTGGATGCTAAYTCCGATGGATGTTGAGCAACGCATTTTTACATTTCATTTTAATTTCACCTTTATTTAACCAGGTAAGCCCGTCGAGAACAAGTTCTTATTTACAACTGCGACCTGGCAGTGTGACACAAAGCAGTGTGACACAAACAACAACACAGAGTTACACATGGAATAAATAAACGTACAGTCAATAACACAATAGAAAAGTCTATATACAGTGTGTGCAAATTAAGTAAGATTAGGGAGGTAAGGCAATAAATAGGCCATAGTGGCGAAATAATTACAATTTCACAAATAAACACTGGAGTGATAGATGTGCAGAAGATGAATGTGCAAGTAGAGATACTGGGGTGCAAAGGAGCAAAAATAATAACATATATAAATAAAATAAATAACAATATGGGGATGAGGTAGTTGGATGGACTATTTACAGGTGGGCTATGTACAGGTGCAATGATCTGTAAGCTGCTCTGATAGTTGATGCTTAAAGTTAGTGAGGGAGATATGTCTCCAYCTTCAATGATTTTTGCAATTCGTTCCAGTCATTGGCAGCAGAGAACTGGAAGGAAAGGCAGCCAAAAGGAGGAATTGGCTTTGGGGGTGACCAGTGAAATATACCTGCTGGAGTGCGTGCTATGGGTGGGTGCTGCTATGGTGATCAGTGAGCTGAGGTAAGGTGGGGCCTTACCTATCAAGGACTTATAGATGACCTGGAGCCAGTGGGTTTGGCGACGAATATGAAGTGAGGGCCAGCCAACGAGAGCATATAGGTCGCAGTGGTGGGTAGTATATGGGGCTTTGGTGGCAAAACAGATGGCACTGTGATAGACTGCATCCAATTTTCTGAGTAGAGTGTTGGAGGCTATTTTGTAAATGACATCGCCGAAGTCAAGGATCGGTAGGATAGTCAGCTTTACGAGGGTATGTTTGGCAGCATGAGTGAAGGAGACTTTGTTGCAAATTCAGATTTAATTTAGGATTGGAGATGCTTAATATGAGTCTGGAAGGAGAGTTTACAGTCTAACCAGACACCTAGGTATTTGTAGTTGTCCACATATTCTAAGTCTGAACCATCCAGTAATGATGCTAGGCGGGCGGGCAGGTGCGGGCAGCGATCGGTTGAAGAGCATGCATTTAGTTTTACTTGCATTCAAGAGCAGTTGGAGGCCACGGAAGGAGAGTTGTATGGCATTGAAGCTCGTCTGGAGGTTAGTTAACACAGTGTCCAAAAAGAAGGGCCAGAAGTATACAGAATGGTGTCGTCTACGTAGAAGTGGATCAGAGAATCACCGGCKGCAAGAGCGACATCATTGATGTATACAGAGAAAAGAGTCGGCCCGAGAATTGAACCCTGTGGCACCCCCATAGAGACTGCCAGAGGTCCGGACAACAGGCCCTCCGATTTGACACACTGAACTCTGTCTGAGAAGTAGTTGGTGAACCAGGCGAGGCAGACATTTGAGAAACCAAGGCTGTTGAGTCTGCTGATAAGAATGCAGTGATTGACAGAGTCGAAAGCCTTGGCCAGGTCGATCAATGCGGCTGCACAGTATTGTCTTTTGTCGATGGCGATTATGATATCATTTAGGATCTTGAGCGTGGCTGAGGTGCACCCATGACCAGCTCGGAAACCAGATTGCATAGAGGAGAAGGTACGGTGGGATTCGAAATGGTCGGTGATCTGTTGTGCCTTGCCTATGCTGTGCCTTGTTGGAGGAGGGGTGATAGAAGTAGACTGATATGCATATAAAAGAAGCAGTCAGTCATTTCTTGCTCCATCCGTAAACACACAGGGTTGTTTTTCATGCCTCTTTCAGAATCTCCTTAACTTTAAGGATTGCTGTATCCATTTGCAAAGCAATCAACCCGTGCCAGGCCTCAGTCTTGCCAGACTGGATGAATAAATTAACCATTGCTTTTATTTTTGTAAACTCATTTGAATGAGGTTGCCATGTTTCTGCTCTTTTCATGCAAACTGTTCAAGTTGGTTGTCCTGATGTGCAGCTACTGGTTGCCGTTGACTTGCAGCTACGAATAGCTGTTGGCTGTCTTTCTTGTCTTTATTCTGAAACTGTTTGTATGATTCTTTGTGGGCGCTGTATAGATTAACTTTGAGGTAGGTTGGGTTTTCCCTTTTATCTCTGTTCTACACACGCTACCATCTTCTGACACTGCAATACATTTTCTTTTGTCCTTTCCAGCAATGTACTCAAAACAATCCCATACAGGGCTTTACCTTTTGCTGCCGCTGTTGTTCACGCCTATGGTTCTGCGCTTGCCCACAGATTTCTTCCCTTAGCTACTGATAGCTAGTGATAGTGATGAATAGGCCTATTTGAAACATCGCCATCGACTGGCAAGATTTACACACCAGATTCAGAAGCTCGAAAAACCCATTAGAAAAAAGCTTGCAAACCCCATTACATTTTCGCACAAATTAAAAAATATATATATACACTGCTCAAAAAAATAAAGGGAACACTTAAACAACACAATGTAACTCCAAGTCAATCACACTTCTATGAAATCAAACTGTCCACTTAGGAAGCAACACTGATTGACAATAAATTTCACATGCTGTTGTGCAAATGGAATAGACAAAAGGTGGAAATTATAGGCAATTAGCAAGACACCCCCAAAAAAGGAGTGATTCTGCAGGTGGTGACCACAGACAACTTCTCAGTTCCTATGCTTCCTGGCTGATGTTTTGGTCACTTTTGAATGCTGGCGGTGCTCTCACTCTAGTGGTAAGCATGAGACGGAGTCTACAACCCACACAAGTGGCTCAGGTAGTGCAGTTCATCCAGGATGGCACATCAATGCGAGCTGTGGCAAAAAGGTTTGCTGTGTCTGTCAGCGTAGTGTCCAGAGCATGGAGGCGCTACCAGGAGACAGGCCAGTACATCAGGAGACGTGGAGGAGGCCGTAGGAGGGCAACAACCCAGCAGCAGGACCGCTACCTCCGCCTTTGTGCAAGGAGGTGCACTGCCAGAGCCCTGCAAAATGACCTCCAGCAGGCCCAAGGTTTACCAGCCTGATAAGCAGGAGGTTAGCAGAGACTCCAGCTAGAGGAGATGGCCACTTTACAGTACCAGCAGGTGAATGCTTTGTACTGTACATGGATGCAAGATATAAGATCATGTCATCATTAAATATAGCTAAAAAGAGACTTGTGTGGGTTTTTCTTATTCCACTACTATACTGAGCAAAAATATGCAACATGCAACAATTTTAAAGATTTTACTAAGTTAAAGTTCATGTAAGGACATCAGTCAATTGAAATAAATKAATTAGGCCGGATCTATGAATTTCACAGGTCTGGGCAGGGGTGCAGCCATGGGTGGGCTTGGGAGGGCATAGCGACTGGAACGAGCTGCAAAAAACACTAAAACTGGACCATTTTATCTCCATCTCTTCATTCAAAGACTCAGTCTTGAGCTTACTGACAGTTGTAGCTGCTTCGCGTGATGTATTGTTGTCTCTACCTTCTTGCCCTTTGTGCTGCTGTCTGTGCCCAATAATGTTTGTACCATGTTTTGTCCTGCCACCATGTTGTGCTGCTGCCATGTTGTGTTGCTACCATGTTGTTGTCATGTTGTGTTTTGATGTGTTGCTGTCATGCTATGATGTTGTCTTACTATAGGTATTTCGTTATGTAGTGGTGTGGTGTCTCTCTTGTCGTGATGTGTGTTTTGTCCTATATTTATATTTAATTTTTTATATTTAATCTCAGCCCCTGTCCCCGCAGGAGGCTTTTTGCCTTTTGGTAGGCCGTCATTGTAAATAAGAATTTGTTCTTAACTGACTTGCCTTGTTAACTAAAGGTTAAATACAACAACAAAAAAACACTTGGCAGCCTGTCCCACCCACTGGTGAGCCAGGCCCAGCCAATCAGAATGAGTTTTCTCCCACAAAAGGGCTTTATTACAGTCATAAACACTCCTCAGCACCCCCACCCACCCTCAGACAATCACACAGGTGAAGAAGCCGGATGTGGAGGTCCTGGGCTGGTCTGGTGACATGAGGTCTGCGGTTGTGAGGCAGGTTAAATGTACTGCTAAATTCTCTAAAATTACGTTGGAGGCAGCTTATGGTAGAGAAATGAACAATACTGAGCATTGTATTGGCAACAGTTCTGGTGGACATTCCTGCAGTCAGCATGCCAATTGCACGCTCCCTCAAAGCTTGAGACYTCTGTGGCTTTGTGTTGTGTGACAAAACTGCACATTTTAAAGTGACCTTTTATTGTCCCCCAGCACAAGATGCACCTACGTAATGATCATGCTGTTTAATCAGCTTCTTGATATGCCACACCTGTCAGGTGGATGGATTATCTTGGCAAAGGAGAAAGGCTCATTAACAGGGATATAAACARATTTGCTGTGGTGGAAAAAGTACCCATACTTGAGTAAAAGTAAAGATACCTTAATAGAAAATGACTCAAGTAAAAGTGAGTCACCCAGTAAAATACTATTTGAGTAAAAGTCTGAAATTATTTGGTTTAAAATGTACTTAAGTCTCAAAAGTAAATGTAATCGCTCAAATATACTTAAGTAAGTGGGATGATAAAAGCATTGGAGGAAGAGCGGGAGAGGAATGTCCTGAGTGGTGGKAACGGACGCCCACAGCCTCGTCTCCAACACAGAGGAGCTGGACTGTCCTATCTGCTACTGCTCCATTCCGCCAGTGGAGGGAGCCACACTGCGGTATTGCCTGCATGTTTTCTGCATGTATGACACATCTTGACTACTGGCTTCCATTGTCTCGTGCACAAAGAAATAAAGCTACAACTATTGAGACAAAGCCCTGGCTGGTATTCTCTTGAGTAGATCACTGTCGCTCCACTGCTATTAATAATATAGACATGAAATACTAATTTATGTTTAATCTGAAATAAATGGAAATCTAATAGGATTGTTGTCTTACTCACCTTGTATCAATATTAAATATGTTTCTGTGAATGTTTCATCTGTAATAAATAAAAAACTAACAACACTGCCATCTAAATAATAAAGTAATTAGAGATGTGTACAGGTTAAATACCTTGTTATTTGGGTGTGTTCTCTAAACTGGGAGTGTCTTAAAGTAACCATAGTGAACAATATGGATGCAGAAGTGACCTGCCCTTATGAGGACGAAAACTACAGCTGTGATAGCAAGCTGCATGACCGGGAGATCAAATCTGTGAGTCCTGCTGGTGCTCTCACTCCTAGCCTGGCAGCCAGTCTGTTTATGCTTTGTTGGTTAAAGAAAAAACAGGCCTGTACCCAGGCTATCTCACGATGGTTATCTGTATCAAGTGATGACATTACCTTGTATAATTTATGTGAAAGATACACATCACCATAACACATATTTAGTCGATTCTGTTGTACTTTACACAGTGACCTGTTCTTTGTCTCTTTAGCTTCTCTCTCAGGAGGAGCCCCGGAAGTTTCTAGAGCTGAGGCTCAGTATCACTGAGACGAGGAGTGAGACAGCTACCAGTGCAAAACTCCTGACTGCGCTGGCTGGGGCATCTTTGGGGCATCTTTGAGGACAAAGTCAACGAGCTTATGTGTGAGCTCTGCAGAGAACAACTGTCTCCTCTGCAAGGTATGTCAACTTTCTCTCTCACTCCTCCTCCCTGGTCCACCCTTGAATGCTAAAATAAATGATAAAGATGGGTGCCTGGACAACAACCTTTTTGTCTACCTCTTTTTAAGGCCATCCACAAAGACAGAAACTGCAAGGAGTTTCAAGACAATCTCCGGATCAGAGCTGAGAAAGACATGGCTGCAAACAGACCACACAGATGCTGGAGGTAATGTGGTAACAGACAGATAGTTATTTCCCTCTAAGTGGTAGAGCCCTGTTTCTGCTCACCATTTCAATCAATCAGCTGATGTCACGTAGTGCTGTACAGAAACCCAGCCTAAAACCCCAAACAGCAAGCAATGCAGGTGTAGAAGGACATAGGAAAAACTCCCTAGAAAGGCCGGAACGTAGGAAGAAACCTAGAGAGGAACCAGGCTATGAGGGGGGGCCAGTCCTCTTCTGGCTGTGCCGGGTGGAGATTATAACAGAACATGGCCAAGATGTTCAAATGTTCATAGATGACCAGCAGGGTTAAATAATAAGAATCACAGTGGTTGTAGAGGGTGCAACAGGTCAGCACCTCAGGAGTAAATGTCAGTTGGCTTTTCATAGTCGATCATTCAAAGTATCCAGGTCAGGTCGCAGTTGTAAATGAGAACTTGTTCTCAACTGGCCTACCTGGTTAAATAAAGGTGAAATATATATTTTTTATCTCTACCGCTCCTGCTGTCTCCAGAGAGTTGAAAACAGCAGGTCTGGGACAAGGTAGCACGTCTGGTGAACAGGTCACGGTTCCATAGCCGCAGACAGAACAGTTGAAACTGGAGCAGCAGCACGACCAGGTGGACTGGGGACAGCAAGGAGTCATCAGGCCAGGTAGTCCTGAGGCATGGTCCTAGGGCTCAGGTAGAGAGAGGTAGAGAGAGAGAGAGAGAGAGAGAGAGAGAGAGAGAGAGAGAGAGAGAGAGAGAGAGAGAGAGCACCACTAGAGGGATATCTTACTATCCTGAGACAAGGCCGAGTATAGCCCACGAAGATGTCCCCCACGGCACAAACCCAAGGGGGAGCGCTAACCCGGACAGGAAGATCATGTCAGTGATAAAAGAGCACCAGTGACTCAGCCCCTGTTATAGAGTTTGAGGCAGAGAATCCCAGTGGATTCCCACCAAACCTGTTTTTGATTGAACATGAGATACTATCAGCCTATTACACTACTGAACTGCAATATGAAGCCTATAGGGAGTTTTGATGAAACATACTATCGGCCTATTACACTACTGAACTATTATGAGAAGTCTAAAGGTGAACTTGACCTTGATTAAACCTACAATTGGCTTATTACACTATTGAACTGTGATATGATATCTATGGGTAAACCTAACCGTGAGCTTCTGTTGTCTTCTTCGATAGTCCTTACTGCAGAACGTGGAGGCCATGCACTGTCCAAAGTAATAATTCAGAAGCAGGATGGCTGTGACTGGATCTTCTGACTGATGTGTAAGACGGAGATCTACTGGGTCACCCGGCCGGCTCGCTGGGGACCAAACGTAAGACAGTTTCTTTTACAGTTACTGTTAATCCGACAGTTACAGTTACTCTGACGTTTACAGCTACTCTTAAGATAAGACAATTACTCTTCAGTTACAGTTATTCTGACATTTACAGCTACTCCGAACATAAGACAATTACTCTTCAGTTACAGATATTCTGACATTTACAGCTACTCCGAACATAAGACAATTACTCTTCAGTTACAGTTATTCTGACATTTACAGCTACTCCGAACATAAGACAATTACTCTTCAGTTACAGTTACTCTTATAAATACACCTACTACAAACTGTACTCTTACAGTTACAGCTACTCTGCCTCCCCACTCTAATACCTCACCATACTAGACTATTCTTCTTAGACCTACCCTACGGCTCCATTTCAAACATATCACTATGGTCACCAAATTTGAGCTAAGATAAACTTACCATGCCCAGTTTGACTGTTATACTCTTTATTAAGGCATTCAGATATCTTAGATCAGATAGAATCCATCTGATTTCTCATTTTACATCTAAGTAGGTAAACACTTCCCAGTGATAACCTAAAATACACTACATTACCAAAAGTATGTGGACACCTGCTCGTCAAACATCTCATTCCAAAATCATGGGCATTAATATGGAGTTGGTCCCCCTTTTGCTGCTWTAACAGCCTCCACTCTTCTGGGAAGGCTTTCCACTAGATTGCTGCGGAGACTTGCTTCCATTTAGCTACAAGAGCATTAGTGAGGTCGAGCACTGATGTTGGGCAATTTGCCCCGGCTCGCAGTCGGCGTTCCAATTCATCCCAAAGATGTTCGATGGAGTTGAGGTCAGGGCTCTGTGCAGGCCAGTCAAGTTTGTTCACATCGAACTCGACAAACCATTTCTGTATGGACCTTGCTTTGTGCACGGGGGCATTGTCATGCTGAAACAGGAAATGTCCTTCCCCAAACTGTTGCTGCAAAGTTGGAAGCTTAGAATCGTCTAGAATGTCATGTATGCTGTAAGGCTAAGATAAGATAAGATTTCCATTAACTGGAACTAAGGGGGCTAGCCTGAACCATGAAAAACAGCCCCAGACCATTATTCCTCCTCCACCAAACTTTACAGTTGGCATTATGCATTTAGGTAGGTAGCAGTCTCCTGGCATCCACCAAACCCAGATTCGTCCGTCGTACTGCCAGATGGGGAAGCGTGATTCATCACTCCAGAGAACGCTTTTCCACTGCTCCAGAGTCCAATGGCAGTGAGCTTTACACCACTCCAGCTGACGCTTGGCATTGCGAATGATGATCTTAGGCTTGTGTGCTGCTGCTACATGGAAACCCATTTCATGAAGATCACGACAAACAGTTATTGTGCTGACGTTGCTTCCAGAGGCAGTTTGGAACTCGGTAGTGAGTGTTGCAACCGATTTTTACGAGCTACAACTCAGAGACAACTCAGGAAGCTGTTGATGTTGAGTCAATGGGGTGCGTTGCCACCCTAAATGCCAGAACTGCCACTGAGGGGCCCCACTCCATCTCAACGTAGTGCTGGGTGGGTAGTCCATATGGGGACACACCATAAAGAATCATAGAGGACTCGAGTGCCCAAAAGCCTGTTTTAGCATGAGCTGCGCCATTGAGGACTTTTATCATTTTGAAGTAGTCAACTGGGTGGGACTTCTTATGGGTTAAGGAAGGATTACATAATTCCATCCAGGTCATCAGGAGGGACCAGCCAATGAATTATGCTTGTGAGCAAACATTCCATAACTGCAGGTGGCAGTAAATCGCCAACCTTGGCTTTATACCTGTTCAAATAACACACTCCAGGTGGCGGTGTGGACCCTTTCAGTTTGTTTACCAACTCAGAAGTAGTTGAATAAGAAAATGGACCACTTCAAAATGGAGTTGGCCTCATTGGCACTACTCGTGTGTGCACAGACACCAAAATGGGACAGATACAAGAAGAGTCCTCTATCATTCTCTATGGTACAAACCCAGGCAAGGATGACTCATTTTCCATCCTCAATTACAGGGCAGGAAAACAGCACATTTCCTASAATTCTACACATTTTGCCATGTTTTAGTTATTTACAACATTAACAATGTCTACACTGTATTTCTGATCAATTTGATGTTATTTTAATGAACGAAAAATGTGCTTTTCTTTCAAAAACAAGGACATTTCTAAGTGACCCCAAACCTTTGAACGGTAGTGTAGCTTCAGCCGGCTGGTGTGTGACCGTGGCAAAGTTGGTTGGACATTAGATAGCCTATCTCTGGGGCTAGTTAGGGACCGTCAATAAATTACACAATATAAATGGAACTATATTTTCATGTTGCACATCTTTTAGTTGTCTCATTAAATGCTTTAAATATTTTATATGAATTTATACAATTTACCCTTGACTTATTTCACATTTGTTGTGTTACAGCTTGAATTCAAAATGGATTAAATATWATTTTTTTCTCACCCATCTACACACAATACCCCATAATGACAGTGAAAACATATATTTTTTAATGTTTGCAAATGTATTGAAAATGAAATACAGAAATATCTAATTTACATAAGTATTCACCCCTGAGTCAATAAATGTTAGAATTGGCAGCAATTACAGCTGTGAGTTTTTCTGGGTAAGTCTCTAAGAGCTTTGCACAGCTGAATTGTACAATAATTGCGCATTATTATTAAAACAATTATTCAAGTCAAGTTGGTTGTTGATCATTGCTAGACAGACATTTTTAAGTCTTGCCATAGATTTTCAAGACGATTTAAGTCAAAACTGTAACTAGGCCACTCATGTCGTCTTGGTAAGCAACTCCAGTGTATGTTTGGCCTTGTGTTTTAGGTTATTGTCCTGCTGAAAGGTGAATTTGTCTCCCAGTGTTTGTTGGAAAACCAGGTTTTCCTAAAGGATTTTGCCTTTGCTTAGCTCTATTAGTTTATTTTTATCCTAAAAAACAAGCATACCCATAACATAATGCAGCCACCACCATGCTCGAAAATATGAAAAGTGGTCCTCAGTGATGTGTTGTGTTGGATTTGCCCCAAATATAACGCTTTGTATTCAGGACAAAAAGTTCATTTCTTTGCCACATGTTTTGCAGTTTCACTTTAGTGCTTTATTGTAACTACAATGTTGTTGATCCATCCTCAGTTATCTCCTATCACAACCATTAAACTCTGTAATGTTTTAAAGTCCCATTGGCCTCATGGTGAAATCCCTGAGAGGTTTCCTTCCTCTCCGGCGAATGAGTTAGGAAGGACGCCTGTATCTTTACAGTGACTGGGTGTATTGATACACCATCCAAAGTGTAATTAATAACTTCACCTTGCTGAAAGGATATTCAATGTCTGCTTTTAAGTTTTTTACCCATCTACCTATAGGTGTGCTTCTTTGCGAGGCATTGGAAAACCTCACTGGTCTTTGTGGTTGAATATAATGTTTGAAATTCACTGCTCGACTGAGGGACCATACAGATAATTGTATGTGTGGGGTACAGAGAAAAAATTAAAACCTGTTATTGCACACAGTGAGTCCATGCAACTTATTATGTGACTTGTTAAGCAAATTTTGACTCCTGAACTTATTTAGGCTTGCCATAAAAAAGTTATTATTATTTATTTATTTTTGAATACTTATTGACTCAAGACATTTCAGCTTGTCATTTTTAATGAATTTGTAAACATTTCCAAAAACATAATTCCWCTTATTGGGTATTGTGTGTAGGCCATTGACACAAAATCTAAATTTAATCAATTTATATTCAGGCTGTAACAAAAAAAATGGGAAGAATTCAAGGGGTGTGAACATTTTATGAAGGAACTTTATAGTTGGTTTGAGGTTAAGTCGTTGAAATTTGGAACTATTGACATTTAAAAAATATTGTCCCATATATATTTTGTAATTTACTGATGGTCCCTAACTAGCCCCATAGGTATATCGAATGTCAAACCAA
The DNA here is from genome assembly GCF_002910315.2 of Salvelinus sp. IW2-2015. Classification (NCBI taxonomy): domain Eukaryota; kingdom Metazoa; phylum Chordata; class Actinopteri; order Salmoniformes; family Salmonidae; genus Salvelinus; species Salvelinus sp. IW2-2015. The sequence continues at coordinate 33,614,195 of NC_036851.1, read as the reverse complement.
ATTGACCATGGGTGTTACGATCGATCGGTCCCGTGCAACTGCTCCCCAAATTGATGATTACTTGGGTGCTGCCAGCTGTTGGCAGCATTGAAATAAACCCAACCCAAGGAAAACTGTTAGGGTACCCTTCATTCCGTGACACCAATTTTTACTACCATCTTACAAATCTCAGTTTTGGACAAGACTGACTTTATTACCAAAATTATTATATTTTATACTGTAGTCAATTTTGACACTAGAATAAATGTTTATGTCTCATTTCGATGCCACATAGGCAGTTTTCAAAACGAGAAGTGGCTTTTTAGGGGCTGTCGCTCTTTAAAATTAATTTCCTGCAATTCTACACATTTTGCCATGGTTTATGACGTGTTCATATGCTATCTGGGGTTTCAGTGACCTCCAGGGGGCCCATAACCAACGAGTTCATATACTATCTGGGTGGGCCTTGAACACCTGAGGGTCAATAACCGACGTGTTCATACGCTGTCTGGGGGCGCCGACCTACAGGGGGCTCCCAACTGATGTGTTCATATGCTATCTGGGGGGGCCCGACTAGAGGTTGACACGGGAGTGAGAATTCATTCCTGTGTCTTATCCTGTCAATTTTGTCCCGTACTATACTGATCCCGCAACAATTATATAACGCCATAACAGTTCTATTACTTTCTTGTCCTGTCCCGATACAAATCACTCCTGTCCCTTGCTCATTTTAACCGCATGCTCAGCGCTCACGAGATGAGAGACCCTTTAGCTAGCTACTGTTTTATGCCTGCCTGCTGATAAAGGTAGTGATTGAAGACTGAAGAACACGTGTTACTGATGGGAGGGACAGGGGCCCKAAAAAATCTAAACAATATGACCTTCTAAAACGACTTATAACAAAAATAATAATTGATTCCTGTACTTCCTGTGGACTGTTGATCCTGTCCCGACCTGTCCGGAACTTAACTCTGGAGTTTCACTCTCGTTCCTACAGGAATCCTGCGGGAGTGCTGTTCCCGTGTCAACCCAGGGCAAGGGTTCAATCCTAACCTGGATTTTGAAAAACTCATGCACTGATGTCAAGAGATGATTTGTGTAAAACCTTGAGTTGTGCACATAACTTGTTAGGATTATGTTCAGTTCTTTGTGAAGACACTGGCTGGTCTTACTTCCAAAGGCACTTTATATTATTGTTTTTGTTGGAACTTTGAACACCATTGAGTGTCTGATGATTCCAGATATGAGAATAACATAACAGAATAACATTATCCTAGTGTTTAATTGATGGTTCAAAGGACATTGCTATATCACTAATTGTATTACCTAGTTGGGAGATTGATATTATTTTGCACTGTACATGCTAAATAATTTGTAATTTGGCATATCACCACCTTTATCTGACAGGGGACACTCCGTTTGAACAAAACAAGGTTGTGATATAAATTCAAGATGCTTGTTTTCTTTGTTTATGTTTTTGTTGAATGGCAAGAGTCTCCGACCCTGGAAGAATATTGAATATTGTCTTTGATGTAGAAAATAAATGTCAATGTTGGCTAATTGTTTAACTCAAGCAGTAAACTGAGACGGGTCTCCATAAAGTGCTAGTCATGACCTTAATTCATCAATACTAGACATTGTAAAAGATACATATTATAACGGGGATAACTATACACAGCAACAAGTCAAGCAGATTAATTTCCCTTTTGACGGAGCATGTACAACTGTAATGGAGTATTTAACATTCATTTGTTGTGTTAGATTTTATAAGTTGTTATCAAAAGGTGGTAATGAACAATCAAATGACTTCTGTAGTATGGTTTGACCATTCCTCCAGCCTGATCTTGGATGTGTTTGTTTGAACACTCCAAGCAGAAGCCATACATTTTTGTCATTGATGACTACAGCCAATCTGTTCAGTGTAGACAATTTCTTATATTTAACACTGCAGTATAATGCAAGTCTTGTGTTCATTAAGTACTTTTTTAAAAGGATAATACCATTGCAGAGCACAATGTCTACAATAAAATGTTTGACGAATGTAAAGCATGATTTACTTTGGGAATAAAGAACAACTTTTCTTGATGAAAAAAGAGATGTTCTACTTTTACTGCTTGGAAGATTCATTTTTAGCCCTTAGTGTAAGCAGAGACTGTATATACCGTAAATAGACTGCATTGACCCTAAAGAAATACTGTATAAGGTAGCGATAAACACATAGGGAATAAACAGATACAATTGTCCACTCAACCTAGGCAGTTTATTTGCTTTGATCTTGTAAATGTTTTAATTATTCTCATGACAAATATAACAGAAATCAACATAAAAGGCAGAAAAAAACATTTAGTGCAATGATACAGAATGAGGCCATTTCTGTGCAACAAAATCCATCTATTGCAAATAAGACTGATGGAGCTGTATTGTTTGATATCCAAAATAGGCACCACTGAGTATCTGTGTCGCAATCAAGTCGACTACGCATGATTATACACATGTATTTCTGTTGAACAAATGAGCAGGTCCAATGCGTCACATTTTTAAAAAACTCTGCCAACAAGCTCAAGTGACATTGCTAAAAATTAAATGTGCAAAAACCTTGTCATTTCTTCAACCAAGCCATTTGGTGAGTATAATGAGTTCTGCTGAAATGTGAAGACATGTGTAACTAACAAAATAGGATTTAATTATTGTACAATAAAAGCATGGGATCCAGTCAGGGCTTATGGGATATCTGGCAGTGCCATTGGTGCTTTGTCCGAGATCACAAAGCTAACCTATTTTAGGCATGCTATGGAAAATAACTTACGCAAATTGTCCTCCATGATAAATATGGGTGGTGTGTTTGTGCATAACTTAATGCTTTAGAAAATGATACAATGAAGTGCTAAACATACAAAGATGGGAGTATTTGGTCTTGGTACAGTAATGAAAAGGACGTGTTCTTAGGGCAGGCAATTTGACTTGATCTGCCAGGGGGGGGGGGGGGYSACCYGGCCKGGGGGGCTTGCGAGAACTCTGTCCTTGTGCAAACATGGCCCATGTGAGGCTCAGAGGTTCATTTAACTCACCCTTGAACCGAATAGCATACACACACAGCATCTGAATTGGCACCCTATACAGTGCACTACATAGGGGCAAGGGTGAGTTAAATCTCGGACACAATCACACACGCTCTTCATTGGCAGCAGTTTCGACCCCAGTGACTGCTCTTCAACTAGTAACCCAAAGCCTTAATAGTTGCCGCTTGCCATCACATAAGTAGCTTAATCCCTCTGTGCACAACATTTATCAGTATCCAGTTATTTTATTTACAAATATAAGTTAAAGACAAAGTTAACAGTCAAGTCTCTGTTCCATTCTCGTCCTTCATAATAGGGAACAGAACTCCATATTCTCTTTCCCTCTTGTGTACGTCTTCTGCTGTAATAGCCGCCCTGTTTAAGTCTGTACGTCAGCCCCCACTTGTTCCCTCCAAGTCCCCCCTCGCTCTCTCTCTCAGGGGAAGAGATGCAAGTCCAGTTTGGGCACCCACTCCAGGGCTGTGTTGACCAGGGTGAGGGCGGCTGCCCCCAGGGCCACAGTGAGCCCCATGACGGCCAGTCGGACGAAGCGTCGGGCCACAGTGGGTTGTGCCGTCGCCACCATGGCCCCTGCAGCTGCTCCTTCCAGCGCCTGCTTCTCCCTCAGCCGCCTTCGCAGCACTGAGTCAGGCCGCTGCTGCTCTGAGACCAGGTCAAAGTCTTTAAAGGTGGAAGCTGCTGTCCTGAGAGACCAAGGAAAACATTAACACCAGCCAGCTACTGCTGGGATAACGCAGGGGAATTCACAGCTGTTTGGGGCAAACCTTGTTACTTCTACAACAAACTAGTTCTATAGTTCACCTATACTACTAGTGGTATAGGAGAACAAACATCAGAAGGAAGGACATGTATTTTCCTAAATATACAGTACCTTAGCTTGGGGTATGTATAAGTTAAAATTCATGTGTTATTGTTTAAATATGRTGGGAATAAGTACATGATAGTAACAGTTGTACAGGCTAATGAGAAGGAGGGGACAGAATTCTCTTAGTATCAGGTTATTAAAGCGACAGTTCACACCATCTCACCCGAGCGTGTTGAGGGAATGTGACTCAACAGCAGGGAGCAGAGGGAGGGGGCGAATAGAGCAAAAGACAGACAGGAGATATAGGAGGTAAAGCATCTGTGGGGGGGGGGGGGGGGVSCATGGGAGACTACGTGGCAAAAAGAGACAAGCGAGAAAGGAGGTAGACAATCTTACTGTTGACTGTACTGTTGGGCAGCCTCCCTGGCCAGCTCGGAGGGGGGGAACTGGACAAAGAGGTCTCCTGCACGGCTGATGAGTGTCTCGTAGGGCAGGTCCTGGGGGATCTGGGACAGGAGGTGATGCACCGACGCCATGTCACACTCACAATCCAACACCTCGTCCTCTCGGTACAGCACAATCTGGAATAGACACCGACCAAACAGTGCGCACACAATACAACAACTCGTTAACAGCATGCGGTCTATGGCCTATGCCAGGGTTTCCCAAACTCTGTATTGAGGCCCCCCCTGGGTGTACGTTTTGMTTTTTMCCCTATCACTACACAGCTGATTCAAATAACCAACTCATCAAGGTTTGATTATTTGAATCAGATGTTTAGTGCTAGGGCAAAAAGTTTGGGAAACCCTGGTCTATGAATCTATTGAATTCAATACAGTTTTATCAAACTCCTCAGGGGCAATTTAGAAGCTATTGTCCAAAAACAAGAGCACAGCATAAGTGGTCAGCTAAGCTCTGCTGCAAAAATAAAAATATGTTTTTCATAAGCAAACACTTGATTTGTGAGGCACATTTGAACTCTAAGAATGATCTAGCCCCCAAAGAAAAGAAAAAAAGAGAGGGTTATGTTGGGCTCCACTTTAGAGGACACTCACCACAGCAGCAAAGTAGATTGGCATCAGAGGATGGCAGGCCAGGAAGAAGTCATACAACCGCACAACGTGGCGGAAATCTGATAGGACGTGGCCAAACCAGGTGATGAGCCAGCTAAGGGCAAAGATGGTGCCCACCTCTGCCCTGGAGACACATTCAGTGGAACATAATTTTACTTACTGGTATTGTATCTTCATTAGTTGTGCTCATTAATTATTTGACTAACTACTGATTGTACTAACAGAACAAGAGAAGAGATGCTTACTGTTGCATGAAGTCATGCACCTCTGGGTTGATCCTCTCGATGATTGGCATCAGATAGTTAAGGATGTGTTTAGTGTTGTCCATGGTGGGGTCCATAAAGTCCCTGCAGTAAAGGAACAGCAGAGGACCACAACGTGACAAATTGAACCAGGATTAGAGAATCAACATGACAGTTTGCCAATCATAAACATAGAAAGTAGTACTGTGTGTGTAATTCAAATGAAATGCTTCAAGATGACTCGTCTCCAATAGCAACTGTTTAGGATGACTCATCTGACCAATTGTGTGCAGTTTACACAGTCATTTAAACCGGCACACTACAATAGCTAAAACAAATGGTTGTATTGCAACTGGCTACGTTCTCTTTTCAAAATGGATTCCCCTTCTACTTAACCCCCATTTTAAAGCCAAGCTCCTGTGTGAATGGAACACCAAAACAGACAAAGACCCACCTGAGGTGGTGCGTAGAGAGTTTCTCTACCAGAGCGGTGGCCAGACGCTCGTCCAGCACAAGCAGGAAGGTGACCACGATGTCGTGGTAGCCCTGGTAGTAGTGCAGCTGGGTGTTCCTTCCCAGCACCCGCAGGATGATGTCAATCAGCTCCTCCTGGAGGTCCTCACGCTGCTTGTCTGGCATGCCTACACAGGGAGAGGGGTCAAAGACACTTCTCTCTATATATAAATTATGTCACTCTTTCTGCGGGTGATTCTTTGATCCACCTCCACCTCTTGATCCACCTCACCATTCTGTATACCTCTGGCCCTTCTTTGGACACTTAACAAACCTCCAGACAAACTTCAACGCCATACAACACTCCTTCTGTGGCCTCCAACTGCTCTGAAAAATGCTAGTAAAACAAAATGCATGCTCTTCAACCAATCACTGCCCACACCCGCCCGCCTAGCATCACTACTCTGGACGGTTCTGACTTAGAATATGTGGACAACTATAAATACCTAGGTGTCTGGCTAGATTGTAAACTCTCCTTCCAGACTCATATTAAGCATCTCCAATCCAAAATTAAATCTAGAATCAGCTTCCTATTTTGCAACAAAGCCTCCTTCACTCATGCTGCCAAACATACCCTCGTAAAACTGACTATCCTACCGATCCTCGACGATGTAATTTACAAAATAGCCTCCAACACTCTACTCAGCAAATTGGATGCAGTCTATCACAGTGCCATCCGTTTTGTCACCAAAGCCCCATATACTACCCACCACTGCGACCTGTATGCTCTCGTTGGCTGGTCCTCGCTACATATTCGTRGCCAAACCCACTGGCTCCAGGTCATCTACAAGTCTTTGCTAAGTAAAGCTCCGCTCACTGGTCACCATAGCAACACCCACCCCCGTAGTACGCGCTCCAGCAGGTATATTTCACTGGTCATTCCCAAAGCCAACACCTACTTTGCCCGCCTTTCCTTAAAGTTTTCTGCTGCAAATGACTGGAACGAATTGCAAAAAAAAAAAATATCACTGAAGTTGGAGACTTATATCTCCTTCACTAACTTTAAGCATCAGCTGTCAGAGCAGCTTACCGATCGCTGCAGCTGTACACAGCCCATCTGTAAATAGCCCATCCAACCAACTACCTACCTTACCCCATATTTGTTTTTCTGCTCTTTTGCACACCAGTATTTCTACTTGCACATCCTCATCTGCACATATATCACTCCAGTTCAAACTGTTAAATTGTAATTACTTCGCCACCATTGGCCTATTTATTGCCATACCTCCTTACTTCATTTGCACACACTATACAGCTATTCTATTGTGTTATATTTTATTTATTTTTCTCTCCCAAATTTCGTGGTATCCAATTGGTAGTAGTTACAGTCTTGTCTCATCGCTGAAACTCCCGTACGGACTCGGGAGAGGTGAAGGTCGAGAGCCATGCGTCCCCCGAAACACAACCCAACCTAGTCGCACTGCTTCTTGACACAATGCACATCCTACCCGGGAGCCAGCCGCACCAATGTGTCGGAGGAAACACCGTACACCTGGCGACCTGGCCCGACACAGGAGTCGCTAGTGCGCGATGAGACAAGGATATCCCTGCCAGGCCAAACCCTCCCTAACTCGGACGACGCTGGGCCAATTGTGCGTCGCCCCATGGACCTCCCGGTCGCGGCCGGCTGGGCCCGAACCCAGAATCTCTGGTGACACAGCTAGCACTGCGCTCCAGTACTGCCCCACCCGGGAGGCCCTCTATTGTGTTATTGACTGTACGTTTGTTTATCTCATGTGTAAATCTGTGTTGTTTGTGTCACACTGCTTTGCTTTATCTCGGCCAGGTTGCAGTTGTAAATGAGAACTTGTTCTCAACTGGCCTACCTGGTTAAATAAAGGTGAAATAAATAAAATAGGTCACAAGTCAAAAGGCCCAGCTGATTTCCTCAACTAGAGAAATAAATGTATAACTTGGCCTTTATGCACTGATGTCAACAGGAGACTATGAGCTCCCACGGTAGTATTCTGTATTATACAACTATAGGTGCTTTTCTCCAGGGGTCCCTGTTCGGGTGCCAGTTCTATAGCGGTATTGTTAGAGGGGTAAAGATAGTACCACTACCAGACACASACACACATCAGCAGAAGAGATTGCCTAGAGTGTAGCCTGTTGGCCAGAAATTATATCTGGCAAAAACACATCTAAAAACAAGCTACAGCACAGGGGTAACCAGATCAATAAAACCTCATACAAGAATAATGACAGAGCAATTCAATTGCAACTAAATAGAAACAATTGACAAGAACGAACCCAGTCATAAACCTTAGAGAATTTGCAATATACTGTATTACCACCCAGTGGAGGAGTGAGGGGGGTATGAATGTGTGTGTGTGTGTGTGTGAATGTGTTCATAGACAAAACAGAAGGCCTTATAATGTCCAAAAAGCTTATTGGCTTAAACGTCAATAGTCCCACACAAAATCAACAGTTCAAACAATAAAACAAACTCACGCAACCTCCCTTTAACTAAAATGTCAAAAAGTTCATTATTAGTTCACCAAAAGGACTGAAAATAAAAGGGAACGCAGCACAAAGAGAGAAATTATTTCAGTGTAAAGAACTGAAGGAGATAGAAAGAGATGATCTTAGCTGTTGCATCTAGGCTTGAACGTGCATTCGCCCATCTGACACAATCATTGGTTGGTTGGACAAAAGCTTGCAACAACTAGTAATCCATGTGATCCGAGGCTTGAACGGTTCTAACGCATCAGGAGTAGCGCGATAAAGACGATCAAACTTTTTTTATTTTATTTATATATATATAATATTATATATAATAAACACTGCTCAAAAAAATAAAGGGAACACTTAAACAACACAATGTAACTCCAAGTCAATCACACTTCTTGAAATCAAACTGTCCACTTAGGAAGCAACACTGATTGACAATATTTCACATCTGTTGTGCAAATGGAATAGACAAAAGGTGGAAATTATAGGCAATTAGCAAGACACCCCCAAAAAGGAGTGATTCTGCAGGTGGTGACCACAGACAACTTCTCAGTTCCTATGCTTCCTGGCTGATGTTTTGGTCACTTTTGAATGCTGGCGGTGCTCTCACTCTAGTGGTAGCATGAGACGGAGTCTACAACCCACACAAGTGGCTCAGGTAGTGCAGTTCATCCAGGATGGCACATCAATGCGAGCTGTGGCAAAAAGGTTTGCTGTGTCTGTCAGCGTAGTGTCCAGAGCATGGAGGCGCTACCAGGAGACAGGCCAGTACATCAGGAGAGCGTGGAGGAGGCCGTAGGAGGGCAACAACCCAGCAGCAGGACCGCTACCTCCGCCTTGTGCAAGAAGGTGCACTGCCAGAGTCCTGCAAAATGACCTCCAGCAGGCCACAAATGTGCATGTGGCTGCTCAAACGGTCAGAAAACAGACTCCATGAGGGTGGTATGAGGGCCCGACGTCCACAGGTGGGGGTTGTGCTTACAGCCCAGCACCGTGCAGGACGTTTGGCATTTGCCAGGAACACCAAATTGGCAAATTCGCCACTGGCGCCCTGTGCTCTTCACAAATGAAAGAGGGTTCACACTGAGCACATGGACACATGTGACAGACGTGACAGAGTCTGGAGACGCCGTGGAGAACGTTCTGTCGCCTGCAACATCCTCCAGCATGACCGGTTTGGCGGTGGGTCAGTCATGGTGTGGGTGGCATTTCTTTGTGGGCGCACAGCCCTCCATGTGCTCGCCAGAGGTAGCCTGACTGCCATTAGGTACCGAGATGAGATCCTCAGACCCCTTGTGAGACCATATGCTGACACATGCACATTTGTGGCCTGCTGGAGGTCATTTTGCAGGGCTCTGGCAGTGGCACCTTCTTGCACAAAGGCGAGGTAGCGGTCCTGCTGCTGGGTTGTGCCCTCCTACGGCCTCCTCCACGTCTCTTGATGTACTGGCCTGTCTCCTGGTAGCGCCTCCATGCTCTGGACACTACGCTGACAGACACAGCAAACCTTTTTGCCACAGCTCGCATTGATGTGCCATCCTGGATGAACTGCACTACCTGAGCCACTGTGTGGGTTGTAGACTCCGTCTCATGCTACCACTAGAGTGAGAGCACCGCCAGCATTCAAAAGTGACCAAAACATCAGCCAGGAAGCATAGGAACTGAGAAGTTGTCTGTGGTCACACTGCAGAATCACTCCTTTTTTGGGGGTTGTCTTGCTAATTGCCTATAATTTCCACCTTTTGTCTATTCCATTTGCACAACAGCATGTGAAATTTATTGTCAATCAGTGTTGCTTCCTAAGTGGACAGTTTGATTTCATAGAAGTGTGATTGACTTGGAGTTACATTGTGTTGTTTAAGTGTTCCCTTTATTTTTTTGAGCAGTGTATATAAACTAAGCACGCTGAAACTACAATACTTCTGCAGAGTTGCACACACCGTCAAACTGCCGCGCTAACCGATAGCCCCTACACAGAGCCGGAACAGACATCTTTATTTCCTCCTTCCTGACTGCTGCTGCGCTCTTAAAGTGGCAGCGCACGGTGAAGACTCCGTGCAGGATTTCACTATAAAACCATCATGCCCTTAATTGACAAAAATGGCCAAATTTTCCCGGGCCATACCCGAGAAACAAGCATGGCAGTATGTCAAAGCGCCCAGTAAATCAGATTCTTCTTTATCAATTTTTGATAAAGAAGAATTTCTTAATAATGACTTTCTTAATAATAATAATTAGTATTATTAGGTGGGTGCATATTTGTCCATGTGCTTTTTGCATATCCCAACTCCCCGAGACACCCTCTGAGAGGTGTCACGGGCAGGTTCCGCCATTAGCAACATTGCAGCAATTAGGGTTAAGTGCTATACTCAAGGGCACACCGGCAGATTTGCACCTTGTCGGCTAGGGGATTTAAACTACCAACCTTTAGGTTACTGGCCCAATGCTCCAACCGCTAGGATAGCTGCTGCTTTAATAAAGAAAGCAGTGACACATAGAACACCCTCCAAAAGAAACATACAAAATGACAGGGTTGCGTAGCCTGTACATCTACATCACACAAGTCAAATTCAAGAGGGACAGCCAAAACAGACAATGACAAAACACAACCTGACATGATTTAGTGCTATTCTAAGAGCACGGTCTGAGGTGTGCATGCATAGCCCACAAGACATGCCACAGGAGGTCTCTTCACAATCCAAGTCCAGAACAGACTATGGGAGGCGACAGTACTACATAGAGCCATGACTACATGAAACTCTATTCCACATCAAGTAACTGATGCAAGCAGTAGAATCTGATAACAAAAAAAAGATAAAAATACACCGTATGGAACAGCAGGGACTGAAGAGACACAGGTACAGACAGACGCATACAGGCGCTAGCAAATGCACTCTACACACACACGCACATTGTAATATTGTTGTATGGTGGTATCATACATTTTGTGTTGTAGATATGTAGTGGTGTAACAATGTTATATGATGTACTGTTTTATATTTTGTTTTATGTGTAATGTGGGGAGGCAGGTAACCCTAGTGGTTAGAGCGTTGGGCCAGTAACCCAAAAAGTTGCTGGATCGAATCCCAGAGCTGACAAGGTAAAAAATAATCTGTCGTTCTGCCCCTGAACAAGGCAGTTAACACACTGTTCCCCAGTAGGCCATTATTGTAAATAAGAATTTGTTCTTAACTGACTTGCCTAGTTAAATAAATGTTAAATAAWWWWWWWTTATGTGAGTGCCTTAATGTGTTTGGACCCCAGGAAGAGTATCTGCTGCCTTGGCTAATGGGGATCCCTAATAAATACAAATGTGTGTCACTCACCAGGAGGGAATCTTTTAAGGGAACGCTGGACATCCAACAGCACCTGGTTATAGTCCTTATTATTCTCCCTCTCTATATCRTCTGGAGAAAAGACAATGAGAAAAGGGTGAATATGTGCCCCTGCACTTAATTGTGGTCTAGTACCCTTTGCCTTTGTAGCCTCAGTGGCATCTATGGTCTGTCAGCAGCAGTGCCCACTGCCCAGGCAGCTTACCTGGTTTCTCAGGCAGGGTGTCGGTGGGCACGTTCAGCAGCCGGGGCCACACTTTACAGCGGATCTCGTCTGTGAGCAGCCCCCCCTCACTGATGGCCATCCTCCTTAGTGCCGCCACATCCACCGGCGTCACATTCAGGGCCTGAGAGATCTCTGCCACCTTCCTCTTCCTCCGGGAGTCGCCATCTGTCCACATGACAACGGTTCAGCTGAGGTCCCTCAACCCACAGCAGCTACAGTAACACAGTGGCCATTAGCCAGAACATCCTCCTGAGATAGCTATACTCGGAAGCGGAGAGGCCAAACGGACATCAGACAACCAAGTACATCCCTCACAAAACTGAACTGCAGACTCCCAGCTCGCTAAAGTGAGGGAGCACTCCAGTAAAATAACCACATTCTCAGAGTTGCCAGCCATCATGTAATGTAGTAGTGAGCCCAATTCATGACCTTATGCCTGGATTTGTAAGACAGTCCCCCTGCACTTTGCTTGATAGTGATGCCACTATGCCACACAATGGGAATAATTCTGTGTTTACACTATGAAGAAATATAAGTTATTTAGGTACCTAACATGTCTTTCAAGGAAGCCAGTAAGTACTACTAGTATTTATTGTTGTCCTTGTGTTCGATTTAAGACTTAGGAGACCATGTCTCAAAATCAATGGGTAACCTTACCAGTCAATTATGTGTTTTTAGCTAACGTTAGCGAACGTTAATGCAATTAGCTAGTTAGCTAGCTACATTTTCCAGCTCGTGACATTCGCTAGCTAGCTAATCTAACACGAATTACGTGCAAACATGACAAATAGCTAACTAGTTAGACAGAGACACCTTCTCGACTAATTCAGGTAACTAGCTAACGTTAACTAAAAACATATATATATATATTTTAAAAAACYACTGTCCATTACGCTATCTAGCAATACCTTGTTTTCCTATCCCATTCAAAGGTGAAGACGCACCAACACTTCTAGATCTTTTCATGGTTTCCACGCTAGTCCTATTGTCATCGTAGATTACTCGATCGATATAATTTTCTTCCTCCAGCAAATTGATAATACATTACAAATGGTCACTCCTACAAACTAGAGAGATAGCCAGTTGCCAAGCTGGTCCAGTGAAATAGGCCATATCATTATTGCCTGCACAAGSTAGCTAGCTGCTGCTGCTTTCTTCTTCTTTGGGATTGGGTTGTCGGATCGCAGCCAACATTTAAGGTGTTTGCACCGCCACCTACTGTACTGGAGTGTGTGGAAGGTCACGGCTGTAATATTCATATGTGTAAACATACTGAATTATAATTGGATGCATTTTACCGCCATATCATACTATGCTATGATTGGTTAAGACCACCAAAATGGTTAGGTCATGGTCAGTTTGATCCTGGTTGGCGATARGTGAACATGCCAGTTATAGCTAGCTAATAAAGAGCTACGTTAAGAAATATCCTGTAGTACTGCATTTTATTATTCTGTACAAAGTGTGCAAAACAAGACAAGGGCCTTCTTAAAGTACATTAAATTATCTTKATGTGTTCTGTTTCTCTAAGAAAGTGAACTAGAGCCCTAGACACCACTTCCCTCCACTTTTCTTCCCCCACTACACCACCCCAACCCTGTCCAGCCTCTCTGACCTTTTCACACAATCTCTCCTTATRTAAGTCATACAGTTCACAAAATATTAGGACCATGAGGACCGCCTCCGAGCGGTTTGGTAGGCTGTTTGGAGTGTTTATCCGATAGGATAAAAAATTAATCATAATAATAATGCCCCCCCACTTCTAAAAACCAACGTTGCGCCTCRGATTATTTTTATATGTACATTTTCATGGAACAGTTTCATTTCAATAATAAAGTTTTCGTTTCTAAAGAAGGGTGTAGTGTACACACCCTTGTGTTATACTAGGGCTGACAGTGAGGACTTGTGAAGAGCAGAATCAACAGCCTCTGCATAATCAAAACAGTTGCCTTGTGAGAAGGTATTAGCCATTGTTATGTAAATGAAATCTGAAAAGTACCAGTGGCCTGGCTTTGGCCCCAAGTGAGAGCAGGTTCGCAGGAGCCATAGCCCAGTGAGACATGGGTGCCGGACCAAGTAGATGGAAACAGAAAAGTCTGAGCCTTTTGGTTAAAACACTGGGGTAAATTGTGTATGGAAATGCGCTAGAAGAGTAGAAGTGCTGATCTAGGGTCAGGTCCCACAAGTTAATATAATTTCATTCATTATGATCTAAAAGTAAAAACTGATCCTAGATCAGCACTCCTACTCTAAGAAGCTTTGTGAATAAGGGTCCAGATAAAACAAGTTGACCCTAGCCCCCCAGCACATAAGCTATTGCAGAATAATTACTGGGGACTGAGACAGGGGGGATGGGAGACACTGTCACCAATGTCACCCCTGGACAGGGCCAGCCAGGAAGGAGCTTACCCACTCTGAGGCAGTGGTTGTGTGGCTACCAGAGGTGTGCTTAGCAGATCTGAAAGAAAAGCCCAACATTATTTTAATGAGAATTCAGTCCACTTGACAATTTAACAAAAATAAATATTCTTCATGCTGATGATTTGTACAACTTGAGACAGATAGCATTACAATACAAATATATTAAAACATCATATTTACATTTACATTTAAGTCATTTAGCAGACGCTCTTATCCAGAGCGACTTACAAATTGGAATGTAACACAGATACAGATGATGTGCATGTGGTGGTTTCAAACAATAATGTTACTACAGATAACAGCTAGCTCTATCCATGCTTTTCCTGAAAATGTCTATGTGATATTATAGCTAGCTAGTTAATGTTTTTTTGTTTTTTTGTTTTTTTAACATTTTTTATTTCACCTTTTTTTCAACCAGGTAGGCTAGTTGAGAACAAGTTCTCATTTGCAACTGCGACCTGGCCAAGATAAAGCAAAGCAGTTCGACACATACAACAACACAGTTACACATGGAATAAACAAACACACAATCAATAATACAGTAGAAAAATKTATATACAGCATGTGCAAATGAGGTAGGATAAGAGAGGTAAGGCAATAAATAAGCCATGGTGGCGAAGTAATTACAATATAGCAATTAAACACTGGAATGGTAGATTGTGCAGAAGATGAATGTGCAAGTAGAGATACTGGGGTGCAAAGGAGCAAGATGGCCCTTCTTTGGACACTGTGTTAACTAACCTCCAGACYAGCTTCAATGCCATATAACTCTCCGTCCGTGGCCTCCAACTGCTCTTAAATGCAAGTAAAACTAAATGCATGCTCTTCAACCGATCGCTGCCCGCATCTGTCCGCCCGTCCAGCATCACTACTCTGGACGGTTCTGACTTAGAATATGTGGACAACTACAAATACCAAGGAACAGTCACAAACTTTTACAGATGCACAATCGAGAGCATCCTGTCGGGCTGTAACACTGCCTGGTATGGCAACTGCACCGCCCTCAACCGCAAGGCTCTCCAGACAGTAGTGCGATCTGCACAACGCATCACCGGGGACAAACTACCTGCCCTCCAGGACACCTACAGCACCCGATGTCACAGGAAGGTCAAAAAGATCATCAAGGACAACAACCACCCGAGTATCTGCGTGTTCACCCCGCTATCATCCAGAAGGCGAGGTCAGTACAAGTGCATCAAAGCTGGGACTGAGAGACTAAAAACAGCTTCTATCTCAAGGACATCAGACTGTTAAACAGCCATCACTAACACAGAGAGAACATACAGACTGAAATCTCTGGCCACTTTAATAAATGTATCACTAGTCACTTTAAATAACGGCACTTTAATAATGTTTACATATCCTACATTACTCATCTCATATGTATGTACTGTATTCTACACCATCTACTGCATCTTGCATAGGCCGCACGGCCATTGCATATCCATATATTTATATTTATAATTCGCCCTCATTCACTTCCATTTCACGGGAAGGGTTTTTTCTTCTAACCAATCAAGTGTTGTTGTTCTGGAATGCACTTTTACGTTTCACAGGGTTCCGGTCTGGAAGCACGCTTCCCAATGTGCTAAGTATGGATCAAATTTGTTGAAAAATACTAGCTAAATATGGATKAAATTTGTTAAAAAATACTAGCTAAATGATATTCACAGAATTTGAATGCTACAGCAAGGTGTTGGGTATAGTATAACCGCTACAAAGCTGATGATAGCTAGCTAGCCTCTTTTCTATTAAAATTACATGGCTGGTTAGCTAGCTGGCTAGCATTGGAGCCTTCTGGCTAGCCTGTACCTAGTGGTTCTTTACATTTAAAAAATATATATATTTCAACTTTATTTAACCAGGTAGGCTAGTTTCGAACAAGTTCTCATTTACAACTGTGACCTGGCCAAGATAAAGCAAAGCAGTGCGACACAAACAACAACACAGAGTTACACATGGAATAAACAAACAGTCAATAATACAATAGAAAAAGTCTATATATGTCACGTTCCTGACCTGTTTTCTGTTAGTTGTTTTATGTGTTAGCTGGTCAGGACGTGAGTTTGGGTGGGCAGTCTATGTTTTCTGTTTCTATGTTGGTTTGGGTACCTAATATGGTTCTCAATTAGAGGCAGGTGGTTTTCATCTCCTCTGATTGAGAATCATATTAAGGTAGGTGTTTTCACATTGTTTGTCGTGGGTGGTTGTCTCCTGTGTCTATGTTGCACCATACGGGACTGTTTCGGTTTGTTTGTTCGTTTCGTTTTATGTAGTCATTTTCCTGTTCGTTCGTTCTGCGTTACATGTAAGTCCTTACGTTCAGGTTTGTCTACTCCGTTTGTTGTTTTGTTTAGTTAAGTGAAGTTCGTGTTTTCGTCTTTACTTTAATAAATATTATGGCAAATCACAAGTCTGCATTTTGGTTCGATCCCTGCTCCTCCTCTTCGTATGAAGAGGAGGAGGAACGCCGTTACAATATACAGTGTGTCCTGGAGATGAATCTCGTGATCACTGGTCGTGGTGGCTGGTTGTTTTCCCCATCTCTCAGCCTACCCAGGCGATGCACTACGTCCAGAGAACCTGCAACAACATTTCGCTCCTCCTCCGGGACTATTGCCCTGCAAATGTCCTTCACTCTTGCTTTGATGTTCTCGTCAGATTTTTCTGCCATTCCATAAATTCGAAGATTCCATCTCCGACCATACCGATCATTCTCGTTTACCTTGACTCCATTTCAATGAATTTCTTCTCCTGCTTTGCAACCTGAATTTTTAATGTTGCGTTCTGATGCTTCAGAGGTTTTACTTCCTCAGCATTGAAATCAATCGCTTTCTTCAGGTTAACGATGCTGATAGTGTTCTTTTTCACCAAATCCATGATGTCATCTGTGCTCTCTTTGATTTTAGCCGTGAGGATGCGGACAATGTTGTCCTGTAGTTGGCTCAGTGATGGTTCACTTCTCAGCTTCTTTGGAAGTTGCTCCTTGGTTGGGGTATTCGGGTATGAATCACATTCACCCCTCTTTTTACACTGCAAGCATATGAGTGAGTTTCAGCAATGCCTCATTTCTCCTTGGAAGTTTCAACATCCATCACCTCAGCAACAGTTTGGTCATGTCCTGATTCCATGCTACTAGCTATGAAGACGTTAGCTAGGTAACTTAACTACACACGCTGAAACTTTTCGATAGCTAGCTTGTTCGTTGGAAATCGTCAAAACTATTTCAATGGTTTGATTAATTACTAAATTATTCAAAATAGCTACATTGTATGGCTAGATATACTTTTTTGTGTGGGTAAAAAATTGCAACTGCAGCCTAAAGTTATAAACTTTGAGAAAAACTTAATTGTTCCTCAGCTAGAAATGTTACACCTTCTCATGCCGCCATCTTGAACTCACCCCCTCCTCCCTTTTTATTTTACCTTTATTTAACTAGGCAAGTCAGT
This sequence comes from Salvelinus sp. IW2-2015, assembly GCF_002910315.2. Taxonomy (NCBI): domain Eukaryota; kingdom Metazoa; phylum Chordata; class Actinopteri; order Salmoniformes; family Salmonidae; genus Salvelinus; species Salvelinus sp. IW2-2015. Next base: position 33,596,618 of record NC_036851.1, on the reverse strand, counting down.
TAAAACCTTTTCTCAATAGGGGGTGCTGTTTACACTTTGTAGATTTTTCGTTCCCAGATTAAACTGCCTCATACTCAATTCTTGCTCGTACAATATGCATATTATTATTACTATTGGATAGAAAACACTCTCTAGTTTCTWAAACCGTTTMAATTATTTCTRTGAGTGAAACAGAACTCATTCTACAGCACACTTCCTGTCAAGAAGTGAGATTTCTGAAATTGAGGTCTCTGTTCCAGGGTCGGTTTATAAATTCCCTTATAAGCTATGGGGCTACATGCACTGCATACGCCTTCCCCTAGATGTCAGTAAGCGGTGAGACTTTGAATGGAGCGGATAGCACCATCTGGGGGAGTATAAAACCMCTTGGAACGGAAGTACCGACCTTTTCGACGAGGCGCCTGACGCATGAGGGACACCGGCATGGCGTCTTCAAAAGCTTTCGGTTTAGCAGTTCTATATCTCCGGCTCTGATTTAATTTGTTTTTTGTCTTAACTTCATAAGGTAGTTAATTTAAACCGACTTATAGCAGTTRATWGCAGTTTATTGCGATTTTCTGGAGWTTCTTTGTCAGGCGTTATCACGAGTTGGGCACCTCTCCGGTACATCGGCGTTAGCAGCTAATTTCTACAGGAGTAGAGGACATCTTTCAACCAAAAGACGATTAGGCTATGCTAGTCAGCTTTTTTACTGATGGGGGTGCTCCCGGATCCGGGATTGTGTGCAACTAGAATTAAGAACAAATTCTTATTTTCAATGACGGCCTAGGAACAGTGGGTAAACTGCCTTGATCTGCGGCAGAAGGACAGATTTTTACCTTGTCAGCTCGGGTATTCGATCTTGCAACCTTTCGGTTACTAATCCAACGCCCTAAGACTACCTGCCGCCCTCCTTGCCCTGCAAGTGTATTCCCGTCCAACGTCATGAAACGTCATCAGAAGCGTCCACTTAATTTGAGGGCTGAGGGGATGGGGTGTGTCAATTAAGTGTTTGGACTGCACACATTGTGTCGATCAGTAGTGCTGTGAAAACTGCATTGGAGTTCCGGTATCAATTGTCCCATCATTATGTAGGTATATAGTAATGCTGTATCTATTAATTTCTTGGTTTGCAATGTCTCGCAAATTCACCAAAGTAGAGGCTATCAATTAGTAGAATGAGCTATTCTACACCCAACAGAACCGAAGACTGAACACACTCGCATCTTTCTTAGAGAAGAGAAAGAGCAGGCGAGCCAGTGGGGGAGAGAGCAACGAGATCACTAGTCACTTTATTAATGGCACTTTAATAATGTGTACATATCTTGCATTACTCATCCCATATGTATATACTGTATTTTATGCAATCTATTGCATCTTGCCTATGCCGCTCGGTCATTGCTCATCTATATATTTATATGTACATATTCTTATCCCAGCAAGCAATGAGGATTCGGCCCAGATCCACCGTGCTAGCTGGGATTCCATCCATTTACTTAGATTTGTGTGTATTCAGTAGTTGTTGTGGAATTGTTAAATTCCTTGTTGATATTGCTGCACTGTCAGAACTAGAAGCACAAGCATTTCGCTACACTCACAACATCTGTTAACCATGTGCACGTGACCAATAAAATTGTATTTGATTTGAGGAGGGTTAGGCAGACAGACAGTTGGAACTGTATGCATAGGCAGGGTTGGTTATGTTACTTTCTAAATGTAATCCGTTACAGTTAATAATTACCTGTCCAAAATTGTAATCAGTAATGCAACTTTTGGATTACCCAAACTCAGTAACGTAATCTGATTACATTCAGTTACTTTTGGATTACTTTCCCCATTTGAATAAGACAAAAATATATGTTACCAATTGAACGGCATCTATTGCAGGATAAATCAGTGTTAAAGTTTACATAGCTGGCCATATTTGGATGTTAAATGTTACTTTATGGGTTAGTTATGTAGGCTTCTTCTAACAAATCGCTTTCTACTACATATAACAATACAATTAAATTATATCTTTACAATAGTCTGTTGTTTATTTTGTTGTCATGGAGGACTGATTGGGCTCAGTGATTCGAGTTGAAAAATAAATACTGCGCACATGGAATGGTATGCTTTGAGCACTACTGAAAAGTGCTATTTACATGTGAAAAATGAATGCCATATGCTGCATTTGCTATTGGTCTATTGTTGAACTTTTTGTTGGTGACACTTTGATATCTGATAATATGCAACTGTTTAAAGGGCAAATCCACAGATGAAACAATAGCAAAACGGACCCCCCGACTCTGTTTTGGTAAAAAGCTGAGGGATGGGCCTGGAGAAATGTAACCACTCCCAGATTATTAGACAGAGCTATGGATACAAGGACTGACCATCCATGATGTGATGTCAAAATTATTGTTTTAAARATGTTATGAGGTGATATAGTGTTTGTTTACATTTACAATGCTTACAAACATTGGAGTAAAACAAGCAAATATTTTTGGTTCTCATGGAGTGTGACAGTTGAACTGAGTGTCAGGACCCGGTGCGAGAAACAGTCACTAATAATCGTCAGAACCCAGAAGATGAGGCAGACACAGCAGTACTAGAGATGGTGGTTTAATTAAAGAACAAAATCTTCAGGCAAAGAAACTAAATCCACAARGTCCAAAAATAAAGCCAAYAGGCACAAAATGGAAATCCTCCAAAATACAAAAGAAACTCCACAAAGTGGTAAAAAACAGCAGGGAAAAACAAACCTCAAAAGACTACTCAAATAATYCACAAGAACTAAACCAGAGAACCTRTGGAAAATCCAACAAGAGAAATATCTATATAAAACAAGGCTMGGGCTGGGTGCTAACTTACAAACACTGAGCAAAGAACTGAGGAACACACAGGGTTTAAATACTAACAAGGGAATGACCTACAGGTGCAAACAATAATTAGAGCAAGAAAAACAAAAGGTACAAAAAAGGTGCAATGGGGACATCTAGTGACCAAAACCCGAACAGTCTTGGCCAAAACCTGACACTGAGCTCATGAGGCATTTTTAAGTTATATTATTCAAGAATCAATGGATATATACAGACCAGTCAAAAGTTTGGACACACCTACTCATTCAAGAGCTTTTCCTTATTTTTACTATTTTCCACATTGTAGAATAATAGTGAAGACATCAAAACTATGAAATAACACATATGGAATCATGTAGTAACCAAAAAAGTGTTAAACAAATGAAAATATAATTTACATTTGAGATTATTCAAAGTAGCCACCCTTTGCATTGATGACAGCTTTGAACACTKTTAGCCTGCGCTCAACCAGCTTCATGAAGTCGTCGTCTGGAATGCATTTTAATTAACAGGTGTGCCTTGTGAAAAGTGTATTTCTTGAATGTGTTTCCTTCTTAATGCGTTTGAGTCAATCAGTTGTGTTGTGACACGGTATACAGAACATAGCCCAATTTTTTTTTTAAATGTGCCTTTATTTAACCAGGTAGACCAGTTGAGAACAAGTTCTCATTTACAACTGCGACCTGGCCAAGATAAAGCAAAGTAGTGCGACAAAAACAACAACACAGAGTTACACATAAACTAACGTACAGTCAATAACACAATAGAAAAGAAAAATAGAAAAATCTATGTACAAATGTAAATGTGCAAATGGGCAAATMTAGAAAATGTGGTAAAAGACAAAGTCCATATTATGGCAAGAACAACTCAAATAAGTAAAGAGAAACGACAGTCCATCATTACTTTAAAACATGAAGGTCAGTCAGTGCGGAACATTTCAAGAACTTTGAAAGTTTCCTTATGTGCAGTCGCAAAAACCATCAAGTGCAATGATGAAACTGTCTCTCATGAGGACTGCCACAGGAAAGGAAGATCCAGAGTTACCTCTGCTGCAGGGGAAAATTTCATTTGAGTTACCAGCCTCAGAAATTGCAGCCCAAAAAAATGCTTCGGATGATCTCTGCATGTGTGGTTCCCACCGTGAAGCAAGGATGAAGTGGTGTGATGGTGTAGGGGTGCTTTGCTGGTGACGCTTTCTGTGATTTATTTAGAATTCAAGGCACACTTAACCAGCATGGATACCACAGCATTCTGCAGCAATACGCCATCCCATCTGGTTTGCGCTTAGTGGGACTATCATTTGGTTTTCAACAGGACAATTACCCAACACACCTCCAGGCTGTGTAAGTGCTATTTGACCAAGAAGGAGAGTGATGGAGTGCTGCATCAGATGACCTGGCCTCCACAATTACCCGACCTCAACACAATTGAGATGGTTTGGGATGAGTTGGACCGCAGAGTGAAGGAAAAGCAGCCAACAAGTGCTCAGCATGTGTGGGAACTCCTTCAAGACTGTTGGAAAAGCATTCCAGGTGAAGCTGGTTGAGAGAATGCCAAGAGTGTGCAAAGCTGTCATCAAGGCAAAGGGTGGCTACTTTGAAGAATCTAAAATCTAAAATGTATTTAGATTAGTTTAATACTTTTTTGGTTACTACATAATTCCATATGTGTTATTTCATAGTTTTGATGTCTTCATTATTATTCTACAATGTAGAAAATAGTAAAAAATAAAGAAAAAACCTTGAATGAGTAGGTGGTCTAAAACTTTTGACCGGTAGTGTTTGTGCGTGTGTATATATATATTTATATAATTTATAAATTAGATTGAGTAATAAAAGCCCAACTTTTGCAAATGCGCATTTTTCACTGGCTGTCCACTGGTTTAAATAACAATGATTGATAGGCAGCTTAAACTTCTTGAATTCAACCGTTATTGGGTTCAAATACACATTTAGATTTGTGAACAGCCATCCACAACTGCCACAATCCGTAAGGCGCAAATAGCTACAGTTGAAGTCGGAATGTTAACATACACCTTAGCTAAATACATTTAAACTCAGTTTCTGACATTTAATCCTAGTAAAAATTCCCTGTCTTAGGTCAGTTAGGATCACCACTTTATTTTAAGAATGTGAAATGTCAGAATAATCGTAGAGAGAATTATTTATTTCAGCTTTTATTTCTTTCATCACATTCCCAGTGGGTCAGAAGTTTACATACACTCAATTCGTTTTTGGTAGCATTGCCTTTAAATTGTTTAACAGTCAGGAGCTGCCAGAGCCGCCAGGCAGTCAGGAGCTGCCAGAGCCGCCAGCCAGTCATGAGCTGCCCTCCAGTCATGAGCTGCCCTCCAGTCATGAGCTGCCCGCCATCATGACTGCCCTCCCAGTCATGACTGCCCTCCATCATGAGCTGCCCCTCAGCCCGGAGCTGCCATTAGTCCGGAGCTGCCCTTCAGTCCGGAGTTGCTCTCTGTCGCGAGTTGCCCCTCTGTTCCGGAGTTGCCTTCCACAAGCTTCCCAATAAGTTGGGTGAATTTTGGTCCATTCCTCCGACAGAGCTGGTGTAACTGAATCAGGTTGGGCCTACTTGCTCGCACACGCTTTTTCAGTTCTGCCCACAAATGTTCTATTGGATTGAGGTCAGGCTTTGTGATGCCACTCAATACCTGACTTTGATGTCCTTAACCATTAAGCCACAACTTTGGAAGTATGCTTTGGGTCATTGTCCATTTGGAAGACCCATTTGCGACCAAGCTTTAACTTCCTGACTGATGTATTGAGATGTTGCTTCAATATATCCACATAATTTTACACCTCATGATGTCATCTATTTTGTGAAGTGAACCAGTCCCTCTTGCAGCAAAGCACCCCCACAACATGATGCTGCCACCCCTGTGCTTCACGGTTGGGATGGTGTTCTTCGCTTGCAAGCATCCCCTTTCCTCCAAACATAACGATGGTCATTATGGCCAAACAGTTCTATTTTTGTTTCATCAGACCAGAGGACATTTCTCCAAATAGTACAATCTTTGTCCCCATGTCAGTTGCAAACCGTAGTCTGGCTTTTTTATGGCGTTTTGGAGCAGTGGTGTCTTCCTTGCTGAGCGCCTTTCAGGTTATGTCTATATAGGACTCTTTTTACTGTGGATATAGCTACTTTGTACCTGTTTCCTCCAGCATCTTCACACGGTCCTTTGCTGTTGTTCTGGGATTGATTTGCACTTTTCGCACCAAGTACGTTCATCTCTAGGAGACAGAATGTGTCTCCTCCTAAGCGGTGTGACGGCTGCATCCCATGGTGTTTAAACTTGCACACTGTTGTTTGTACAATGAATGCCTGTCAGACAAACGCCTTCAGGCGTTTGGAAATTGCTCCCAAGATGAACCAGACTTGTGGAGTCTACAATTTTTTCTGAGGTCTTGGCTGATTTCTTTTATTTTCCCATGTCAAGCGAAAGAGGCACTGAGTTTGAAGGTAGGCCTTGAATACATCTACAGTACACCTCCAATTGATTCAAATGATGTCAATTAGCCTATCAGAAGCTTCTAAAGCCATGAGATAATTTCTGGAATTCTCCAAGCTGGAAAGGCACAGTCAACTTAGTGTATGTAAACTTCTGACCCACTGGAATTGTGAATCAGAATTATAAGTGAAATAATCTGTCTGTAAGCAATTGTTGGAAAAATGACTTGTGCATGCACAAAATAGATTCCTAACCGACTTGCCAAAACTATAGTTTGTTAACAAGAAATTTGTGGAGTGGTTGAAAAATGAGTTTTAATGACTCCAACCTAAGTGTATGTAAACTTCCGACTTCAACTATACATGAGAGAGCAGCAGTGTGATTCATATCAATGCGCTATGTAGATATCAATAATAAATTATATCCGTATCGCCGTAGACTACACCACTGCTGTCATCCTTACCTCCAAGCGTTTATTCAAACTGGATAATCTTTGGAGGCCGAAAGCAGTCGCACCATTGGAAGACATAGCTTGAACTGTAGCCTACAAAAGCCTATTCCTGCTCTTTTCCCGCGATCCATCAAACACATTTGGTGTGCATCATATTGGTCTCTTATTTGTGGTCAGACTCGCTCAGGTGGAACAAACTTAAACTTGTGCCTTTGTTCAATGCTGATTTGAATGTCATTGAGAAAACAGAAAAGTGTCAAAGATTTTTTTCCGCAGAGATCCTTCCTGAATTTAAAAGTAATCCTCGAAGTAATCTAGTTTTTCAAAGTATCTGTAATCTGATTACAATATTTTTGCTGGTAACGTAACTGATTACAGTTACCGTTTTTTTGTAATTCCTTACATGTAATGGATTACATGTAATCTGTTACTCCCCAACCCTGTGCATGGGCTATATCTTGGTAATCTATATTGCAATGTCTTGTCTTGCAACACCTAGTAAATTCCCCAAAAGTATATTAAAGGATGTCTACCATGATCGTTAAAATAATGACACTTCCTCAATTTAAATATTACAGGGACACCTACACATTTGGCAGCCATGCTATCAGTGTAGCCTATTATCTTCTAGACAGCGGTGGCAGCCTATTAGAGGATCTGGAGACAACCGTGGGTGAAAGTGTCATGTCAGTTCATTTATTATGTTGTACTCTATTAATAAAGGTGAAGCTTGTACACTGCCACTTCTTCTGTCATAATGAGTCTGACATGAGTGCATGTGATACCAAAGAGTCTATTAGGGTTACATGGTTAAGACAGTCACAATTTTGATACCTTGGTAGTGGGATAGCTATACACCCAAGCCTTGCTGTAATGGATGACACCAAGAAGCAACTAGCGAAGAAGACTGAGCAGGAAGTGGAGGAGCTGAGCACTCTGCTCCAGGAGGTGAGCCTTGGAGGGAAGTGGTCCCCCTGCACCCCTCCCAAATGGACGTGGGGGAAGGATGATGAGCGGCGCCTAGAAGGAACATGCTCATACCAGAACACCCCGTGCCAGGCCAGTGGAGGTTCCTTGTTTTCCACGCCCCACTGCGCCACCTGGAGGAAGGTGCAGTGCCTCGTTGCCCTGCACAGCGGCATGTAGATGGACCTGGACCGATGGTGGTGGTGGTCGAAGGAATGAGGTGCCCAACCAGACAGTGAAGGTTGCCCACTATGGGGAAGGGGAGCCCTGGGAACTCTACCTAGCCTAGTTTCAGCTAGCTGTGTGGCAAAATAAATGGGCTGAAGAGAAAATGGCTATGCAGCTGGTCCTGGAGACGCGTGCGTTACAGGCTCACTAGAACTCAGCTCTGATCAGCGGAGGTACTATACCGCCCTAACTACCACCTTCAGGCAGAGGTTTGGCAGTAGAGATTACAGCAAAAGCATGCGGGTGAAGTTAGCAGGTTGCGGGAGAAATAGAGGTGAGAGCCTTGGTGCCCTGGCTGCAGATATGCGTTATTACGCCAGACAAGCGTACCCCAAGTTTGCTACGGCTAATCAAGATTAACTGTCCCTACATGTCTTCCTCCGGGCCTTGACACCAGAGAGGCTCCAATAGCAGATGCCCCTGGTCACCCCTGCCACCCTGTCTAAGGCCCTGGAAGAAGCGGAAAGAGTGGAAAACATCTTGGGCCCAGAGAGTCGGGTTATCCAAGGACATGGCGGGTAGAAACGGAGGTGGAGACTAAGAGTGACTCAGATGAGGGGGTCTGTCAAGCCAAGGTGGCACACACGCAGTGGACTCCACGACGGTCCACTTCGAGAGGTCAACGCCGGCCTGAGATAATCTGTTTCCGCTGTGGCCAGAAAGATCACAACTCTTGTCACTGTGAATCCCAATCTCACCCCTTGCCCACCCCTGAGTCGACGGGAAAAGCCAGGGGGATGATGAAGTGAGGGGAACATCATCATCCCAGTCTCCTGACCCCCTCTTTGAGCCGGAACATCAAGTTGGTCGTTTGGTCCAGACGCAGGGCCTCTACCTTCCATGCAGCATCAGCAGTGAGGCCTGCCAGGTGTTGATTGACACCGGTTCCACGATATCCCTTGTTCGGCCTGGTGTTCTTAAAGACATAGTGGGCCCTTCCCCTCTGGGTTTACCCCTACCTCGGTATGGCTTCACACTGTGACGGGAGCTTGCAGACATGAAGGGCCGGAGGTCCTTGTCGGCAATGTATTTTTGGAGCACGAATTCTGGTTGGCCGATATCCAAGATGACTATGGTTGGATTTCCTCAGTCAAATGGGAGCATGGCTAGATGCTGAAACGCGGAAACTCCAGATGAAAGACTCTGTGATGGGACTTTGGAGCAGTGGAAGAAGACAATGGGAGCCGCAGGTGTTTTGGAAGGAATTGGAGACAGACAGCAACACAAAGATCCTTCCCCCAGATGAGAAGGAGCAGGTAAAGCCCTCCAAAGGGTTGACTTTGGAGGTGACCAGAGGCACAGTAGACGTACCTTCGGAAGCTACCCGGCTAACTGTGCGGGAACTAGGGCAGAGATGTTTGGAAAGGTTGGAGCCTGAGCAGTGGGATAAGTTGGAACCACTGCTTGCAGAGTTTGTGGATGTCTTTGCAGCACGAGACAAAGACTGCCAGAGAACCAGCACTCTATCGATACTGGTGACGCAGCACCTATCCGTTTGCGGCCCCATCGCTTGCCACTGGCGAAGAGAGAGGTAGAGGAGCAGAAGATCCGGGAGATGGTGGAGACAGGGTTCATCGAGCCATCCAACAGCCCAACTTGGGTAGTCCTTGTCAAGAAGAAGGATGGCTCATGGCGTTGAACTATGTGACCAGGAAGGATTCTTATCCCCTCCCATGCATAGATTATTTTATTTTTATTTATTTAGCCAGGCAAGTCAGTTAAGAACAAATTCTTATTTACAATGACGGCCTACCCCGGCCAAACCGTAACCTGGACAATACTGGCCCAATTGTGCACCACCCTATGGTACTCCCAATTGAAATACAGCCTGGAATCTAACCGGGGTCTGTAGTGACATCTCTAGCACTGAGATGCAGTGCCTTAGACCGCTGCGCCACTCGGGAGCCCAAAACTGGACTACATCACAGCGTCACAGTGGTTAAGTTCCCTCGACCTCCGCAGCAGTTATTGGCAAGTAGAGCTTGCCCCTGAAGCCAGGCCGAAGACTGCCTTCTCGATTGGACAAGGACTGTGGCAGTTTACCGTGATGCCCTTCATGCTCTGCAACGCTCCGCCAACCTTTGAGCGTCTTATGGAGCAACTGCTGCAAATACTCTGCAACGCTCCTGCAACAAGAGTGTGGTCTACCTGGATGACGTCCTTGTGCATGTGCTATACATCCATGAATCTCTTATGAATCTGCATGAGYTTCTACTTGCCATCTGGCAGGCAGGACTCAAGCTCCACCCCAAGTGTCACCTACTGCAGGTCAAGTTCCTAGGCCATGTCGTCGGGGCAGACGGAATCGTAACTGATCCAGCCAAGGTAGTGGCAACCCTCAAGGACCTCTCTCAGTTGAGAAGCTTCGTTGGTCTAGCTTCTTACTAACGGAGGTTCATCAAGGACTTCAAGGACATTCAAGAATTCAGTGTGTCAAATCGAAGGGCCTGTTGTCCGGACCTCTGGCAGTCTCTATGGGGGTGCCACAGGGTTAAATTCTCGGGCCGACTCTTTTCTCTGTATATATGAATGATGTCGCTCTTGCTGCTGGTGATTCTCTGATCCACCTCTACGAAGATGACACCATTCTGTATTCATCTGGCCCTTCTTTGGACACTGTGCTAACAAATCTACAAACATGCTTCAATGCCCTACAACACTGCTTCCATGGCCTCCAACTGCTTTTAAATGCAAGTAAAACTAAGTGCATGCTCTTCAACCGATTGCTGCCCGCACCCTCCCGCCTGACTAGTATCACTAGTCTGGACGGTTCTGACTTAGAATATGTGGACAACTACAAATACTAAGGTCTCTGGTTAGACTGTAAACTCTCCTTCCAGACTCACATTAAGCATCTCCAATCCAAAATTAAATCTAGAAACGGCTTCCTATTTCGCAACAAAGTCTCCTTCACTCATGCTGCCAAACATACCCTCGTAAAACTGACTATCATACCGTTCCTCGACTTCATTTACAAAATAGCCTCCAACACCCTACTCAGCAAATTGGATGCAGTCTACCACAGTGCCATCCGTTTTGTCACSAAAGCCTCATATACTACCCACCACTGCGACCTGTATGCTCTCCTTGGCTGGCTCTCGCCACATATTCGTCGCCAAACCCACTGGCTCCAGGTCATCTATAGGTCTATGCTAGGTAAAGCCCCGCCTTACCTCTGCTCACTGGTCACCATAGCAACACCCAACCATAGCACGCGCTCCAGCAGGTATATCTCACTGGTCATCCCCAAAGCCAACACTTCCTTTGGACGCCTTTCCTTCCAGTTCTCTGCTGCCAATCACTGGAATGAATTGCAAAAATCACTGAAGCTGGAGTCTTATATCTCCCTCTCTAACTTTAAGCATCAGCTTTCAGATCAGTTTACCGATCACTGTACCTCTACACAGCCAATCTGTGAATAGCACACCCAACTGCCTCATCCCCATATTGCTTTTTATCCTTTTGCTCTTTTGCACCCCAGTATCTCTACTTGCACATCCTCATCMCCACATCTATCACTCCAGTGTCAATGCTAAATTGTAATTGCCTTACSTCCCTACTCTTCTACATTTGCACACACTCTACATAGATTTTTCTATTGTGTTATTGACTGTATGTTTGCTTATGTGTAACTCTGTGTTGTTGTTTTTGTCGCACTGGTTTGCTTTATCTTGGCCAGGTCGCAATTGTAAATGAGAACTTGTTCTCAACTGGCCTACCTGGTTAAATAAAGGTGAAATTYTTATATATTTTTTTTAAACAGTAGCTAGCCCTCTACGCCGCCTTACAAAAAAGGATGATGACTACATGGCAACATTCGCTGAACTACACCAGGCACTTATCAAGGCTTCAGTCCTGGCATACCCCAACCTCCAGCACCCATTCATTGTGGACACAGATGCCAGAAATGTGGGCATTGGTGCCGTTCTTTCACAGGATGATGTCAGTCATCCCGTAATTTTTGTTGGGGAATAGTTACCCCATATGTGGGTTAGCGGCCTTGGGTTAGCTATGTTTGGACAGCTGTGGGTGAAGGTTTCATGCCAGTTCAGGTATCATGTTGTACTCTGTTAATAAAGGTTAAGCTTGTAKACTGCCAGTTCTGCAGTCTTAAAGGGGAATGGAAACACTTTAGGAAGTAAATCTAAGCAAATTGATGTATTCAATCCACTAATACTAAACATGTGCATTTAACATAAAAACATCTCTATATTCAGTATTTTGATTGCCGACAAGGTTAATTTGAGCTATGGTTAGCGCCATTTTAAATTGCCATAGTAACGACTGACGCCAGTGCGTCACTGGCAGGAATCAGCAAATTGTCTGTGCTATTGAGTTTTCGTGCGGAGAGTGAATCAAAGAGAGTGAGGTTAGGGGCGGACAACGAAGATGTAGTAGTAATTCAAATATGAAGTGTATAGCGCCAGGCTCTATGAATTGGCTCAAAAAAATCCCTCGGTAAACTACCATCGGCTGCCCAAGGACACACAACTTTTGAAGAAGTGGCTCCATGTCCTGAAGAGGAAGGATGTGCCAGCTCGAGCTAGCAGGATCTGCAGACAGCATTTTGCGGAGGCAGACTTCGCGATGAAGGGCCCTTTCGATGCGGCAACCGGGAATTTCAGAATGGAAAGGAGTCATAGGCCTAAGCCCTCTGCTTGCGCCTCCTTTTTAAATTGAAGGGTATGGTGTAGGGATTACCGACCGATTTTGTTGTGGGTGTGTTATAGGCCGCCCAAGCAGAATGCATTTTATGAAGGTCTTGAAATTGTGTTGTCAAACTGTAATGATTCCCTGTTGAAGGAAATACTTTTGTTAGGGGATTTCAATACTGATGTCTGCAAAAAGAATAGCCCAACCCACAATGTATTTATGCACTTTTGTAGATCACTTGCTCTGACCCAAATGATAAAAGATCCCACCAGGATATGTGAAACAGTGCAAAGTACAATTGACTTAATATTGGTGTCTGATAAATCAAAAATATCACAGAGTGGAGTAATAGTCTATGGAATCAGTGATCATTTTATTACATTTTGCACAAGGAGGATTTTTAAAGATATATTTAAGTGTCACAAAACCGTTAGAACCAGAGGACTCAACAAAATACTGTGTAGAAAAGTTTAGGGAGGAAGTGGGTAAAATTGACTGGTCACCTGTGCTAGATAGTGTAGGGGTAGACAGTGCCTGGGAAGTCTTTAAATGTAGATTCCTTGATGAATGTAGATTCCTTGATGTGGTGAATGTGATGGCTCCCCTTAGACGGGTCAGGGTAAAGCAGAGATCTAGCCCTTGGTTTAATCATGAGATTCTAGAATCTATCCAAGCAAGGAATAAGGCCTTTAAGAAATGTAAGAACTCTCAAGAGCAGCATGATTTTGTCCTATATAAACATCACAGAAATGAAGCACAGAGCAGGATGGATGAAGCTAAGAGGGGTTACTTTGCTGAGAAAATAATTGAAAACAAAAATGACCCTAAAAAGCTTTGGAAATAATTTAAGGAACTAGGCTGTAGTAGTACTACCAAACTTTTTCTTTTGCAAAGGTAGCAACAGCCAAAATAGTCAGTATGCTGGCAGAGCTTAAATGCTCCAACTCCACAGGCCTGGATAATATTCCTGCAAGGTTTCTAATAGATTCTGCTGAGCAAATTGGCCCTTGTATTACGCATATRGTTAATCTCTCTCTTGAACAAGGCACCTTTCCCAGGGACATGAAACAAGCTAAAGTTGTACCTCTGTATAAGAAGGGGATAAAGTCTGACCCTGGGAATTATAGGCCTGTATCTATCTCTGTGTAACATCAAAGATCCTGGAGAGAATTGTACATGAGCAAATGTATGAAAATGTATGAATATGTTAACAAACCGGGTATGATTTTCAGTCGGGTTTTAGAAAAACATACTCCACTGATTCATGTCTACTTTACTTGACTGACTTCATCAGGAAAGAGATTGATGAGGGAAATCTGTGTGGAATGGTACTGCTTGACCTACAGAAGGCCTTTGATACAGTTAACCACTGTCTCCTAATCTCCAAACTGGAGGCACTGGGGTTACGCAGTATCCCTCTAGGCTGGGTAAAGTCCTATTTATCAGGAAGGGAGCAAGTAGTAGAGGTTAATGGTTCACTGTCTCAGGCAAAACCAATGAGTTGTGGCATTCCGCAGGGGAGCGTGTTTGGCCCTTTGCTGTTTTTATTGTATATTAACGATATGAAAGATGCTTGTTCTTGCCGTCTTTTTCTTTATGACTCTACACTTCTGGTGTCTCACAAAAGCAAAACTATGTTGGAGAGCATACTTAGCACAGAGCTTACTAACATTAGCAAACGGCTTGGAGATAATAAGCTATCTCTGCACTTAGGGAAAACTGAAGCAATTATTTTGGGATCCAGACATAAATTGTGTAGGTCGTCTGAAATCAGAGTGGAGTTAGGGGGTGAGGTGCTGACTACTAAAACCTCTGTTAGCTACTTGGGATGTATCCTTGATGGAAGCTTGGGAGGTGTGAGCATGGCCAATAAGGTGCTAGGGAAGGTTAATGCCAGGACTAAGTTATTGGCTAGAAAGTCCAAGCTGCTTGATAAGGACTCCATGAAAGTGCTAGCTACTGCCCTCATTCAATGCCATTTTGACTATGCTTGTGTCAGGATTTGGCCAGGATTGTTCCGGTTTTGACCACTAGATGCCCCCATTGTGCTTTTTTGACCCTTTTGTTTTCCCTTGTTTCCAGTTAATATTTGCACCTGTGCCTCGTTTCCCTTGAATGTATTTAAACCCTTAGTTTTCCTCAGTTCTTTGCTCTGTGTTTGAATGTTAGCACCCAGCCCTAGTGATGCTGTGAACATTTGTTGCGCCAGTTGGACTCTCTTGTGGTACTCTGTTTTGTTCTCGTTTATTTATTTTTGATTATCTTTTGAGGCTTTTTCCTGCTGTACCTACCACCTTGTGGATTTACCTTTTGACTTGGAGGATTACCTTTTTCTCTTGGAATTACTTTTGACGTTGTGGATTTATATTTTTGCCTGAAGAACGTTCCTTTTTTCTTTATTAAAACACTGTCTCAAGTACTGCTGTGTCTGCCTCATCTTCTGGGTTCTGCCGACTATTAGTGGCTCAGTTTGCTAAGTGACTGTTTCTCACACCGGAGACCCGAGTTCGTAACCGGGTCCTGACAGCTTGTACTTCCTGGTTTGGGGTTTATCTAAATTTATGAAGGGGAAGCTCCAGATAGCCCAGAATAAGCTGATCAGGGTAGTATTGAAGGTGAGTCTACGTACTCACATAGGCAGGAGCTGCTTTCAGGAACTAACCTGGCTGCCTGTTGAGGCTAGGGTGTCCCAGATTAGACTAGGTTTGGTTTACAGGAGTATTTATAGTCCTGCGCCCAGATATCTAAGTGAGTTTACTTTCCTCGTGTTAGGGATGCACACAATCCCAGCACCAGATCAGGTGTTGCTGATGTGTGCTTATATAGGTTCAGGAGTAATGCTGGGAAAGGTACTTTCTTGTATACTGGAGCCTCAGAATGGAATGAGTTGCCTCTGCCTATAAAAACAACGTCCTCTCTGGACAGCTTTAAAAATAAAGTTAAAATATGTTTGTCTTCTGTGCCCATATGAATAACCCCTATGATGTAACTGGAATGATGAGATGTTCTTCTATGTTTTTGTTTTATTATTTCACTGCCATACTGTGTTTGATCTTGTCTAGCCATCTTGTCTCAAGAGGACCACAATGGAAATAAGTCCCAGACTTTATTGTGTTATCTTCTATGATTTTATTCATGTGCATGTATGGCTTTTAAGTTTTACGTGTGCTTGTTTTTTTTAAATGGTCGAATTAATAAACTGAAAGAAAAGAAAATCAACATCGCTGACTTTGGAGTCAAGCAAAACCAACTGAACAGACGAGGCGACGTGAGTCATTGCAATGGAGCTGAGGTAACGGTAACCGGTCTGGACTGTTGTTGACTGGGCAAGCGTTAGACACTGGAACACTTTGTTGCAACTGTAGTTGAAAGTTTGCGTCTTTTGTGTTTTGTGTAACACCTTCCCAGCAATTAATGTTAGCAAGTTACTCAACCGCAACTAAATTTGCAACACAGTTTATCCGTGTAGTTACCCCTGTTATTAGGTAAGTTAACGTTAGTTACTGTAGCTAGCTTCCAGCTCAGATGACGAGTACTGTAATACATTTTGTTGACAGATTCGTTTTTGTAATGTTTTGTTAGCTCCACCTCATTTAGCTAGACTGAAGTTGACGTAGCTAATGTTTGCTGAAAAATAAATGTCCCTGTATTTACTGTGTGGGTGTGTTTGTGTGTGTTGACAAAGCATACAAGACAGGTAACTTGTTAATGCCAACTAATATATTTGGGTTCAGTTGTCTTAACAAAACGTTTGTTTGTTTTCAGGATGACATCTTCATCCCTGAAACTGTTTTCATCCTGGAGGAGACTGTGCAGGAGGCAGGGGTGGTACATGCAAATCCATGTTATTTCTAAGACTATTGTTTATTTCAAGTATATGCAGTGATTCTTGAATATACCTGTAGCCTAATAGATGCCTGAATTGTTTTCTACCAACAGGAAAGAACGGTTAGTACAGCATGCTAAACTGACCTCTGGGTGCCAGAGTGTTGCTGTGCTGCGGTGGAAAAGAGGTCCACCGGGACCATCACTAAAGAGCTCGGGCCCAGCTAGATTGAGCTCACGACCATCAGCATACAACCGAGGCCTGCCCCTATACGCCCCAGATGGAGCTGATGGAGAGTGAGATCAGTGAAGACCATAACTCGCTATATGAACCTGAGAGCTRAGAATCACAATCATCACAGTGCGAGCCAAGATGTACTATCAATCACTTTGGGGGAGTGGGATGGTGTTCCGAAAATGGAGAAGGAGCAGGCCAGTCAACAGCGAATTCAAAGATACACCCATCCATAAAGGGAATCGGAGTGGAATTTTTACCCGTTTCAATGGATGTGCTACCATGTCCCGGTTCTGCTGTTTCGACTCTCTCTCAACCTATGAATGCTCAGCTATGAAAAGCGAACTGACATTTGCTCCTGAGGTGTTGAACTGTTGCACCCTCTAGTCTATAACCACTGTGGTTATTATTTGAATGTAAAAGGGCTTTTATAAAATACATTTGGTTTTACGCTACTGTTATTTTTCACTATCTTTTTACTGTTTTTATTTCTTTACTTACCTATTGTTCACCTAATACCTTTTTTGCACTGTTGGTTAGTAAGCATTTCACTGTAAGGTCTACTACGCCTGTTGTATTCTGCGCACGTGACAAATAAACTTTGATTTGATTGATTGTTCGCTGTGCTGGATGCTGTGTACTGTCTGAGTGATGGGTCATTTTTATAGTATCTGTAACATATTTTGGTGTGTATTTAATCTGCATTTTAACTTCTTAAAGTGGCAATCAGCAGTAGAAACAATAACCACTCAAATTCATAACAGAGGTAGTGGAAGGGACTGACCATCCATGATATCAAAATTGTAATACTGTTTCTATGATCTGTTTCCACTACCATGTACCCAGTTCGCTTTGGATAAAGGCATCTGCTAAATGGCATATATATTATTAAAGTCTACTTTGACCATGCCAACTAGCTTGGTCAAAGTAGTATCAACTTCTGTTGATACTAAATCTTTTGGAAGTATTAAGGTTTAGTAGCACAGAACTATTTATATCTTTGTAAAACTTGCAAATTACTTTAATAAAATGTTCACCAAATCCAAAAAGTTTAAGAGACCTAAAGAGAAAGTCATGTTCAATTGTGTCAAAGGCTTTACAGAAGTCCAGAAATAGGACAACCGCATCTGAGTCAATTGCATCTGAATAATCTATAAGGTCCAAGACTAAACGAATGTTAGAGCTTATGTGACGGCCCTTCATAAATCCTGTTTGATTCTCATTTATAATGGTATCTATTCCTTTCGTTAATCTTTTGGCATAAACCAGAGCAATCAATTTGTAATCAACATTTAATAAAGTAATTGGTCTCCAATTGTCAATGAGAGAGGGGTCTTTATCAGGCTTCGGAATCAATGAAATAAGGCCCTGTTTCATAGTGGAGACCATTTCCCCATTATTAATGCAATCTTGAAACATATTGAAAATCGGGTCTTCTAGCAACTCCCAAAACTGTCTATAGAATTCAACTGACAGGCCATCAGGGCCAGGTGATTTCCCTTTTTTCATTGAATTCAGAGCCTCTCTAATTTCACCAATTGACACAGGTGAATCGCAAACTGAGTGGAAATCATCCTCAATTACCGGGACACAATTCTGAATGTGGCAAATGTAACTTTCACAACCATCTTCCTGAAATTGAGAGCTGTAAAGGTTTTCATAAAAGGAATTGACAAATGCTGATATTGTAATGGATAAAACATAAAACATCGTTAATTTTGAGTGCAGTTATAGATTTTCTTTTGTAGTTTCTCTTTTCAAGTGCAAAAATGTAACTAGTGTTTCTTTCCCCCTCTTCAATCAATTTTGCTCTTGACCTTACAAAGGCGCCCTTTGCCAGATCCGTGTAAGTCTGTTCTAATTCTAGTTGTAAAGACCTGAACACAGACTCCTCTTCTTCAGATAGATTATCTTTCTTTAGAAAACTGTCAAGCTTGCTCATCATCTCCTTTTCTCTATGGTTCTTTAATTGCACCAGCTCTTTGGCGCGTTTAATGGCTACCACTCTGACTTTATATTTGAAAAATTCCCATCTACTWCCATGACCCAAGTCTTTTCTTGCAAAAATATCTTTAGCTAATGATTTGATGTTTTCAATGAGATCAGTATCTTTAAGAAGTGTATTGTTTCATTTCCAATATCCTCGAGTACCTTTWGATTTTTTAGTAGCTTGTAAATTCAGGGAAATCAAGTGATGATCAGAAAAGGGAGCCAACTGATGATCTACATCTATAACAAATTGTAACAAAAAAGGAGAAATTAGGAATAAATCTATTCTAGATTTACGTGACATAGTTTTGTTGGTCCAGGTATAACCCTTAGCATCCGGATTGAAATAACGCCAGGCATCCTCAACACAGAGATCCTTGCATAATGTAATGATAATGTTACTATTTTGAGGGTTTTGACTCGTTCTAGGAGGAAAACGATCAGCAGATGCATCAGGTGTTTCGTTAAAATCCCCTGAAATAATTAGAAAAGCCTCTGAGTATTTGTTGTTTAAATCCTGTACTTTCCTGGTAAATTGGGTAAAAAGGGTCTTATTAGGAGCATGTGAGTTATGTCCGTATACATTACAGATTATGAAAATAGCATTGTCAAGTTTAACAGTTACTATGACCCATCTGCCGTCTTGTGAAGATGTGGATTCTAGAATGTCACCTTTAAACTTGTGTATAAGTGTCAAAACACCAGCAGAATGATTTGATCCATGACTGAAATAGGCCATATCTCCCCATTGTGCTTTCCAAAATTTCAAATCACTTTCACCCGAATGAGTTTCCTGAAGAAGGACAAAATCTGCATTACTGCGTTTACAGTATAAAAATAAAGCTTTCCTTTTTGTAGAATTTCTCAAACCCCTAGGCATTTTGGGGAGTTCCAAAATGTTCTCTCCTGCCAGTGACGCAACAATGCAATATGGCGATTTACAGTTAGCTGGCGTTCTAAATCATACTGTTTCCTTTCCCCTTTAATGGGACTGACATAAGTGCATGTGATACCGAAAAGCCTATTACAGTTCTATTGTTAAGACAGTCACCATTTCGTTACAATATATTCATGCCTAGAATAAAAAACTCCAGGTTTCCGTCATAAGAGTCAATTAAATAAATACATTTTGGGGGGGAAAAACTAATCCTGTGTGAATCGTCCTCTGGAATAACGCACATGCTTGGAAAATAATTATATAACACGGTAAAGAAAATGCTTATCAGCATAGAATGCAGCATGTCATCCCATGGGATCTGTCAAGGCAGTCCACAGCAGGAATATCACTGAAATATTCTAGTTCCTACACATCACCTTCTATATTCAAACAAAATAGGCCTTTTATTGTCTTAAGTTAATGAGCAAATGCAAAGCTTCATGCACATGCCAATCCTCTCTATAACGCAATATTAGTTTTCCTAGTAGGACTCCCAATAATGAGGTGGTGTGTACATGTGCGCAGAGTCGAGCAAGAGCCAGCTCCTTTGATTTCAACCACAGGAGTCAAGAGTTGACCCCAAAAACCCTGGAGTACTTCACCCATTACCATGACAACCACGGGTTGTCTAATGTTGGTGGGGCATGTTTAACCTTTCTGAACCACCCATCCCGGATCCGGGATAATTGTCATCAGAAACGCTGACTAGCATAGCCTAGCCTAGCGCCACAGGTATATAATATAATATAATTTCATGAAATCACAAGTGCAATATTGCAAAACACAGCTTAGCCTTTTGTTAATCCATCTGTCGTCTCAGATTTTGAAATTATGCTTTACAGCGAAAGCAATACAAGCGTTAGTGTAAGTTTATCGATCGCTTGACAAAACAATAAGTACACCTAYCATCAGGTAACTCGGTCACGAAAATCAGAAAAGCAATCAAATGAATCGTTTACCTTTGATGATCTTCGGATGTTTTCACTCACGAGACTCCCAGTTAGACAACAAATGTTCCTTTTGTTCCATAAAGATATTTTTTATATCCAAATACCTCCGTTAGTTTGATGCGTTATGCCCAGGAATCCACCGGAAAGAGCGGTCYCGACAACGCKGACAAAAATTCCAAATTATATCCATAATGTCCACAGAAACATGTCAAACYTTTTTTATAATCCATCCTCAGGGTGTTTTTCAAATATCTATTCGATAATATATCAACCGGGACAGTTGGCTTTTCACTAGGACCGGGAGTAACAATGGCTGCCTTTCRCTTTTGCGCACAACTCACTCTGAGAGCCCCCACCTATCCACTTACGCAATGTGGTCGTTCACGCTCATTCTTCAAAATAAAAGCCTGAAACTATGTCTAAAGGCTGTTGACACCTTAGGGAAGCCATAGAAAAAGAAGTCTGGTTGATATCCCTTTATATGGGCAATAGGGATGCATAGGAACAGAGAGGTTTCAAGAACAGGGGCACTTCCTGATTGGATTTTCCTCAGGTTTTAGCCTGCAATATCAGTTCTGTTTAACTCACAGACAAAGAAATTACAGTTTTGGAAACTTCAGAGTGTTTTCTATCCTAATCGGACAATTATATGCATATTCTAGTTTCGGGGGCTGAGAAATAGGCAGTTTCAAATGGGTACGTGTTTTTAGCCAAAAACGAAAATATCGCCCCCTAGTCTTAAGAAGTTTTAAACATGTTTTGATGATACWCCTGAATCACTATTATCAATAAAAACAAATATTGAGTGTACTTTTAATAAAGCTGAGATCTACTTCGAAGTGCATTTGCTTACAGCTTTTTTGCTTAGTCTTTGCTTACAGCCTTTGCTTACAGCCTTACAAAACAACACATCTGCCACGCTGATCCTCAACACGGGCCCCTTTGGGGTGCATGCTAAGTCCCCCACTGTACTCCCTGTTCACCCATAACTGTGTGGCCAAGCCCGACTCCAATACCATTAAGTTCGCTAACGACACAACGTTGGTAGGTCTGATCACCGACAACTATTTGACAGCCTATTGGGATGAGGTCAGAGACCTGGAAGTGTGGTGCCAAGACACCAACCTCTCCCTCAACGTGATCAAGACAAAGGAGATGATTGTGGACTACATGAAAAGGAGGGCTAAGCACYCTCCCATTCTCATCGACGGGGCTGTAGCGGAGCAGGTTGAGAGCTTCAAGATCCTTGGTGTCCACATCATCAACAAACTATCATGGTCCAAACACACCAATACAGTCGTGAAGAGGGCACGACAATGCCTATTCCCCCTCAGGAGACCGAAAAGATATGGCATGGGTCCGCAGATCGTCAACAAGTTATACAGCTGCACCATCGAGAGCATCCTGACTGGTTGCATCACCGCTTGGTGTACATCACTGGGGCCAAGCTTCCTGCCATCCAGGACCTATATACCACGCGGTGTCAGAGGAGGCCCTAAAAATTGCCAAAGACTCCAGCCACCCTAGTCATAGGCTGTTCTCTCTGCTACCACACGACAAGAGGTACCGGAGCGCCAAGTCTAGGTCCAAAAGGCTTCTTAACAGCTTCTACCCCCAAGCCATAAGACTGCTGAATAGCTGATCAAATGGCTACCCGGGCTATTTGCATTGACCCCCACCCATTTTTTTAGGCTGCTGCTACTCACTGTTTATTATCTATTATCAATGCATAGTCACTTTACCCCTACCTACATGTACATATTACTTCAATTACCTCGACTAACCTGTACCCCCGCACACTGACTCTGTACCGGTACCCCATGTATATAGCCTCGTTATTATTTTATTGATGCTCTTATTTTTTACTTTAGTTTGTTTAGTAAATATTTTTCTTAAAACTGCATTGTTGGTTAAGGCCTTGTAAGTAAACATTTCACGGTAAGGTATTCGGCGCATGTGACAAATAAAATTTGATTTGTTTTGTTTCAGATCTACACATGTGCCTACGGAGTAGAGGTTAGGGTTTCTTCTAGACAGGACAGAGCATAACTACTGGTCCAATAAGCACATGCCCTAGAGCTATCCCTTATTAGGACAGTGGTTAGGAGGACGTTGATGGAATATTCTCAGAACCCACCGAAAACTGGACACAATGTTCTTGCAACGTTCCCATGAAACTTGTCTAGAACATTCATATCTTAAATTATAAGAACATGGTAACCACGTTCTGGGTATGTTTTGATATTTGACATTAAAGGGAATGGTCTCTAGGAAACATTCCATGCACATCAGGAAACATACCTATGAAAACGTTAACGACCTAATGAGACTCCTAAGGGAATGTTCTCTAAAGTTGTGGGAACGTTTGTTACCTGTGTTCCAAGCCTAAAATGTCTGTACTAACATATTTCACTTCAACCCATGCCAGATATCCCTCCGGTGGTGTAATGACTATGGTGGACAAGATCTGTAACCTGGTGGATGGCAACCTGAGAAACATCTTTACAAGCAAGAAAATCTAACAAAAGGTGAGTCAGATCATTTAACACTGTTGAAGTTCCTTTAAAAGTACCATCACGTGCCAGTTATGKCAGTATTTATTGGCCAACAAATATAATCTGTAGATGTCAAATTTCAAACTGGGGAATGAGGTTACGAAGCTAAATCCGTTACATAGAGAAGCAACACATTTCTACTTGATTTCATCATCTAGATGGAAGAATGCAGTAATCAGCTGGGCGTCCCAATGAACTCCATCCTTCCCCTAAAGGACTATGAGGAGGGAGATGTAAATGAGGATGTAGACGTGCTGCTGCTGAAACCTATCATCCAAATCACACATTTTGCGAAGGACTACATATGGGACCTTCAACACCAGGAGAGTTGCACTCTAAATGGAGCTTGATGTGGTGTACTGTTAACACCACCAAGTTGTGTCAAACTGCTTTTGAAAACATTGTGGGCATTTCCAGTTTGCCTTGGATGTATTGCATTTTTTTTTGCTGTACTATAACTTGTCTTTTGATAAGAGAACCAGTTAAATTAGTTAGAAATGTATTGGTACATTTTGAATTCTTCACAAAGATAATTGATACATTTTGAATTCTTTATAAAGATAACTGATGAAATTAGGTATTATACTGTACAACATTGACTACAGTTTTGTTTAGTTGATCCTGTAGTAGATGATTGACTCTCCAATATAATGTAGAGGAGTCAAACTTGGATACATGCAGATATACGGTGGTAAACAGGTGTGAAAAGCTAAAGACAATTTAAAAACCCTCTTTTCCAGGACAAAATACCATACCAGTTTAGCTTTGTATTTATTCACACAAAACATTTTTTTTAATAAGGCAACACAATATATACAGACAATGATTTATACACTGCTCAAATAAATAAAGGGAACACTAAAATAACACATCCTAGATCTGAATGAATGAAATATTCTAATTAAATACTTTTTTCTTTACATAGTTGAATGTGCTGACAACAAAATCACACAAAAATTATCAATGGAAATCAAATTTATCAACCCATGGAGGTCTGGATTTGGA
Organism: Salvelinus sp. IW2-2015; assembly: GCF_002910315.2. Taxonomy (NCBI): domain Eukaryota; kingdom Metazoa; phylum Chordata; class Actinopteri; order Salmoniformes; family Salmonidae; genus Salvelinus; species Salvelinus sp. IW2-2015. Next base: position 33,572,539 of record NC_036851.1, on the reverse strand, counting down.
GTCACACTCAAAATTAAAGTGGAAAACCACACTACAGGCTGATCCAACTTTGATGTAATGTCCTTAAACAGTCAGAATGAGGCTCAGTAGTGTGTGGTGGCCTCCACGTGCCTTGTATGACTCCCTCAAACGCCTGGGCATGCTCCTGATGAGGTGGCGGATGGTCTCCTGAGGGATCTCCTCCCAGACCTGGACTAAAGCATCCGCCAACTCCTGGACAGTCTGTGGTGCAAACGTGGCGTTGGTGGATGGGGGCGAGACATGATGTCCCAGATGTGCTCCAATTGGATTCAGGTCTGGGGACCGGGCGGGCCAGTCCATAGCATCAATGCCTTCCTCTTGGCAGGAACTGCTGACACACTCCAGCCACATGAGGTCTAGCATGTCTTGCATTAGGAAGAACCCAGGGCCAACCGCGACCAGCATATGGTCTCACAAGGGGTCTGAGGATCTCATCTCGGTACCTCATAATGGCAGTCAGGCTACCTCTGGCGAGCACATGGAGGGCTGTGCGGCCCCCAAAGAATGCACACCCCACACATGACTGACCCACCGCCAAACCGGTCATGCTGGAGGATGTTGCAGGCAGCAGAACGTTCTCCACGGCGCTCCAGACTCTGTCACGGTTGTTCACGTGCTCAGTGTGAACCTGCTTTCATCTGTGAAGAGCACAGGGCGCCAGTGGCGAATTTGCCAATCTTGGTGTTCTCTGGCAAATGCCAAACGTTCTGCACGGTGTTGGGCTGTAAGCACAACCCCCACCTGTGGACGTCGGGCCCTCATAGAGTCTGTTTCTGACCGTTTGAGCAGACAACATGCAACATTTGTGGCCTGCTGGAGGTCATTTTGCAGCGCTCTGGCAGTGCTCCTCCTACTCCTTCCATGCACAAAGGCGGAGGTAGCGGTCCTGCTGGCTGGGTTGTTGCCCTCCTACGGCCTCCTCCACGTCTCCTGAGCCTGTCTCCTGGTATGCGCTCCATGCTCTCGACACTACGCTGACAGACACAGCAAACCTTCTTGCCACAGCTCGCATTGAATGTGCCATCTGGATGAGCTGCACTACCTGAGCCACTTGTGTGGGTTGTAGACTCCGTCTCATGCTACCACTAGAGTGAAAGCACGCCAGCATTCAAAGTGACCAAAAAATCAGCCAGGAAGCATAGGAACTGAGAAGTGGTCTGTGGTCCACCACTGCAGAACCACTCCTTTATTGGGAGTGTCTTGCTAATTGCCTATAATTTCCACCTGTTGTCTATTCCATTTGCACAACAGCATGTGCAATTTATTGTCAATCAGTGTTGCTTCCTAAGTGGACAGTTTGATTTCACAGAAGTGTGATTGACTTGGAGTTACATTGTGTTGTTTAAGTGTTCCCTTTATTTTTTTGAGCAGTGTATATGAATACCATATTTACATTTAAAGTTAATTCGTGACAAACATGTCATTCAGTACCAGCACTAGCCTGAACACAGTCATGGTTCAGCAAGTCATGTAAAAGAGTACCAGATGCTGAAGCCTCTTCAAAAGTCTCCTTGTTGGTGTCCATTAGAAACCCTACTTGGTTCAATGTGGAATTTTGTAGAATTCTCTAAGCAGCTACAAGCTTTTGAAAGTGATGTCTCTTACATAACATCCCTTTCCGATTGTGTACTATGAACAATGGGACATCAAGTATCAAGACCCAGAACCCTTTTGCAAAGGAAAGACTCAGAACAGAAACACTTTTGTTGAAATAACTTCCAATACAAGACCACTAAATCCTATTAATTTACGTACAGCGCAACCAAACTCAAATAGCATATACTGAGCACATTTCTTGTTACTTTCATTAGCTGTGTAAGATACAACAAAAACATATCCGATATTGAACATCTTGATCATTGAGGATTCATGTTAAAGACATTTTGGCAATCTCCTGACCTACTAATGCCAGAGAATATGATGGATGACTTCAGAGTGCTGCATGGTGAAAGCTCCATTTGTTTAGTGTAAAACGTCTCCACATACAGATCGCTATTTGGCAACTGGGACTATACAAAGTAGAACAATTATAGAAGAAAAACGTGACAAGCCTACAAATGGCTTACTGCTTGATCTGAGAGCTCTGTTGCAGAGAACAGACAGTTTGATACCTAGCTTATTAGTCTTTCTCAATATTTCTCATTAACCACGTCTCTGAAGTCAAATTAGCAGGTTGCTAGAAAGTTAGTGTTCCTTCTCTTCACTGCTGAGACTGAATTCACAATAATTTACAAAAATATAATTATATTCTGCATAACAAACATCAATAATATAGATTAGTACTGAATTTGAAGATGAGGACATGGAGAGTGACTTGAAAACAACACCTTGGCCCATGAACTATCAGTTCAAACCACACCTGGGTTCAAATGCATGATTATTTGCTATTTATATAATTGTGTTTGAGTATTTTCAAATAATGTGGCTTGAATCAACTACTTCTATTGGAAGTCTACTATTTGAGAGTATTTTCAAGTACTTATTTCAAATACCTGGGTTAAATGCATGGGAGTGTATTTAAGTCAGTGCATTTGAGATTCGTCAAATACATGCCAATACGTTCCAAGTGTATTTCCAAATAGATTCCAATATTCAACTACTTGTCTATTCAAATAAAAAATATCTGAATATTTACTTCGAAATGTATGTGAAAGTAATTGAGATATTTGGAATAGTATTTGAACCCAGGTCTCGTTCAAACAGATCTGGTTCTGTTGTTATGCATGAAGATATAGTAGGACTCAGCTGTAACTGTTCAAAACACACAGAGCTTGTTTTCACACATACAGTTGATAAGGCCATGAAATTGTGTTAATTATGTGTTACAAAACGTTAAGGTTTGTATCAAGCTCATATCATAATAGTGATTTAAATACGATGGTACACTTATTGGTAGTACCCTGCCTGGATTATTTGTGGGCAGTTGGATTTCAGAGCATTAGACAAGCGAAGTTGAGTTCAAGATGTAGTGGTTAAGGGATGTGTATGGATTCCTGGTCTTACTATACATAAAACGCACACTCGCAATTATGCCCGCCCACACACACTACAGTCTTTCTCTCACTCATACATATGTAAACACAAACAGGCCTTCCACACACACACTTCTCAGCCGTAGTTGTAGGTGAAGTTGTAAGTGCTAGGCTCCTTTGGCACGGGGGGAGGGGCTTCGGGTATGGTGATGTTCTCCAGGTCCAGGAGGCGGAGCTTCATCTCCATGGAGATGAGCGTGTCCAGGTCGCTGCGTGTGAGGTCACTGCCCATCTCTCGCCCCAACAACGCACACAGCCCATCAGTCCAGATACAGTACTGCTCCATGCACAAGTAGGCAGGCAGGAACACACAGACACACACACAAAGCAGACAGCGAGCACAGGTCAGATAACATACAGTTGAAGTCGTAAGTTAACATACAGTTGAAGTCGTAAGTTAACATACACTTAGGTTGGAGTCATTAAAACTRGTTTTTCAACCACTCCACAAATTTCTTGTTAACATACTATAGTTTTGGCAAGTCGGTTAGTGCATCTACTTTGTGCATGACAAGTCATTTTTCCAACAATTGTTTACAGACAAATTATTTCACTGTATCACAATTCCAGTGGGTCATAATTTTACATACACTAACAGGCTGACTACACCGCTCTTGCGTGCGCGTTGCAAAATTAATGTAGAAATCTATGTTATTCAATTATTGCGCGCGCCAATGAGCGTCTGCGTTGCCAAGGGCTAAAATAGAAATCAGTTCTATTTCTGACGCAGATCGCACTGCAAGTTCTGCCTCTCCCATCTGCTCATTGGTTTATAGAAGCAGGTACCCACGTGCCATCTCCTCATTGGTTGTACCCACGTGGGTGACTGAAAGACGAACGAGGTCAGTGGCGGTAATGCACCTAATTTATGAAAGTTGCCAATCGTAAGATAAAGTCAAGAGAAGAAAAAGCCTGGAAGGAAGAGAGATGACTAGAAAAAATTCGGTTGACCGTTTTATGTGTGGATTAATTGGCGGAGTAGAGGACCTTGTGCATTTCAGGTAAAATAACAACTCAATGTTTATATCCCAGGACAAATTAGCTAGCAACAGCAAGCTAGCTAAATAGGACAAATTAGCTAGCAAGTGCAAGCTAACTAGCTAAATTGCCATAAAGGTTTAATGCTTTTCGACCTGTCTCCAAATTAATATAATTGGTTCAGAGTTTGTTTTGATTCTTTAACCTGCGTGTCCTGATCGCGTTTGGTGTGGGGGACAAAATACATTTATGCACGATGGCGCACGTGCACAGCCGGTTTGGGTTCCGTGTAAGTTGACTGTGCCTTTCAACAGCTTGGGAAATTCCAGAAAATGATGTCATGGCTTTAGAAGCTTCTGATAGGCTAATTGACATAATCTGAGTCAATTGGAGGTGTACGTGTGGATGTATTTCAAGGCCTACCTTCAAACTCAGTGCCTCTTTGCTTGACATCATGGGAAAACCAAAAGAAATCAGCAAAGACCTCAGAAAAAAAATTGTAGACCTCCACAAGCCTGGTTCATCCTTGGGAGCAATTTCCAAACGCCTGAAAGTACCACGTTCATCTGTACAAACAATAGTACGCAAGTATAAACACCATGGGACCACGCAGCTGTAATACCGCTCAGGAAGGAGACACATTCCTAGAGATGAACGTACTTGGTGCGAAAAGTGCAAATCAATCCCAGAACAGCAGCAGAGGACCTTGTGAAGATGCTGGAGGAAACAGGTACAAAAGTATCTATATCCAGAGTAAAACGAGTCCTATATCGACATAAGCTGAAAGGCCACTCAGCAAGGAAGAAGCCACTGCTCCAAAACCGCCATCAAAAAGCCAGACTACGGTTTGCAACTGCACATGGGGTCAAAGATCGTACTTCTCGGAGAAATGTCCTCTGATCTGATGAAACAAAAATAGAACTGTTTGACCATAATGACCATCGTTATGTTTGGAGGAAAAAGGGGGAGGCTTGCAAGCCGAAGAACACCATCCCAACCGTGAAGCACAGGGGTGGCAGCATCATGTTGTGGGGGTGCTTTGCTGCAGGAGGGACTGGTGCACTTCACAAAATAGATGACATCATGAGGATGTAAAATTATGTGGATATATTGAAGCAACATCTTAAGACATCAGTCAGGAAGTTAAAGCTTGGTCGCAAATGGTTCTTCCAAATGGACAATGACCCCAAGCATACTTCCAAAGTTGTGGCAAAATGGCGTAAGGACAACAAAGTCAAGGTATTGGAGTGGCCATCACAAAGCCCTGACCTTAATCCTATAGAACATTTGTGGGCAGAACTGAAAAAGCGTGTGCGAGCAAGGAGGCCTACAAACCTGACTCAGTTACACCAGCTCTGTCAGGGGGAATGGGCCAAAATTCACCCAACTTATTGAGGGAAGATTGTGGAAGGCTACCCGAAACATTTGACCCAAGTTAAACAATTTAAAGGCAATACTACCAAATACCAATTGAGTGTATGTAAACTTCTGACCCAAGAAATAAAAGCTGAAATAAATCAGTCTACTACTATTCTGACATTTCACATTCTTAAAATAAAGTGATGATCCTAACTGACCTAAGACAGGGAATTTTTACTAGGATTAAATGTCAGGAATTGAGAAAAACTGAGTTTAAATGTATTTGGCTAAGGTGTATGTAAACTTCCGACTTCAACTGTACATGTCTTCAGAGTTGTATTTATTCTGGGGATAAAACGGGTTGCTTACCTCGTATTTGTTGGGAGCCACAAAGTTGAGGTTTTCATCAGGATCGTACAGGATGGAGAAGGCCTGCTCCAATACCTCCTACACACAGAAGAGAGAGCACATTTCATGTCCACAACTCTAATATGAACCACATGCACTAGAATGACTAGATATTCCATGGATGGACCCTGGTCAAAAGTAGTGCACTATAAAAGGGAACAGGTTGCCATTTGGGACGCAATCCATAACCATTGAGATGAATAAGAGAAAGGGCTAGTAGTTATATATCAGTCATACTAACAGGCATGCCCTCTGCTGGTAGGCTACAGTACCTTATTTTGTTTCAGTGCACTCTTCTCTTTCATGTGGGGACAGTCCTTCCCCGTCACCACTGACTTGATATCAGACACGGGGACTGCAGTGGAAGATTAGAAAGAGCAGGAAATTAAAAAGAGATGAAACAGGCATGTATCATGTATCTAGGTCAGCCACTGCACAGTTCCACGGATCTAGGCGTGATGTGGATCAGTCCGTTTTAAGACTTGGTTGTTTGCCATCCATATCTGTGCAACATCAGCTCAGAGATAGACTGAGAACAACATGAGGTGTGGCTTATGCCTAAAAAAAACTAAAACCTACAACAGACCTCAGAGCTGATGCCTTTCCATGTGCTTTTGAGACTTCACCTGATGAGCTTTAAGATAGACAACCTCACTCAAATAGTCATGATTGCACAGGGCACATCACTGTAGAGAGTCAGTGGGAGACGGAGGGTTGTAGCCAGAAGACTCACTCTTGTCGGTGAGCAGCTCAAAAGGTACTTCCCCCTGGGGAGACTCGTCCAGATCTCCATAGTGAAGCACCTTGTGGTTCAGAGACAGGCGGCAAAACCAGAACTTCTCTGAGGACAAAACAAAGGACAAAGTTAGGAATAAAGACAAAGGTAGTGATCAGTCCTATGAAGTAAATCAACAGTAAGAAAATATTTGTATTAAAACTCCAGTCAAATGCTGGCATATTTGTTATTGTGCATGTGTGTAAGGTTCTCACCTTGTCTGCGGCGGTTGCCAAGCTTGCGGAAGCAGCTTCCCTCACACAGGCGGTTCAGTCGCTGTTGCTTAATCAGCTCCAGTATCTCTGGCTGGATCCTCTCACGCAGTTCACTGCAACACACACACACAGTAGGTCTCATAGTATTGAACAGCAACCAAGACAACACTGAGGCAAGGCTAAAATAATAACATGAGGGGTTAAGAAGCCAAACACAGAGGCAGACTAATCTGATTGCCAAAGTCAAAGAGTTAACGTGGATGTGGGACTGACATGATGGGTGGTGACTGAAAGTCGTCCTGGCTCATCCTCTCTGACTGGCGCAGACGCAGGATCTCAGAGTAGCTGAGMCCTCGTAGTTTCCCTTTTAGCTGGTCCAGGGACGAGGGCTTCATAGCCAGAGTCCGGGTGATCTGCTCCCGAACCACCTGCATCACCTGGCCAACCAAGGGTTAGCAACACAATGGATTACCAACCACAGTCAACCACGCATCAGAGCCAATGGCTACATCCAAATTTCCACAAATTTCCAGTAGTGTGCACTTTAAAAGCATAGGATTGGTGTAAGCATTGGCTGGAGGGAGTTTCCACATTGTAAAATCCATACGCGAAAGTGTGCAAGTGCACACTTCCGGACAAGGGTGGAGAATTGTGACTCAGCCTATGAGGTTCAGAGATTCTGCGGTGGTCAAAGGTCCCTCGGTGGTTGAACTCTGACCTTGTTGAAGTCTTCAGCCGTGGCCCTCATCTCCTTCCAGGTCTTGTTGAGCAGTTGGATGCAGACGCAGAAGAACTCCTCCCACGCCCGGTCGTGAGTAAAGAACATGGGGTGGTAGTCGTTGCAGCCCTCATTGGCTGGAGAGAGGGAACACACACACAGTGGACGCTTATTATAACACGTGGTTGTCATGAACAGAATGAATCAGTTATCCCTCTGACGATACATGTACAATAGAACTCATGAGGTTGGCCATTCTGATTAGCTTGGAAAGCTCCAAACAGATTGAGGCTTGCTTGAATGCCATGTCAGCCGTAAAGCCATCTGTGATGTGTTGAGTCCATGTATGAGAAGTGGGAGCATTGTACTCACGCAATTCTCCCACTTGTAGTATCTCACACAGCATTCGGGTGAGCTCGATGGCACAGCGTCCGAAGGGACACTCGTGTTTGTCCTCGCGGCTGCTGTTCTCTAGAACAATCTGATGTGAGAAACACACACACTATGGTCACACTTGGGAAAACTGAATTTCGACCATTTGAAATCTTTAATTACTTTTTTCAGATTTGTTTCGTAGAAAACCTTGTGGTACAGGTTGCGTCTCAAATGGCAAGCTATTCCCTACATAGTGCACTACTTTTGACCAGGACCATGGTCAAAAGTAATGCACTATAGGTAAAAAGTAGTGCCCTATATAGGGAATAGGTTACCAATTGTGAAGAACACAGACTCACCCTGATGTAGGTGTCCTGGTGCAGCTTGGCCAGGTAGAGCATGTTGTCCAGGGCCAGCATTCCTGGAGGGGTCTGAGTAAAGTCCATGGCAGGGTTCACATGGTTCTGGAGCGACAACCGACATGAGAGTCAATGAAACAAACAGACAGACCGTAACTCCTCCTAACAACTCCTCTAGAGAGCAGCAGCTGTACCAACCCAAACAACACCTCTACAGAAGAAAACAATCCCTTTATGACCCCAAACAACCACTTTAATACATCCACACACACTCCAACTCAACACCACTAGAGAGCTATACAGATGAAAACAATCCACTAGCTGGACTCACAGTGAAGCCCAGCATCTTGTAGTCCTTGGTGTACATGGCCTTTCTCTTCTCTGTGCCACTAGGGTCATTCTCCCCATCAAACGCAATCCTGCGCAGCTCAAAAATAATGTCCCTCTGGGCCTGGAGATGGATGAGGGCAGAACATAAAATCGGTATGAATAGGGCTAAAAAGGTTCAGCTTAAAGATTCAGGGAATGCAAAAAAAGAAAATACCGCTTCTGTTAGTTTCTGGTCATTTTACCTGGTCACTGGGATCCATCTTGGTCATCATCCGTTCTTCCAAAAGGTTAAAGGTAAGCACCTGCAGCACGTACAGCTGGTGTGCCATCTCAGCTTTGATAGGTCGGTTGCCTCGGATAACATGCTGTGAAAGATAACACATATATTAGGAATTCTGGATCTGTACTGTTTTGAAAGCATCACGTTATTATGAAGGGCTGTTTAGAAAGCATCACGTTATTATAAAGGGCTGTTTAGAAAGCATCACGTTATTATAAAGGGCTGTTTAGAAAGCATCACGTTATTATGAAGGGGCTGTTTAGAAAGCATCACGTTATTAAGAAGGGCTGTTTAGAAAGCATCACGTTATTAAGAAGGGCTGTTTAGAAAGCATCCCGTTATTATGAAGGGCTGGTCTTCAGGAAAGCATCACATTATTATGAAGGGCTGTTTACGAAAGCCATCACGTTATTATGAAGGGCTGTTTTAGAAAGCATCACGTCTATTATGAGGGCTGTTTAGAAAGCATCACGTTATTATGAAGGGCTGTTTAGAAAGCATCACATTATTATGAAGGCTGTTTAGAAAGCATCACGTATTATGAAGGGGCTGTTTAGAAGCATCACGTTATTAAGGGCTGTTTAGAAAGCATCACATTATTATGAAGAGGACCTGTTTAGAAAGCATCACGTTATTATGAAGGCTGTTTAGAAAGCATCACATTATTATGAAGGACCTGTTGAAAGCATCACTTATTTATGAAGGGCTGTTTAGAAAGCTCACGTTATTATGAAGGGCTGTTTAGAAAGCATCACGTTATTATGAAGGGGCGTTTAGCAAAGTGGGATAACCTGGTATATTTATGTTTACCAATAGATGGCAGTATTGACTCAAGAGGGGGTTTGCTTCCGCTATCCGTAGCTCTTTCCTAGGTCTGCCTATATACCATGATTAAGAAAGCTTCAGTAGTTTAAGCCAGGTGCATAAGATAATGTAAAATCTAAGTTACAATTAAAGACTAAACCGTACGTAAGTCTCATGAGTCGTAATTCTAAGAAGCCTTTAAGGATACTACATATTTGGCGATGAGGATAACTATGGAGAACTGCCGTTGGTTTTTTTTGCCACGAAGTTAACGGAGTGTTTGGAGTGCGACGCGGGAGGTGAGACTCAAGTGACGGTGGAAGATTCTGAAGGCTTGATTCCCTGGATACGGGTAGGACCAATTATTGACTGTGTGAGGGGAGAAACAATCGGAAAGATGGCTTTGGCAACAATAGGCTCGCTACCACCATTTGATCCTAAAATCAGAAATGGAGGAGGTACTGTGAAATAATGGAACATTTCTTTGCTGCTAATGAAATAACTGATGCCGCTAAACAGAAACCATACTCATAAGCGTTGTCGGTGCACAGACGTACAGCTTAATGAGAAACTGTTGAGCCCAGATAAACCAGGAGAAAAGTCATTTATAGATTTTAGGCGAACTATTAAAAAATCACTTCAACCCCAAACCAGTGAAATAGTACAAAGATTCAAGTTTGATTCACGCATGAAAAAACCTACCGAATCAGTGGGGGAAATGTGGCTGAGTTGAGAAAACTAGCATTGGACTGTAACTATGGGAATACCTTATCGCAAATGCTACCGCGATCGGCTGGTATGTGGGATTAGATGACAGGATACAAATACGATTGTTATCAGAGCCTAATCTCCAGTTTGAGAATGCACTCAAACTGGCCCAGGCCATGGAGCCGCAAATAGAAATGCACTGGATTTGCAGACAAGGGGCGCAACTGCGTGCCATACAGTAAAGGAGAGCAACGTGAGCGCGTAGAATTTCATAAGAACAGAAAGCCGTGGTGCAGCAGCCAATAGAGACTGTTATCGTTGCAAAGGCAAACACGCAGCGGTTGACTGTAAATTCAAACACGGAAAGTGTTATGCATGTGGATAATAGGCCACATTGCGAGGGCGTGCCCAATAAAAAAAGCCACGGGCTGCAGAAAAGAGACGGACAGAAAACCGAATACTCCAGACGCTCTAGCTACCGCTCTAATCAAGTGAGAGAAAGTGAAAGTGAGTGCGGCAGACGCAGAGCAAGCATTCTCAATGTACAGTGTACAGGGGCGAATATGAAGAAGGTGGACCTTTCATTGTGAAATGGGAATAAATGGATTGAAGGTACGTTTTGAACTAGACACAGGATGTAGTGTCACTCTGATGAACAGGTCCAATTCTATAGGAAGTGGAAAACCGTTGAAGTGCCTAAACTGAGAGACACCCCATTAAACTCAAACGTACACAGGGAGAAGATCACTGTGATTGGAGTTGTGTGATGTTCAAGTGGAATACATGGACAAAAGAAAAATCTGCCTCTCTTAGTTAGTGGAAGGTACTGGCCCCAGCTTACTAGGAAGAGGGTGGTTGGAGAAATAAAAATAACTGGGATGAAATCAAACATGTCACCACAGAGACATTGACACTACAGCAGGTGCTTTCAAAGCATGAGTGTGTTTTCAAAGAAGAGCTAGGGACATTAAAAGGGGTCCAGCTACCATTCATGTTGCTGCTGATGCTACTCCCAGATTCTTATAGGCCAAGATCAGTTCCATATGCCATGAAGCCTAAAGTGGATGTGGAAATTGACAGACTCTTAGCAGAGGATATAATGTGTACCTGTCAAGTTTTTCTGAGTGGGCAGCCACCAGTTGTTCCCATACTAAACCAGATGGTTCAATCAGATTATGCGGTGACTATAAGCTGACTGTAAATAGAGTTTCTTCTCTGGAGCAGTACCCAATACCCAAAGTGGAGGATTTGCTTCAACGTTAACCGGAGGGCAACAGTTTACAAAACTGGACATGAGTCACGCATATCAGCAAGTGCTAATGGATAAAGCTTCACAGAAGTACCTGACCATAAACACCCACAGAGGGATGTTTACCTATAAACGCTTACCTTTCGGGGTGTCTTCTGCACCAGCTATCTTCCAAAGAACTATGGAGGGAATTCTGCAGGGGATACCCAAGGTAGCAGTTTACCTCGACGACATTCTGTCACGGAGTCACGAAGGAGGAACATCTCAGAAACTTAGGTGAAGTTTTGAGGAGGATGGAGACGCCGGTCTCCGGCTGAAGAGAGCAAGTGTACACTGTTAGCTGATGAAGTGCAGTACCTGGGTCACCAAGGTGGATGCCAAGGGGTACACACTGTCAAAGCTAAAGTGAGGGCTGTTGTGGAAGCTCCAGCTCCGACAAACGTACAGAGCTGAAAGCCTATCTAGGCTTACTGATTATTATATCGCTCCTCCCGAACCTCCTCTACCTCTTAGCTCTCTACATCAACTGTTAAGGAAGGATGGCTGGAAATGGTCAGAAAGACAGAAGAAGCTTTTGCAAAGTCAAAGTGTTTACTGCAATCAGCTGAAGTGCTAGTCCACTACTCAGCAGACAGAGATCTTATCTTATCGTGTGATGCCTCAGCGTATGTGGGGGCGTGCTAGCCCACCGATGGAGAATGGTGCCGAGAAACCTATCGGGTTCATGTCAAGAACGTTGCGCCAGCGGAGAAAAGTATTCTCAGCTGACAAGGAAGGACTGGCTGTCATATTCGGAATACAGGATTCCACAAGTACTTGTACGGGAGAACATTCAACTATTGTGACGGATCATAAACCTCTGATCTCGCTGTTCCATGAACAAAACGCAGTACCACAAATGGTCTCTCCAAGAGTTCAACGTTGGAATGTCGGCTCAGGGCCTACGCAGTACAGATAATTTACAAACCAGGTATATGACCATGGGAATGCTGATGCTCTGAGTAGGCTGCCCGTTCCAGAAATCATCAGTCAGGAAGAAGAAAATGAACCAGGTTTTGATGATCGACGTGTGTGGATGATGCACCGGGAACACAGCACAAATCAGGCAATGGACTTCAACAGATGTGACGTTATCACAAGTGCATGAATTCATCCTGAAAGTAGCTACAGTGACAGAGCCTCAGATCATGCCTTACTACACTCGCCGCTTGGCATTGAGTGTTCGAGATGGAATGTGTTCTGTGGGTTCAAGAGTAGTTATCCCACCACGAAGCGGCGGGGTTGCTACTGAAGTTGTTGCATAGTCGCATCAGGTATGTCGAGAATGAAAGGCTAGCGAGGTCATATGTCTGGTGGCCAAAGATGGACCACGATGTGGAAAATGAGGTAGCCCGTGTGAAGATTGCAGAGTAACAGGAAGTCACCACCCACCGCACCATTACATCCATGGGAATGGCCAGAAAAACCATGGACACGACTACATGTGGACTACGCTGGACCTTTCCTAGGAAAAATGTTCCTGTGCTGATTGATTCTCATTCAAAGTGGATGGATGTTTACCCCATGAACACGTCAACATCGTACGCTACGATTGAGAAGTTGAGACAAAGCTTCAGTGTTAGGATTGCCTCAAATGTTGGTTAGTGACAATGCTACTTGTTTTACAAGCACTGAATTCACAAGTTTCATGAAACAAAATGGAATTCAGCATGTAACGTCGGCCCCTTTTCACCCATCTTCAAACGGATTAGCAGAACGTGCGGTTCAGACCTTGAAGGAGGGGATGAGGAAGATGCAAGGGCCCAGCATTGAAACCAAAGGTGTCAAGATTCTTGTTTAGCTACAGGATTACTCCTCAAGCTACGACTGGGTGTCACCTGCAGAAAATGTTGATGTCAAGGAGGGTAAGGTCAACCTTGGATCTCATCAGACCAGACCTGAAATGAAAATACAACAAAAAGCAATGGAATCAAAAATGGAATCATGATACCCGAGCCAAACTCAGAAGTTTCTCAACTGGAGATGATGTCTAACAAGAAACTATGGGTTTGTCCTAAAATGGATTCCAGCTACCATTGAGGATTGCTCAGGACCAGTATCTTATACTGTGATCATCGGAAGTGGACAAAGACTAAGGAGACACGTGATCAGATCCTGAGCTCGAATTCCAGTTCCATCCGGAGATCTGGATCAATTCTTAACGAGCAGGACAGGACATTGGAACGTTCCCCAGCAGTTGCAGTTGGACAAAACCACCTGAGCCAACAATGCTCAAACTTCCTGAGACCACCAGTCCGGGACGACCTCCTCCTGTGAAGTCTCCACAAAAGGACTTTGTTTCACCATCAAGGGGTGAAGATCTGGTGGCACCAGCTACACCACCTCTGAGACGCTCTATTAGAGAGAGACGTCCGCCAGACTTTTTTCAGATCCTAAAGGAGATCATTTTTGAAAAAATGTAAATAAGATAAGCATAGCTCAGAAAGGAATTAAATTGGGTTTATTAGGCTTTTAAAGGGGGGAATGTAGTAACCTGGTATATTTATGTTTACCAATAGATGGCAGCTATGACTCAAGACGGGGGTTTGCTTTCCGCTATCCGTAGCTCTTTCCTAGGTCTGCCTATATTGACATGATTAAGAAAGCTTCAGGTAGTTTAAGCCAGGTGGCATAAGATAATGTAAAATCTAAGTTACAATTAAAGACTAAACCTACGTAAGTCTCATGAGTCGTAATTCTAAGAAGCCTTTAAGGATACTACGAAAGCATCACGTTATTGAAGAAGGGCTGTTTAGAAAGCATCACGTTATTATGAAGGGCTGTTTAGAAAGCATCACGTTATTATAAAGGGCTATTTAGAAAGCATCACGTTATTATAAAGGGCTATTTAGAAAGCATCACGTTATTATGAAGGGCTGTTTAGAAAGCATCACGGTATTATGAAGGACCTGTTTAGAAAGCATCACGGTATTATGAAGGGCTGTTTAGAAGGCATCATGTTATTATGAAGGGCTGTTTAGAAAGCATCACGTTATTATGAAGGGCTGTTTAGAAAGCATCACGTTATTATGAAGGGCTGTTTAGAAAGCGTCACGGTATTATGAAGGGCTGTTTAGAAGGCATCATGTTATTATGAAGGGCTGTTTAGAAGGCATCATGTTATTATGAAGGGCTGTTTGGTTGTGGCTCTAGTTTGTGCCATCCAAGACAAGTACACTCAGGCTTTCCCTGAAACTCACATTGAGGATGATGGATCGTAGGTGTTTCTGTGCCAGGGTGCTCGCCATCTCCTGAGAGCAAGATAGATGGACAAATACAGTGAGACTCAAAAGCGAGGCCTGGTATGGAAATAGTTAGCCAAAAAGCTTACTACCAGACAGCAACATCAAAAAGCTAATTTGAGAAAAGGCTTACAGCCATTTCACACAACCCTGAAAGGGGTTCATAACTGTTACAATTCTGTTTTTTGGGTGGGGTTACATCATGAGAAACCCTTACAGCAGTGAGACATGTCTAAGAGTGCAGAATGCAGCTGCTATCACTAGGGGGACCCAGAGTTACTATGAAAGGATTGCATAATGTATTCTTCACAGATTGATCTATGAGTGTGCAGCACACAGTTCTCTTTGGATCAGAAAGAGGGGGGGGGCTGAGGGGATGGAGTGAAGGATTGTGGAATGATGTGTACTCACTGTGAGCCGCTGGTCCAGGGGGTTAGTATGCTCCTCCTGAGGGGGGTGGGTTGGGAGGAGGGGTGCAGGCATGACGGCAATGGAAACAAAGAGTGGACACTTATAGGCACACATCACAAGTCACAGCATGCACAGTAACAGCATGGTACAGTACACCTTGGTAGTGAGGAACAGCACATCACAGCACAATATGGCATGGCAATGCACAACAGTATGTGACACAACTAGAGGTTGACAGATTAATCGGAGTGGACGATTAATTAGGGCCGATTTCAAGTTTTCATAACAATCGGTAATCGGCATTTTTGGACACCGATCATGGCCGATTACATTGCACTCCACAAGGAGACTGCGTGGCAAGCTGACTACCTGTTATGTGAGTGCAGCAAGGAGCCTAGGTAAGGTGCTAGCTAGCATTAAACGTATCTTATAAAAAAACAATCAACCTTAACATAATCACTAGTTAACTATACATGGTTGATGATATTACTAGTTTATCTAGCGTGTCCTGCGTTGCATATAATCGATGCGGTGCCTGTTAATTTATCATTGAATCATAGCCGACTTCGCCAAACGAGTGTTTTAACAAGCGCATTCGCGAAAAAAGCACTGTCGTTGCACCAATGTGTACCTAACCATAAACATCAACGCTTTTCTTAAAATCAATACACAAGTATATATTTTTAAACCTGCATATTTAGTTAATATTGCCTGCTAACATGAATTTATTTTAACTAGGGAAATTGTGTCACTTCTCTTGCGTTCTGTGCAACAGAGTCAGGCTATATGCAGCAGTTTGGGCCGCCTGGCTCGTTGCGAACTGTGTGAAGACTATTTGTTCCTAACAAAGACAGCCAACCTCGCCAAACGGGAGATGATTTAACAAAAGCGCATTTGCGAAAAAAGCACAATCGTTGCACAGAATGTACCTAACCATAAATATCAATGCCTTTCTTAAAATGAATACACAGAAGTATATATTTTTTAAACCTGCATATTTAGTTAAAAGAAATCATAAGCATTCATTCAAACAGCCCTTTCGTGCGTTTGCCAGCAGCTCTTCATTGTGCTTCAAGCATTGAGCTGTTTATGACTTCAAGCCTATCAACTCCCGAGATTAGGCTGGTGTAACCGATGTGAAATGGCTAGCTAGTTAGCGGGGTGCGCGCTAATAGCGTTTCAAATCGGTGACGTAACTGGCTCTGAGACCTTGAAGTAGTTGTTCCCCTTGCTCTGCAAGGCTGTGGCTTTTGTGGAGCGATGGGTAACGATGCTTCGAGGGTGGCTGTTGTCGATGTGTCCTGGTTCGAGCCCAGGTAGGGGCGAGGAGAGGGACGGAKGCTATACTGTTACACTGGCAATACCTAAAGTGCCTATCAGAACATCCAATAGTCAAAGGTATATGAAATACAAATGGTATAGAGAGAAATAGTCCTATAATTTCTCAAATAACAACAACCTAAAACTTCTTACCTGGGAATATTGAAGAATCATGTTAAAAGGAACCACAAGCTTTCATATGTTCTCATGTTCTGAGCAAGGAACTTAAACGTTAGCTTTTTTACATGGCACATATTGCACTTTTACTTTGTTTTTGCATTCTTTAAAAACAAATTGAACATGTTTCATTATTTATTTGAGGCTAAATTGATTTTATTGATGTATTAGGTTAAAATAAGTGTTCATTCCATTCAGTATTGTTATAATTGTCATTATTACAAATAGATAAATACATTAAAAAAATGAATAAAAAATATAAAAAATTATTATAATAATTAAAAATATTTATATTTTAAATCAGCCGATTAAATCGGTATCGGCATTTTTGGTCCTCCAATAATCGGTATCGGCGTTGAAAAATCATAGTCGGTCGACCTCTAGACACAACAGCGTAGTATGGCACAGCACTGAATGAGATGTACAACACAATGCAGTGTTGTGTGGCAATGCATGCACAGCACAGCAGAGCACAGTACAGCATAGCATGGAGTCTAGAGCCGAAAGAGCCCAGACTGACCTGCTCCTCTGGTTGTATGAATAGTATGCATGTAGGTTGGATGTCAAATTTAATCTTTGCACTTCAAAAGTGGTCCAAGGTGACTTAGCAGTTCAGACGTCTTTTTCTGTTCCGTATTGTTCGTGTCCTGTATATATATATATTTACACCTTTCTTCGCATATCTTTTATCTATTTTATTATCCAAGAACTCAACTACAAAAGCTTTCCTGCAAAAGCTTTCCTGCAACCCGCTTCACCAATTACAAAAAGTATTATTTACCTCAATCTGAAAATCCATCGTGGAAGCTAGCCAGGGGCTAATTCAGAAGCTAGCCTGAAAGCTAACCAGAAGCTACTCCGATAGCTAGCCAGAAGCTAATCTGTAGCTGCCCCGAAATTAGCCGGTTTGCTGGCTAGCGTTGGTGTTTCAGCTGCACGTTTGTGGTCATCAGCTATTCCTTTAGCTCGATAATCACCGGCACTTTTGTGCAACGCGACTCGGACCGGAGCATTCGGGACTCTTTTCTCTCAGTTTCCCCGGATTCCAGCCGCAGGCTCTGGACACTTGCACCTTGATTTCGCAGCTAGCTAGCTGCAAACCGTGTGACTATTGGCTTACGTCGACCCCGGAGCAAACTCAAATCATTCTGGAGCTAGCCAGCTGAGGAGTTCCATCACCATCCGGACCCGTTTCTTTTGTTGCTGCTGCAGATACGGAACCCCACCGGGCCTTCACGACTGACTGCCGCGACTGACTGCCGAGTTATCTGCCCGAGGGATTTATCCAACTGGCACCTCCGTCCCGACGTTACCTGAACGCTCATCTGAGGCCCGCTAATCGTTAGCTGTCTTATCGGCTGCTATTTGAACAAGTATATCGGACAACTATTATTATTAATTATTATTTATTTATTTTATTTTTTCCTTGGGTCACTAATCTATTTACCAATTTGGATTGATCCCCTCTACACACGGAACCCCACTACACGGAACCCACTAACCTACCGACGGAAACGCACGAGGTATCTACAAACAGACCTCCATCCTATGCTGCTACCGATAGCCATATACCCGGCCAGCTGTCTGGATCGCCACGACCCCAACCAACCTCTACTCACTGGACCCTTATTGATCACTCGATTAGCATGCCTCTCCTTAATGTAAATATGCTTGTCCATTGCTGTTCTGGTTAGTGTTATTGGTTTTATTTCACTGTAGAGATTCTAGCCCTGCTCTCTATACCATTACACCTCTCAGTTCCACACCACATATGCGATGACATCACCTGGTTTCAATGATGTTTCTAGAGACAATATCTCTCTCATCATCACTCAATACCTAGGTTTACCTCCACTGTATTCACATCTACCATACCTTTGTCTGTACATTATTTCTTTTAAACTATTTTATCGCCCCCAGAAACCTCCTTTTACTCTCTGCTCTAGTAGCTCTAGGGGACCAATTCTCATAGCTTTTAGCCGTACCCTTATCCTACTCCTCCTCTGGTGATGTAGAGGTGAATCAGGCCCTGCAGTACCTGGCTCCACTCCTATTCCCCAGGCGCTCTCTTTTGATGACTTTCTGATACCGTATAGCCTTGGCTTCATGCATGTTAACATTAGAAGTCCTCCTCTAAGTTTGTTTTGTCACTGCTTTAGCACACTCTGCCAACCCGGATGTTTATAGCCGTGTCTGAGATCCTGTTTAGAGACCACCAAAAATTCAGACATTTTCATCCCCAATTACAAGATTTCAGACAAGATAGAACGGCCAAAGGGGGCGGTGTTGCAATCTACTGCAAAGACTGCCTGCAGAGTTCTGTTATACTTACAGGTCTGTTCCCAAACAATTGAACTTCTACTTTTAAAAATCCACCTCTCTAAAACAAGTCTCTCACCGTTGCCGCCTGCTATAGACCACCCGTGTGCCCGCAGCCTGTGCTCTGGACACTATATGTGAACTGATTGCCCCCATCTATCTTCAGAGCTCGTGCTGCTAGGCGACCTAAATTTGAACATGCTCAACACCCCAGCCACCCTACAATCTAAGCTTGATGCCCTCAATCTCACACAAATTATCAATGAACCTACCAGGTACCACCCAATTCGTAAACTCGGGTACCCTCATAGATATCATCCTAACAAATCTGCCCTCCAAATACACCTCTGCTGTTTTCAACCAAGATCTCAGCGATCACTGCCTCATTGCCTGCATCCGTAATGGGTCAGCGGTCAACGCCTCTCACTCATCACTGTCAAACGCTCCCTGAAACACTTCAGCGAGCAGGCCTTTCTAATCGACCTGGCGGGGTATCCTGGAAGGATATTGATCTCATCCCGTCAGTAGAGGATGCCTGGTCATTTTTTTAAAATGCCTTCCTCACTATCTTGAATAAGCATCCCATTCAAGAAATTTGGAACCAGGAACAGATATAGCCCTTGGTTCTCTCCTGACCTGACTGCCCTTAACCAACAGAAAAACATCCTATGGCGTTCTGCATTAGCATCGAACAGCCCCCGTGATATGCAACTTTTCAGGGAAGCCAGAAACCAATATACACGGCAGTTAGAACAGCCAGGCTAGCTTTTTCAGCAGAAATTTGCTTCCTGCAACACAATTCAAAAAAGTTCTGGGACACCGTAAAGTCCATGGAGAATAAGAACACCTCCTCCCAGCTTCACACGCTCTGAAGATAGGAACACTGTCACCACCGACAAATCCACTATAATTGAGAATTTCAATAAGCATTTTTCTACGGCTGGCCATGCTTTCCACCTGGCTACCCTACCCCGGACAACAGCACTGCCCTCCCCTCTGCTACTCGCCCAAGCCTTCCCATTTCTCTTTCTCCCAAATACAGTCAGCTGATGTTTCTAATGAGCTGCAAAATCTGGACCTTACAAATCAGCCGGGCTAGATAATCTGGACCCTTTCTAAAATATCTGCTGAAATTTGTTGCCACCCCTATTACTAGTCTTCAACCTCTCTTTCGTGTCGTCTGAGATCCCAAAGATTGGAAAGCAGCTGCGGTTATCCCCCTCTTCAAAGGGGGGACACCCTTGACCCTAACTGCTACGACCTATATCTATCCTACCCTGCCTTTCTAAGGTCTTCGAAAGCCAAGTCAACAAACAGATTACCGCCCATTTCGAATCCCACACACCTTCTCCGCATGCAATCTGGTTTCAGAGCTGGTCATGGGTGCACCTCAGCCACGCTCAAGGTCATAAACGATATCGTAACCGCCATCGATAGGAAACAATACTGTGCAGCCGTATTCATTGACCTGGCAAGGCCTTTGACTCTGTCAATCACCACATCCTCATTGGCAGACTCGACAGCCTTGGTTTCTCTAATGATTGCCTCGCCTGGTTCACCAACTACTTCTCTGATCGAGTTCAGTGTGTCAAATCGGAGGGTCTGTTGTGGGCCTCTGGCAGTCTCTATGGGGGTGCCACAGGGTTCAATTCTTGGACGCGTCTCTTCTCTGTTTACATCAATGATGTCGCTCTTGCTGTGCGGTGATTCTCTGATCCACCTCTACGCAGACGACACTATTCTGTATACTTCTGGCCCTTCTTTTGACACTGTGTTAACAACCCTCCAGGCGAGCTTCAATGCCATACAACTCTCTTTCGTGGCCTCCACTGCTCTTAAATACAAGTAAAACCAAATGCATGCTCTTCAACGATCGCTGTTCTGCTCCTGCCCGCCTGTCCAACATACATACTTTGGACGGCTCTGACTTAGAATATGTGGACAACTACAAATACTAGGTGTCTGGTGACTGTAAACTCTCCTTCCAGACTCACATCAAACATCTCCAATCCAAAGTCAAATCTAGAATTGGCTTCCTATTCCGCAACAAAGCATCCTTTACTCATGCTGCCAAACATACCCTTGTAAAACTGACCATCCTACCAATCCTCGACTTCGGTGATGTCATTTACAAAATAGCCTACAACCCTACTCAATAAATTGGATGCAGTCTATCACAGTGCCATCCGTTTTGTCACCAACGCCCATATACTACCACCACGCGACCTGTACACTCTCGTTGGCTGGCCCTCGCTTCATACTCGTCGCAAACCCACTGGTTCCAGGTCATCTAACAGACCCTGCTAGGTAAAGTCCCCCCTTATCTCAGCTCGCTGGTCACCATAGCAGCACCTACCTGTAGCACGCGCTCCAGCAGGTATATCTCTCTAGTCACCCCCAAAACCAATTCTTCTTTGGACGCTCTCCTTCCAGTTCTCTGCTGCCAATGACTGAACGAACTACAAAAATCTCTGAACTGGAAACACCCTCTCCCTCACTAGCTTTAAGCACCAGCTGTCAGAGCAGCTCATAGATTACTGCACCTGTACATAACCCATCTACAATTTAGCCAAACAACTACCTCTTTACCTACTGTATTTATTTATTAATTTATTTTGCTCCTTCGCACCCCATTATTTCTGTCTCTACTTTGCACTTTCTTCCACTGCAAACCAACCACTCCAGTGTTTTTTTTTAGTTTTTATTTTACTTGCTGTGTTGTACTCACTTCGCCTCCATGGCTTTTTATTTTTTTATTATTTATACATATATTTGTTTGCCTTCACCTCCCTTATCTCACCTCACTTGCTCACATTGTATATAGACTTATTTTTTTTTCACTGTATTATTGATATATGTTTGTTTACTCCATGTGTAACTATGTGTTGTTGTATGTGTCGAACTGCTTTGCTTTATTTGGCCAGGTCGCAATTGTAAATGAGAACGTGTTCTCAATTTGCCTACCTGGTTAAATAAAGGTTAATAAAAATTAAATAAAAAATATGATATCTGAACTTCATTACTTTTGTAAAATAAATATATTACACTTTAGAAAAATAAAAACGCAACAATTTCAAAGATTGTACTGACTTACAGTTCATAAGGGAATCAGTCAGTTGAAATAAATGTATTAGTCCCTAATCTATGGATTTCATGACTGGGAATACAGATATGCATCTGTTGGTCACAGATACACTACATTACCAAAAGTATGTGGACACCTGATCGTCAAACATCTCTTTCCAAAATAATGGCTATTAATATGGAGTGGGTTCCCTCTTTGCTGCTATAACAGCCTCCACTCTTCTGGGAAGGCTTTCAACTGGATGTTTGAACATTGCTGTGGGGACTTGCTTCCATTCAGCCACAAGAGCATTAGTGAGGTCAGGCTGTGATGTTGGGCGATTAGGCCTGGCTCGCAGTCGGTGTTCCAATTCATCCCAAAGGTGTTTGATAGGGTTGAGGTCAGGGCTCTGTGCAGGCCAGTCAAATTATTCCACACCGATCTCGACAAACCATTTCTGTATGGACCTCGCTTTGTGCATGAGGGCATAGTCATGCTGAAAAAGGAAAGTGCCTTCCCCAATCTGTTGCCACAAAGTTGGAAGAACAGAATCGTGTGGAATGTCATTGAACACTGTAGCATTAAGATTTCCCTTGACTGGAACTAAGGGGCCTAGCCCGAACCATGAAAAACAGCCCCAGACTATTAATCCTCCTCGACCAAACTTTACAGTTGGCACTATGAATTGGGGCAGGTAGCGTTTTCCTGGCATCCGCCAAACCCAGATGCGTCAGATGGTGAAGCCTGATTCATCACTACAGAAAACACGCCTCCACTGCTCCAGAGTACAAATAGCGGTGAGATTTACACCACTCCAGCCGACACTTGGCTTTACGCATGGTGATCTTAGGTTTGTGTGTGGCTGCTCGGCCATGAAAACCCATTTCATGAAGCTCCCGACGAACAGTTCTTGTGCTGACGTTGCTTCCAGAGGCAGTTTGGAACTCACGCTTCAGCACTCGTTGATCCCGTTCTGTGAGCTTGTCTGGCCTACCACTTCGCAGCTGAGCAGTTGTTGCTCCTAGACGTTCAGCATCATCATGCTGAAACATGAGGTGATGGCAGTGGATGAATGGCATGAGAATGGGTCTCAGGATCTCGTCACGGTATCTCTGTGCATTCAAATTGCCATTAACAAAATGTAATTATGTTCATTGTCCATAGTTTATGCCTGCCTATACCATAACCCAAACACCACAATGGGACGTTGACATCAGCAAACCACTCGCCCACACACCATACATGTTGTCTGCCATCTGCCCGGTACAGTTGAAACCGGGATTCACCTGTGAAGGGCACACTTCTCTAGCGTGCCAGTGGCCAACGAAGATTAGCATTTGCCCACCTAAGTCGGTGACGACGCCYAACTGCAGTCAGGTCAGGACCCTGGTGAGGACGACAAGTACGCAGATGAGCTTCCCTGAAACGGTTTCTGACTGTTTATGCAGAAATTCTTTGGTCGCGCAAACCCACAGTTTCATCAGCTGTCCAAGTGGCTGGTCTCAGACCATTCTGCAGGTGAGGAAGCCAGATGTGGAGATCCTGGGCTGGCGTAGTTACACATGGTCTACGGTTGTGAGGCTGGTTGGACGTACTGCCAAATTCACCCAAAAAATGTTGGAAGCAGCTTATGGTAGAGAAATTTAAATTACATTCTCTGGCAACTGCTCTGGTGAACATTCCTGCAGTCAGCATGCCAATTGTATGCTCCTCAAATCTTGAGACGTCTGTGACATTGTGTTGTGTGAATAAACTGCACATTTTAGAGTAGCCTTTTATTGTCCCCAGCACAAGGTGCATTTGTGTAATGATTATGCTGTTTAATCATCTTCTTGATATGCCACAACTGTCAGGTGGATCGATTATTTTGGCAAAGGAGAAATGCTCACTAACAGGGACCAACATTTTACATATTGTATTTTTGTTCAGTGTATTTCGATAAAGTTCTGAGTCCGACAATAATTCTTTTTTTACACTGATTTCCAAATTTGACATCAAATTTAAAATAGCTTGCCTCTTAAATTGGATGATGTCAAATTTGGAAATCAAAATGTTTTATCTTTTCCCATGCATCTACCAGACAGGATGTAGGAGAAGAAAGTATTGTATGGGTGACTTCCTACATGATGTCATAGTACACAACTCTTGTATCCACATCTGTCTCACACATACTTCCTGTCGGTCTGCCATGGCAGTTTTACTCTGTTTCTCAGAGTAGAGTGGTTGCTTGACAGTTTACTTTATGATGTATAACATTTTACATTTTAGTCATTTAGCAGATGCTCTTATCTAGAGCGATTTACAGTTAAGATCTTAAAATAGCTAGGTGGGGGGTGCTGTGGGATTATTTAAGATACTCTTCAAAGAGGTAGGGGTTTCAGATGTTTTCAGAAAATGGCAGGGACTCTGTTGTCCTAGCTTCAGGGGGAAGCTGGTTCCACCATTGGGGTGCCAGGACAGAGAAGAGCTTGGACTGGGCTGAGTGGGAGCTGCCCTCCCATAGAGGTGGGAGGGCCAAGAGACCAGAGGTGGCAGAACACCACCTTTCATATTGTGTGTGCACATTTCAAGGTAAAGACTTTCTTCAATAAGGAAAATAGATGGACTGACTTAGGTGAAAATAGGTGGACTAACTAAGCATAGCATAGAGAGCAGAGCACATAATGACCAGAGATCAATAAACTCAGTGACAGTGGGGTTGGCCTATATGACATGGGTTATTTATTACTGACCATGATATGTGTGAYTGACCATGAAGTGTGATGTAACAGTGAGATGTGTATTACATTACCCTGATGTGTGTGCTAATGGCTGTACCATATATGAGACCTATGTTAAGACTTTCTAACCCTTATAGATGCTATGCATGTACGAGTGACGATGGTTGAGTGTAAATATGTTGCAGAGGACCAGTTCAGTGGGGGTTATGTACTAGTGACTAAAATATATGAAAACTGTGTTAAGACATTGTCTAACCTTTATAGGTGGTATTCATGTATGAGTGCTCGTAGTTAAGTATAACTATTTTGCAAGAGGACCCTTCCGGTGTGCTGGTAGGCAGGTACTGTACTGACCTGCCGCCTGTCCTCTGGTGCCTTGAGGAAGAGGGCGTTGATTAGTGCGATGGCGTATGTCTGGATCTCCTGATTGGACCTAAAAGTCACATCAAACACAGCAACACCAGTTAGAAGCATCTGGTTCTAGGAATTCTCACATGGGCACAAAAACATTAAGTTGCCACTGGTTAAGTGTATTAGTACAGTACTCAGATAGTATTAGTCTGGGGTTCTACACTTCTAAGCTTAGTCATAATTACAAGGAGGCAGAGCAAGGCAAGGTTTGTAATCTACGCTCTATTGCACTGACGTTAGTTACGCCACTACATTTCTACACACTAACTCCAACTACATCCCCCACACAGCTGTATGTGGGAGGCCCCAGTGCGTGTGTGTGTGCTCACACTTGCAGGTGCCCGATGAGCTGTCCAACGGTGATCTCCTGCGCCACCCGGTGGTAGAGGCTGTGGCTGTTGAGGACCATGCTTTCCAGGATGGCCAGTGAGCGCTGCAGGATGGATACGTCCACCATCGGCTGGTTCACGTAGCCCGCAATCTGACCAGACAGGAGGGGGAAATACTCCATTGAAATGGACACCTAAATCTAGAGTCTTGTTGATTARAGCTAGGTTTATGAGATAGATTTGAAAGCTGATTTACTAAGGTTTGAGATTAAGACTACATACCCCAACCAGAAACCATGGATTACAGGCAGCATACGCACTGAGCTAAAGGCTAGAGCTGCCGCTTTCAAGGAACGGGACTCTAACCCGGAAGCTATAAGAAATCCCGCTATGCCCTCCGACGAACCATCAAACAGGCAAAGCGTCAATACAGGACTAAGATCGAGTCGTACTACACCGGCTCGGACGCTCGTCGMATGTGGCAGGGCCTGCAAACCATTACAGACTACAAAGGGAAGCACAGCCGAGAGCTGCCCAGTGACACGAGCCTACCGGACGAACTACTTCTATGCTCGCTCTGAAGCAAATAACACTGAAACATGCATGAGGGCAGCAGATGTACCGAAAGACTGATCACACTCTCCACAGCCGATGCGATTAAGACCTTTAGACAGGTCAACATTCACAAGGCCGCAGGGCCAGACGGATTACCAGGACGTGTACTGCGAGCATGCGCTGACCAACTAGCAAGTGTCTTCACTGACATCTTCAACCTCTCCCTGTCCGAGTCTGTAATACCAACACGTTTTAAGATTGTGCCCAAGGACACTAAGGTAACCTGCCTAAATGACTACTGACCCGTAGCACTCACGTCTGTAGCCATGAAGTGCTTTGAAAGGCTGGTCATGGCTCACAAAAACACCATCATCCCAGAAACCCTAGACCCACTCCAATTTACATACCTCCCCAACAGATCCACAGATGATGCAGTCTCTATTGCACTCCACACTGACCTTTCCAACCTGGACAAAAGGAACACCTATGTGAGAATGCTATTCATTGACTACAGCTCAGCGTTCAACCCCATAGTGCCCTCAAAGCTCATCAATAAGCTAAGGACCCTGGGACTAAACACCTCCCTCTGCAACTGGATCKTGGACTTCCTGACAGGCCACCCCCAGGTTGTAAGGGTAGGTAACAACACACCGGCCACGCTGATCCTCAACACYGGGGCCCCTCAGGGGTGCGTGCTCAGCCAATTCCTGTACTCCCTGTTCACTCATGACTGCACGGCCAGGCACGACTCAAACACCATCATTAAATTTGCCGATGACACAACAGTGGTAGGCCTGATCACTGACAAGACAGCCTGTAGCCTATTTTTATTGTTCAGAAATGTGGTGGGTACTCTTTTTTCGCTGGACTTTATCCTGCTAACTGTTCCAAATGTTCGAACTGAATTTGGTAAAAGGGCTTTTATGTACTCTGCGCCATCGTCTTGGACCGCCTTACAAAATACTTTTAAACTGGAAGAACTTGTCCCGATTGGTATTTTTAAATCACTAATGAATGATCTTGAGACTGATTCCCTGACCTATCAATGTTTTTAGTTGGCTGTTTTTGATTTTGTTATACTTTTATGAATTCTATGGTTTTCACTAGATTACTTGTAGTTTTCATATTGTTTGTCTGTAATTTTTGTAATGACTTGGTGCTGCCTATCTTGGCCAGGACGCTCTTGAAAAATATATTTTAAATCTCAATGAGCCCTTCCTGGTTAAATAAAATGAATAAAAAAATATAGGGAGGAGGTCAGAGACCTGGCCGTGTGGTGCCAGGACAACAACCTCTCCCTCAACGTGATCAAGACAAAGGAGATGATTGTGGACTACGGGAAAAAAGAGGACCGAGTACGCCCCCATTCTCATCGACGGGGCTGCAGTGGAGCAGGTTGAGAGCTTCAAGTTCCTTGGTGTCCACATCAACAAACTAACATGGTCCAAGCACACCATGACAGTCGTGAAGGTTCTAAAGCTCCACCATCGAGAGCATCCTAACTAGTTGCATCCCTGCCTGGTATGGCAACTGCTAGGCCTCTGACCGCAAGGCACTACAGAGGGTAGTGCGAACAGCCCAGTATATCACTGGGGCCAAGCTTCCTGCCATCCAAGACCTCTATACCAGGCAGTGTCAGAGGAAGGCCCTACAAATTGTCAAAGACTCCAGCCACCCTAGTCATAGACTGTTCTCATTGCTACCACGCGGCAAGCGTTACCGGAGCGCCAAGTCTAGGTCCAAGAGGCTTCTAAACAGCTTCTACCCCAAAGCCATAGGACTCCTGAACATCTAGTCAAATGGCTACCCAGACTATTC
>NC_036851.1:33541088-33543700 GCF_002910315.2 Salvelinus sp. IW2-2015 | reverse complement strand
AATGCCACCCCACACCATGACTGACCCACCGCCAAACCGGTGGGTGGGTCAGTCATGGTCAGCTGGAGGTCATTTTGCAGGGCTCTGGCAGTGCTCCTCCTACTCCTCCTTGCACAAAGGCGGAGGTAGCGGTCCTGCTGCTGGGTTGTTGCCCTCGTAAGTAAGCATTTCACTGTAAGGTCTACACCTGTTGTATTCGGCGCTTGTGACTAATACATTTTGATTTGAAACATGTCTGTCAAATGATATACAGTTGGCAAATAAAAACGATCCATACAAACTAACCCTAACCCTTGTACAGTGCTTGTTGTTGTGCAGCACATCATTGGTTTTCTACCTGATTAAGTCCTTTCACAGAAGATACAGCTGAAAGAGCTCCAAATAACATGGGGMGTTGCTAGGTAACAGCAACCAATTCAGTTCTGGCAGCCAATGAGGGGTTGAATGTCAAGTAATTAAAGAAAGAGAAAATAAAGGG
The DNA here is from genome assembly GCF_002910315.2 of Salvelinus sp. IW2-2015. Taxonomy (NCBI): domain Eukaryota; kingdom Metazoa; phylum Chordata; class Actinopteri; order Salmoniformes; family Salmonidae; genus Salvelinus; species Salvelinus sp. IW2-2015. Next base: position 33,543,222 of record NC_036851.1, on the reverse strand, counting down.
GAGGACTTTAAGATAGGCCTCAAACTACCCAAACTAATCTACAGAAGAGAGTTCCACATATAAAAGTTATCAAACTAATCAAGAAATACATTACGTGTTTTTTCCATTGCAGACAGTGTAGGAATCTAACATATGGGCTTCCTTATATGCCAAGTTTTACAAAGAGTGGTGTGTTTTGTGGAAGTAAGGAGGCGAGTTCTAACCTGTTTGATGAAGGACAGAGAGATAAGGTCCCAGGACACAATGCCATGGTCCATCAGCTCCAGGAAGGCTGTGAGAGTGAAGGCCAGCATCTCCCCAAAGCTGAGGAGAGAGCAGACTAGAGTCGAGGACAACACTCTATATATACACCGAGTAAAAAAAAATATTTWAAAAAAAATAGGGCCATATTCACCAACAAAGTCATACGACAACTCTTCCTATGTGCCACCACCAACTACAGCCACAAACAGCATGCTATCAGTATGGGCCATTAAGTGTTAACCCACAGTAACCATCTCCAGAGAGGCTCCGAAGACGTGGATGTCGATTATGGCAGCCCACCACACCTCTCTGATGCTCAGGGGTTGGGTTAAATGCGGAAGATACATTTCAGTTGAATGCATTCAGTTGTACAACTGACTAGGTATATTTCTAGTAGCCAGTAGAAGTACCTTTAGACCAGGGGTCTCAATCTAATTCTGCCCTGGAGGCATATAAAAAAAATTGGCTTGTGGGCTGACTCTGGGCTGAGCGACGCCAGTTTGAGACCCCTGCTTTAGACAATAGACCCAAGGATTGTGTGTCTGTATGAGACTCACTGGGTGCCACTCTCCACCAGGCGCGCCAGGGTCCCGATGCCCTCCATGTTGATGAACTCGGTGGCAAAGGTGGGGTCAGCTGACAGCTTGGCCAGCTCCTTCAGGGCCTCCAGGCGGGAGTCTATGCCGTGCGACTGGATCCTGTCCAGGAGCTGCCGTGCTGCACGGGCCTATTGTGGGTGGGAGTGGGGGGGGTCAGGCAAGGCAATGGTGGCCATTATTGACTTTTCTTTAAACCTGGTTCACCTCAACGACTACATTAGCTTGATACATGTAGGCAGCGACCGAAACGTATAACTCAGCAATAGGGTTAGTCGAAAGCAGCTGCCATGTTTTTGATCTGTTTATTAGGGAGAAGCTATACGGATACGTCGGGTGTCCAACTTGATGACATGTCACTCAGCTGAGAGCAGAGTGGAAACTAATGGATTCAGTTCAGTCAGTTCAGTCGTTCTGATAAGCCCTTTCCAGCTAGCTAGTTTATGCTGGCTATCTGGCAACAATAACAGCACTAGTTAAAACTTGTAAAAGAAAGTTATGTTTATTTTTGATGGGCGAGGGAGAAATAACTTAGTATTGATCACCATCTGGAATCTGGATGTCACCGTGACATGCCAATTAGCTAACGCAAGCCTGTGTGAATGACCAATGCAATGCTTCCCACTGGGCAACAGTTGCGTCACCGGTATAGAACACTATGGACACACCAGCTTCCGCCGTCTCCCGTTGTGCTATTTACAAACAGACTGGCTCAACTGTTCTGAGAAACTARGGTAAGATTCATAATGTAAAATAATGTGACAGGTGAAATGAAGAACACAACCTGCTTTATCTCCTAAAGTATTGCACAAGTTGACTGCAGGTATTAAGTTAAAAAGTAGCTACAAATATTTAAATGTATTCAAAAATGTCTAAATAATTTTTTCCCCAAATAACCCGGTATACAATATACCACCCAAGCCTACCAGAAGATACCGACACTACAATTAATAAATATATCCCGTAAGTAAATACTGGTATTTATTTATTTTGGGGGGAAATTAATAACTGCATGTACAAGAAGAGAAAGTGTCTCAACAGAAGATATGGCTAATCGAAGGATGGTTCCATTCTTGATTTCACTACGGCTCTGGAAGAAAGAATGGTGAACATTGCTACTACCACAGCACTTCTCTAGAGTCATTGGTAATTGACATAGTAATAGTAACATACTAAGGAACCATGTAGTGTATTGTGAAGAAATTGTAAACAGCACTTTATTCTGCAGGCGCTGAGGCTCACCTGCTCAGTAATGTAGAGCTGAGGACGTCAGCATACGCAGGGCAAACTGCTCC